>NC_052318.1:50278437-50605937 GCF_016432855.1 Salvelinus namaycush | reverse complement strand
ACTGGGGTCACCTTTTTATGGGCGTCACACGGGGAAGAAGTTGGGAGGGCCCTTCCATCTACAGGCCTTCTTCGACCTTACCTCCACTTTCTCCCCCGCCCCAGTTAGCGTGATGTGGCTGAACGCCACCTCAGATTAGCAACACAGAGTAATTCTTGAAGGGGCCCCCAATAGGGGGGCGAGGCTATACAATCACGAATAGATCTAGCCGCCTCCCTTCTTCTCTCTGTTAGCTCTCTCTGAGGCCATAATTATTTAACCCCGTCCTTAAGGGACAGAGTATTACGTTGGAACCCCCACATAGGGACCGCTCCCAGTCCGGGGCTAATGTTCGCACCAGTTCTAAGTCAGCTGCTAGGCGCCGGCCGAGGCAACCCGCCGGAGACCCCGCATAAACGGGGCCGACGAGCACCGTAGCTGGGGAGATCCGCGAGAAGGGCCCGGCACGCGTCCAGAGTCGCAGCTGCAAACCGCCAAACACAACCCCTCGCCGGTCCGCCTTAGGCCTGCCGCAGGACACCACCACAATGAACCCCCACAAACGGCCCCTTGCGAGACCGCCAATGAGAGCCCCCATGATGGGCCACACGACAAACTTCCAATGGTGGCGACAGGAGGGCGGCGGAGCAACTGCTCCCCCAGCCGCGGCTCGAGCCCAGCCACGCTTCCCGACCCAGCCCTTAGAGCCAATCCTTATCCCGAAGTTACGGATCTGACTTGCCGACTTCCCTTACATACCTCAGGTGAACCTCCTGTAAAAAAACAGATATCAAAACCCTCACCCTCTAAATAACTAAAAACCGCCCTCCTCTTAACAAAGTCCCTTAACCCTCTTACATTTAAGCTAACAAAAGTAATCATACACATCTTGAAAAAATGTATAATCAAATCAAATAACTACCATCACCCAAAAACTAAGCCCAAATGAAAACAAAACAGGAGGCTCACCCGATGCTCCCCTGCTCCATCTCCACCGGCGGGGACGCCGTCCGCACTCCTGACATCGCCCCGTCTTCCTCCATCTCGCCAATCCAGGA
Source organism: Salvelinus namaycush (assembly GCF_016432855.1). NCBI lineage: Eukaryota > Metazoa > Chordata > Actinopteri > Salmoniformes > Salmonidae > Salvelinus > Salvelinus namaycush. Next base: position 50,604,900 of record NC_052318.1, on the reverse strand, counting down.
TGCAGGAATGGTGTTTGGCACCGGAGTGCCCTGCATCCTGGGTTGATCCCCACACTCCTCCACTTCCCCAGCCCCGTAGCTGGTTGGGTAGAGAACAGGGGAGCCCATGTACCCAATCAGGAACTGCGACCCCTCCTCAGCCTTGTTTGGTGTATCAAAATCCACCAGGAGTTGAGGGGCTGGGGAAACCAGCGAGGACACAGAGGTTTCTCCCACCCCCATCGCTCGCTTGGCCCCTTCCTCTTCCCTTACCACCTCCCCTACCCGCCAGCTCCTCCACCATTCCCCTCATCTCTTCCACGAGAGCGCTCGACATTATGCTGTCCCCCCCACCCCCTCTTCTACTGGTCCTTCCGCCGTCTCATTCTCCCCCACCTCTTCCTCCTCTGCTGCTCTTTCTGGCTTCTCCACTTCCTTGCTTCTTCCAACCTCCTTCCCTCCTCTCCTCCCGGTTCTCCTGCTCCCGTACCATCTCCGTCCCCCTCTCCTCCTGCTGCCAGTATTTCCTCCTCCTGTGAGGCCGTCACCTCTGGACCTGTGGTTGGGTCTTGGTCTGGGCCTCCTCCCCCTCCTCTTCTTCCCCCATCCCCTGCTCCTGCCCCCCCAGCTGCAGATGTGTATGACCTCTGACGAGCCGGGCATCCCCGCCACAGGTGTGCTGACTAGCTGTGGAACGCCTTAGGCTCATCACAGTCCTTAGCCTCGTGCTCCCCAGATCCACAAAATCTGCACTCTCTTGTGCTGCATGAGGCTAGGATATGGCCATAGGCCATACAGCGCCTGCAAAACGGTGGCTGACGTGCATAAAATAATGTCCCCTTGTCAGCCCCCAGGGAGAACATAGCTGGAGGATGAAGGTAGCCGCCCAGCCCCTTCGGGTCCTCCCTGAGGGCCTGGAAGCCTCTCCTCCCTGAGGGCCTGCAAGCCTCTCCTCCCGTTCCAAAAGCCCAGCGAATCTTTGAGGTGCCTTGCTGAGGAGACCTTATCCATGTATCTCCCCAGAAAGGCCCTCACCTCATCCTTGACATAAGGGTTATACATTTTTACAGATACAACCCTGTAATTATTCCTCGCCAGGCTGGTCACCTCATAGTTGCACATCAGGCCTCGCACCTCCTACTGCTGTTGCCATTCTCAGGACCTCGTCGTGTTTTTCCTCTGTGTGTAAAGCCACGTCGTAAACTCCTTCCAACGGGGTACCTTGGAGGCAGAACCCATCCTTCACCGTCAGCTTGAGGATCCCGATCAAGATGGTCCTTCCAAAAGATTCCCGTCCAAAAGGTTCAATCTCCTTGTCCTTCCACGTAAAACGAACCGTGTTTGCAAGCCCGATCACCGGGACCGACCTGTATGATGAATTTTGCGCCATCTCCGCAAGGAGAATGGAGCACTCGACGCCGCTCCCGCTCTCTTCCCAGAAAAGAAATACCTGAAAAGAAATACCAAAATGGCCGAGAGTCAATACCCAAAAAACCTAAAAAACTTTACCGGCCTTCGGCTCTTGGCTCAGATCATGCTTGGCACTGAGGTGTCTCAAAGCCCGCTGAGCCAAGAGCAAAAGGCTGAGAAGCGATGACCCCTGCACCCGCCGTGCACCCGGGGGTCTCGGCACACCTCAGCGGTTTGGCAAAATGTGGCTCCTCCCCACCCAACGTTTCCCTGGTGACAGGCAGGTGTTTTTTTTGTAAGTTGCCAATGCGTCACAAGCTCTTTACGCCTAGTGCGACTATTTGTTCAAAGCCCGGCAAATACGCCAGTCGTCGTCATCGTCGGGCTTGAACTCAAATTGCCCGAGCGACTACTTTGAGTGGAAAAATACACCGGTCGGTCAGCCCGATTGAAGTCAAACGCCTGAGCAAAAAGTCTCGGCGTCATCTCTGTCGATTTCTCTTGAAACAAGATATACCGGGCTCTGCCAGAAGAAAAGCCCCTCCAAAAATACGTTAACTTGTAAGTGTTCGTTTCCACGGAAGTCTTTATTAAAAGGCGAAAGGCTTGTGCGTAAGGAAGAGAAACCAGAGTCGTATGGAAGTCAGTGGTCGGGGCCTGAGACACACTCTGTGCACTCTAGGCCGGGATCCTGCGGGTGGTCCCCGAACACACTCTTCCAAGTTTTCGAGGGCTGTGGGTAAAAAGTGACAGACAGACAGACACACAATTTTTTTAAACATTTTTTTCAAGTAAAATGGAGGGAAACGGTGGACCCCATGAAGGGCGCTTCGCCCTTCTTTCAGTTTGGATGTTTCTTCTTTTTTCTTTCCTTCTCTTCTTCTGCTAGCTGTTTACATAGCTTTGTGTATTTATTTCCTTTGACAACTGGAGAAATTTGTTGCACCATTCCTGGAGGTACTGCAATACCGGGTCGATGCGTGGAGCGGATGGAGCAAGCCCCATTTCCGACTCCCTGTTCGAAAAAAACATTTGATATGTAGTCCCCCGATGGGGGACGTATCAGATATTAAACTGATAAGAACAGATGATTCAAAGTTTTATTCTTCCTTTAATACATCCAAACGGTGAACAATTCACACATTTATAACATACCCATACAAATTGTTTTTATTTTTAAAAAGCCACTGGTTTTCAAAACGTTGTACCACCACATCATAACATACACCATAATCTATTTCACAGTTGAAAAATCAGCACGTCAAATACATTTTCCAACCGAATGACATTTCCCCCTTCTCAATTTATGGTACTTGGATACATAATTTTTATGGCTCATAAACACAGACTACTGGTGTTTAACCTGAGCATGATCCCTGTTATTTTGCAGGAGACCGCAGCGAACAAAAACCACAATATATCAATAAACATAAGACATCAAAATACCACAACAGCCTACCAAACGTACCTTCTAGGACTTACCTATCTGACCAGCCCTAGCCCCCCTTTCCACCGCTCTAGGGCGGCATGGTGGCCCCACTTCCTCTCCTCCCTCCTTATTCTCCCTCTCAAATCTCCCTCCACTCTCCTCACTATTCCCTCCACCCCACAGTTTGCCCCCGACTTAACCAAACCTTGCCTGGTATCCCACAGCCCTTGTTTAAAAAGGCTGATGATCAGCCACAACAAAAAACGGTCCCTCCTTACCCCTTCCGCTTTCCCTATTCCTCTCTCCACCCTAGCCCATGTTAAAACAAAGTCCCCCTTAACTCTACCTAGTAAACACTGTGCCCTGGCCCACACTACTCCAGCGAAGGCACAGTCCCAGTACATGTGGCGTATCGTCTCCTCCCCAACGCAAGTTGGTCTCGGACACTGAGGGGATCGTGCCAAGCTATGCCGGTACATGACGGATCGTACCGGCAAGCACTTGTGGAGGCTTAACCAGTTTAGATCCTTGAGGCGATTGTCCAAGCCCCGCACCTGTATGTTCTCTCAGACCACAGCAGTGGTACCCACCACAGGGGCAGCACAAACGCTCCGTCTAACCTCCTCGTACAGGTGTCTGTGATCCAAACATACTCGGGCAACTTCAACCTCGGGATGCGCACACAGCCACTTCACCGCATGGCTGAAGTGCCACGGCAGCTGTTCAGCCCGAGGACCCGTGTTGGACCACACCATTACGCTTCTCACCTGGTACGAGAAGAACATCCGCAGGAAGTAACCGGAGGGATGAATCACCGGATTAGCGAGCTCATTCAACAAAAATGGCAGACCTCAGCGGTTTGGCAAAAGTTGGCTCCTCCCCACCCAATGTTTCCCTGGTGACAGGCAGGTGTTTTTTTTTAAGACGCCAATGCGTTTTTAAGTCACAAGCTCTTTACGCCTAGTGCGACTATTTATTCAAAGCCCAGCTAATACGACAGTCGTTGTCATCGTCGGGCTTGAACTCAATTGCCCAAGCGACTACTTTGAGTGGAAAAATACACAGGTCGGTCAGCCCGATTGAAGTCAAACGCTTGAGCAAAAAAGTCTCGGCGTCATCTCTGTCAATTTCTCTTGAAACAAGATATACCGGGCTCTGCCAGAAGCAAAGCCCCTCCAAAAATACGTTGAACTAGTAAGTGTTCCTCTCCACGGAGGTCTTTAGTAAAAGGCGAAAGGCTTGTGCGTAATGAAGAGAAACCAGAGTCATATGGAAGTCAGAGGTCGGGGCCCGAGATACACCCTGTGCACTCTAGGCCGGGATCTCGCGGGTGATCCCCGAACCCACTCTTCCAAGTTTTCGAGGGCTGTGGGTAAAAAGTCACAGACACACACACACACACTATCCTGGCCAATGTTTTTTTTTTCAAGTAAAATGGAGGGAAACGGGGAACCCCGTGAAGGGCGCTTCGTCCTTCTTTCAGTTTGGATGTTTCGTCTTTTTTCTTTCCTTCTCTTCTTCTGCTAGCTGTTTACATAGCTTTGTGTATTTTTTTCCCTTGACAATGGGAGAAATGTATTGCACCGTTCCCGGAGGTACTGCAATACCGGGTCGATGCGTGGAGCGGACGGAGCAAGCCCCATTTCCGACTCCCTGTTCGAAAAATCTATTTAATATGTAGTCCCCCGATGGGGGACGTATTAGATATTAAACTGAAAAAAATGATGTATTACTTTCAATGCCGTTCAATACAAAACCATATATTACAATCAAAATCAAATTTAGGCATTTTTAAATTACAACACAAAAATAAATCCTCAAAACAAAACTCAGGGGAGCATCTTCCCTCCCCATCATACCTAAACACTACCTTTCCCTATCTCCACGTCCCCAATCTATCCCCGTAAAATATCTAAATTAATCCCAGCCCTAAAACCCCTTTCCACCTCTCCCAATCAGCATGCTGCCCCCACTTCCCCCCACGCCTCCCTCTTCATCCTCCCTCTCAAATCTATTTCCACCCTCCTAACTATCCCCTCCACCCCTCAATCTCTCCCTGTCTTTACCATGTTCTGCCTGGCTTCCCACAGCCCCAGTTTAAAGAGACTCATGAGAAGCCAGAGCAGAAACCTATCCCTATCCGTCCCTCTCGCTCTCCCTACACCTCTCTCTAACCTTGCCCACGTCAAAACAAAATCCCCTCTTACCCTTCCTAACCACACCCGTGCCCTAGCCCATACTACTCCGGCAAAGGCACAGTCCCAAAAGGCATGGCGCACGGTCTCCTCCCTGCCACAAGATGGTCTTGGACAGGTGGGGGATCGCGCCAAGCTATGCTGGTACATGATGGAACGCACCGGCAAGCACTTGTGGAGGCTCAACCAATTCAGGTCCTTGAGCCTGTTTCAGGCCTCGCGCCTGCACTCCCTCCCAGACCACTGCCAGGACGCCCACTACAGGTGCCAGACTCCTTGCCTGTCTGACATCCTCGTACAGGTGCCTGTGATCTAAACCTACTCGGGCAACTTCAAGCGCATGCAGGCACTTGGCCAAAGTGCCACGGCAGCTGTTCCGCCCGAGGACCCGTGTTAGACCTGAAATTGTAAAGGACTTAGATAAGATTCGTTACAATTTTATTTGGAGGAACAAGCCTCACTATCTACGAAAATATATTCTCACCAATACCAAAGAACAAGGAGGTCTTGAGGTTTTAGATTTCAATACTCTAAATAATACTTTTAAAATAAATTGGATTCTGAAGTATGTTAACATCTCTAGGGTATGTGGGACGTTAGCGTCCCACCTCATCAACAGCCAGTGATACTGCAGGGCGCCATATTCAAAACAACAGAAATCCCATAATTTAATTTCCTCAAACATACAAGTATTTTACACAATTTTAAAGCTACACTTGTTGTAAATCCAGCCAAACGATTTCAAAAAGGTTTTACGACGAAAGCACACCAAACGATTATGTAAGGTATGAGCCAAGTCACAGAAAAAGTCAGCCATGTTTCCAGCTAAGGAGAGCATTAACAAAAAGCAGAAATAGAGATAAAATTAATCACTAACCTTTGATCATCTTCATCAGATGACACTCATAGGACTTCATGTTACACAATACATGTATTTTATGTTCGGTAAAGTATATATTTATATCCAAAAATATAAGTTTAGGCAAGACGCTACTGTATCACTTGGCAAAAAGCCTGAGAAAATGCATAGCGCCACATTAAAATGAATGACTATGAAAATTACTATAAAATCAAACTTTCATTAAATCACACATGAGATATCAAATTAAAGCTACACTGGTTGTGAATCCAGCCAACATGTCAGAATTCAAATAGGCTTTTCAGCGAAAGCATACGATGCTATTATCTGAGCATAGCACCATTGTAAACAAAAGAGAGAAAACATTTCAACCCTGCAGGAGCGACACAAAACGCAGAATAAAAATATAATTCATGCCTTACCTTTGACGAGCTTCTGTTGTTGGCACGCCAATATGTCCCATAAACATCACAAATGGTCCTTTTGTTCGATTAATTCCGTTGATATATGTCCATTTATTTGGCGCGTTTGATCCAGAAAAACACCGGTTCCAACTTGCTCAAACATGACGACAAAATATATCAAAGGTTACCTTTAAACTTTGCCAAAAAATGTCAAACTACTTATGTAATACAACTTTAGGTATTTTTTAACGTTAATAATCGCTAAAATTGAAGACGGGATGATATGTGTTCAATACAGGATTAAAACGATATGTAGCATGCCTTCTGTTTGATTTAAAAGCATGTCTAGGACACCAGGAGTGCCTCGACTTCAAGATGGCCGTATTTCTTCATTACACAAAGGAATAACCTCAACCTATTTCTCACGACTGTTGACATCCAGTGGAAGTCGTAGGAACTGCAAGCAAGTTGCTTAGAAATCTGATTGAAAAGACAGTGACCTAAAAAAAAAAAATCTGAATGTTTGTCCTCGGGGTTTCGCCTGCTAAATAAGTTATGTTATACTCACAGACATGATTCAAACAGTTTTAGAAATTTCAGGGTGTTTTCTATCCAAATCTAATAATATGCATATCTTATCTCCTGGCGATGAGTAACTGGCAGTTGAATTTGGGTATGTTTTTCATCCAAATGTGAAAATGCTGCCCCCTACCCTAGAGAAGTTAAGAACCAGAAACGTATTTGGAATGTCTTCCCTGACTGTTGGTGGTTTAGAATTTTTGCTTCTATGTCATTTTGATATTTATAAAATCCCAGTAAAGTTGGCCAATTTCCATAAGCAGGCAATTTTAGCTTGTATGTTAGCGTATAAACACAATTTTCCACTCACAGATACTTTTTATGGAACAACAAAGATATACGATTTAAAAATAAGTCTCTTTTTTTTCATGACTGGTTTGAGAATAAAATTATTTTGGTTGGTCAGTTACTGAATAAGGATGGATATCTTCTCTCATATGGGGGAATATGTTGATAAATTTAAAATTCCAATAACCCCGAAAGAATATGCAATTGTTTTTGATGCGATTCCAAGGGTGGTTGTCTCTTTTAAATTCCTCTGTGGTTGATGTAAGTAACATAGATTTACATGAAAATATATGAATTGGCAATATTAACATCAAAGATAAATGTAGTAATAAACAGATTGGGAATATTGTTTGTGATACTACAATTCCCTCAGCAAGTTTATTTTGGTCAGATATCTATGGTGATATACAATGGGGGAAAGCATGGAAAATTGCTAACAAATATTGTATCAGCAACAAAGGAAGTCAATTTAAAATGTTATACTTAGAATTTATACTGTAAAACATGTTTTGGAAAGATTCAAGCTGTCACAACCGTCGTATGAATAATTAGACCAAGGCGCAGCGTGAGTAGAGTTCCACATTTTAATAATAGTGAAACTTCAAATAACAACAAAGATATAACGATCGTGAACCACGTAGCGAACATAGGCACTCACACAAAACAATATCCCACATCGCAGGTGGGAAAAAGGTCACACTAATAAGTATGATCCCCAATTAGAGGTAACGATTATCAGCTGCCTCCAATTGGGAACCATACACACACACCAACATAGAAATATAATACCTAGAAACTTCCCTAGTCACGCCCTGACCTAAAACACCATAGAGAACCCCGAGGGCTCTCTATGGTCAGGGCGTGACACAAGCTGAATATTGAATATAACAGATTTCTGTGGAATGGAGAAGGAGACCATTTTGCATTTGTTTTTTACCTGTATTTATAGCAGAATGTTTTGGATTGAAATACAGAATTTTGTTACAAAAAAAATAGGACCGGTTGTACTATAATGGTTTTGATATAATGATTTATTTCAGAAATTCTAACGTAAATAAAGATGTAGTATATTTAATTCAGCTGCTAATAATAATAGGTACATTTCATATTCACAAATGCAAATGGTCTAATTCAAAACCTAACTTTTTTCAATTTATAAATGAGTTTAAACAATATGGCACCACTTTAACTCAAATGAAAAACAAAAAGGCAATTAAAACTTGTTGTATTATTAATGAATATGATTTGTTTGTTAAGGATTCCTGGCAATGTAAAAAGTTTTATTATGCTTGTTTGTTCTTTTGTTTGATGATATTTGTTCATTAAAAAAATATAAAAAAGAGGAAAAAAAGAGTGCCATGTAAAAGTTGAGGTCATATTGAACAACTACCAGAGAGAAGCTTCTCTACATAGGAATTGCATACCATATTTTTTCCATATATCGAAATAATACTTTATTGTCAATCAGCAACTTCTTACTTAGATAAGGCCTCAACAAGGCCCCAGTTAATGGTTGAAAATAACTTATTTCCGTGTCAATGAGTTACACTGAGTGTATAAAATATTAAGAACACCTGCTCTTTCCATGACATGTCTAAACGCATCCCTTGTCTCTCTGTCTCTGACCCAAACTTGGAGTTGGCCCTAGGAGCCCAATTCTTCACCAAACTGGACCTCCTCAACGCTTAAAATCTGGTGAGAATCAGGGAGATGAGTGGAAAACTGCCTTTAACACCCCTAGTGGTCACTGAGTATCTAGTCATGACCTTCGGAATATCTAACTCACCAGCAGTCTTTCAGGCATTGATCAATGACACTCTTAGGGAAATGTTGAATCGGTTCGTCTTTGTTTACCTCGACGACATCCTGATCTTCCCCAAAAAGCCTTCCGGAACACATACAGCCCTGTCCCACCTCACTCAATCAGGTTTTTGCTGGAATCCCGAGGCTGACAGGGCATTCATAGAGCTCAAGGGACGTTTCACCTCCGGACCCATCCTCGTTCATCCTGATCCTACTCGTCCCTTTGTGGTAGAGGTGGACGCCTCGGACACCGGAGCTGGGGCGGTCCTTTCACAGCGAACGAGGAGGACAAGAAACTGCACCCATGCGCCTTTCTCTCCAAGCGGTTCTCGACCAGCGGAAGGCAACTACGATGTAGGCAACCGGGAGCTCTTGGCAGTTAAATGGGCCCTTGAGGGGTGCAGACACTGGTTGGAACCACTGCTTCATCTTCTGGTCTCTTCTCTGCACCTGGGTCCAACCTTACCACGTCACAGTTATAGCATCTCTTAATCCCTTCTCTTAACATGTATGGCCCCAAAACATAATCAAGCAGCTGACCAATTACGCAAGACTTTAGTTCTAAGTTAACTGAGATTAATTAACAACTGGATACATGTCTTTATTTCTAAAGTAAAACTATCCTCCGCATTGGAGTATCTCTACAAGTACAAGTTTAAACAGTATTTCAGTTGTTTTACCGTCCCATGAAGAAGTGTGGCAGGCCTGTGAGGAAGGATCCTACAGCCATGAGGAAACAGCCCATAGCAATGAGCCTGGGCCGGTGCAGCTTCGCCCCAAAATGGCTGACCACAGCCAGGAACAGCAGGTTACCTGCAAGAAACCACAACACTACAGTAGCCAGGAATCGCAAATTATAAACACAGTTAAAAAAAAAAAAAACTAAAAATGGCATATCAGTTTGGATACTAGGCTGCAACAACATAGCAATGTTAGGGGTTTGACAGTAGAGTTATGGACAATCGCCAGTCAATCAATTAATAGGAACAACTATAAAACTGGACAGTATTGAGAGCAGACTCTGATTGAACCACAACAAAAAATGTATCATACTGTAGTTTGTATCTGGTTTTAAATACATGAATTCTCAAGCAACTCAATGTTATTGTTGATACCCATCTCAAAGCTGCCGTCTATGAGTCCAATGAGAGAGCTGGACAGGTCAAAGTGTCTCTCTGAGTGATGGCACTCTTCATGTAGGTCCCTGACAGAGCTTTGGTGAAGGAGGCGAATGACAGGGCCACGATGAACTGCTGACAAACACAAGAGAGAGAACATTAGTGTGTGTTTGTCCATGTGTATGTGCATGCGTCGATGCGTGTGCAGACAGAGTGCATGTGTAGCTGAGGTGGCCTGCAATAGTAAAAAGAACGGACACAAGTTTACGTCTGCAGTTCTGCCTCTTTCTTTATATGGAGAAGTTTTTTTTTCTCGTTCAATTGTCTATTTTCTTGTTAGTACTTTGAAAATATTCACATCAAACAAGTGCACACTTTAAATTACACAACATAAATGCACTTTACCTAAAGCAGAATTCAAAAATGTTCCACAAATAACCCTGTCTTAGTGTATGGTTTCACATGAAAACCACATTGTATTTCACATTCATACAATAGAAACACATATATATGAAAACATAAATAACTGAATGTTTTTCTATATACCGCTACATCTATAGAAAACTGACAACAATACATTCAGCTTTAAGATAGTGGCACCTATAGAAAATCGTCTCTCTCACTGTATGCACTAAAAGTCCACCAGACTGAGCGTGCTCGGCCAGTTTACCAGCTAGTGAGCACAATTTTACACAAAACCAATAACATGTCAAACGAACTCAGAAATCCCTAACAAATGGATTCTTTATAAAAAATCTCCTAGACAAAATCCAGTACAAGTAAGCTACTCAGTAAAAATAGTCTCTGTGACTCGTAAATCGTTTTTTACCTTAGCTAGCATTTAGCTAACATTTACTCTCACTTAATGTAAATCACGTGCCTCTCTCACTCAGTTCGACACAAAGCAAAAACAAAACCTTTCCTAACGTGATAATATCTTGCCAAAGTTGTTAAATAGCATGTTTTTACATATTGTGAATATATTTGAACGTTTGGAAGTTCTGTTACATACCTGTAATAGTAAAAAGAACAGACACAGTTTACCTCTGTAAAGTTCTGATCCTTATTCTGCAGAATGGTGAGCGCTTGGCCAGAACTTGTTGTTTCTCCTGCTACAACAGTGCAACAGCTCCATCTATTGGCCTGATGGACTGCTAACGCTAAAGTATGAAGAAAATACAATTTAGATTAATTAAGACAAATACATAAACAAATTGGGGGGGGGGGGGGGTATAATAAATGGGTGTCTGTATTTAGTGGCTTTGTTTTCAACCCATTACACATGCACAATTGTACATGTGCATTTTAAAGCATTATTAAGAACCTTGAGTGAGGAACTGCAGGGCGTTTACACAAAAACCACATGAATTTCACATGTGAACATGGGAAGTGTTCCAAAAACATGTTTTCAGGTAATATTATGTGAAGATAATGTGATAACATGTAAAGCAATGTGTGATTACATGAAACTACACATGTGAAAACGTGATCACGTTGTGTTCCAAAACATGTTTTCACATAAAATGTTAGTTGAAATCATGTGGTTTTTCTGTAAGGGCAGGAATATAAGATGCATTTTGATGTTATGTTTGATGTAACTCTACTGAACTTATCTTCTGCAGCAGATGGGTCTTCCTCATGAGAGCCAGTTTCATCATAGCGCTTCATGGTTTTTGCGACTGCACTAGAAGAAACGTTCAAAGTTCTTGACATGTTCTGTATTGACTGACCTTCATGTCTTAAGTAATGATGGACTGTTGGTTCTCAGCATTATATGGACTTGGTCTTTTACCAAATAGGAATATCTTCCTTATCAAATATATTTTGATTTATTTAACACTTTTTTGCTTACTACATGATTCCAATTGTGCTATTTCATAGTTTTGATGTGTTCACTATTATTCTAAAATGTAAACAATTGTAAAAATAAAGAAAAACCCTTAAATGAGTAGGTGTGTCCAGACTTTTAACTGGTACTGTATATATTGTGATATTGCAAATATGGTACAATGTCACGACTCCGACCGAAGGTGACTCCCCTTCCCGTTCGGGTGGCGCTCGGCGGTCGTCGTCGCCGGCCTACTAGCTGCCACTGACTCTTTTTCCGCCCCCTCCTTATGTGTTTATTTGTTACACCTGTGTTGAGGTGATTATAATTAGTTGGGCTTTATTAGTCAGCCAGCCCGTACGTTTCTTTGTGCGGGATTTATTCAGTTGTACATTGGTATCGGGACTAGACGAACGTATTTGTTTGTTTCGTTCATAGAGTGTATTTGGACTGGGTTTTTGTCCCCCGTGTATGGGACATTTGTTTGTTACACCCAGTGTTTTCGTGGGGACATTGTTTACCGTGTGTGCATTAAAAGCACTATATTGAACTCTCTGTTGTTCCTGCGCCTGACTTCACACCCCCCCCCCCCAACACCCAGAGCGTTACATACAATCCAGGGGTAAAAAGCTCTTGGAGACATACCCAGAAAGACTCACAGCTTTAATCGCTGCCAAAGGTGATTCTAACATGTATTTCATTTTCAATACATAAAAAAAAAAAATGTTAACATGTTTTCACTTTATCATTAAGGGGTATTGTCTGTAGTTGGGTGAGATGATTAAAAAACTATAATTTAATCCATTTGAAATTCAGGCTGTAAGAAAACAAAATGAGGAATAAGTTAAGGGGTATGAACACTTTCTGAAGGCACTGTATATCTGCAAGAAAGTGATAAATGAGCGACTCTTTGAAAGGGGTCATATAAACATTGCTTTATTTAAAAGAAAATAGCTATCATGCAATAATCGGCATAGTTTCTCAGACCAAATCTTCCTTCTGGCTTAAACAAAGCAATCTGATCATGCTCCAGTAAAATACACACTAAAGGGAATGCAAAAAAATGGCTTCTGCAAAGCACATATACATTGTCCAATCAACATCCACACATTGATTTCAATCTTCGGCTCTTTATTCAAACACAATCACACTTGGAATAAAATGTTCTTTCAGTGTCTTGTTGCAGGTTGTGCAATGTTCAAAGGTGTGTTAGAGATTAGCATTAATGTGTGTGTATGTGTGGGGGGTTAAGTTTGGACGGTTGTACATATGCAAATAGCCAAGATTGTATATTTCAGGACCATGGACAGCAGTGATATCGGCATAGCAATATCTGTCATTCAGCACCACGTGACAGTAGACAGCGGCCATCTCATGTGGAGTTGGCCCTGCGGAAATCCCATGTAATGAGAAACGAGGCCTAGGAGGCAAAAAGACTGAAGGAGAAGACTCCCACAGGAACTCTATGCTAAACTGTTCTGCCACATTCATTTCAAATGTTACATCTTTTGATTTGTAAATAATAGGGAATACATCTGCAAATAATTGAAACTGACTATTCAAAATACACTGTACAGCTTTAGTGTGTCTGTGCATCATAGGTACAACTGCAAGCAATTCCGTTCTCAAATATCTGTTTAATGTGAGAAACCAAATGAAAAACACCTGTTAGACCATTACAATGCGGACTGTTATGCATTTTTACTATTACCAACAAGACAACGAAGTGATACGTGCCATGGAGACTTATAACGGATACCTTCCAAACACCAAAGTTCCCACGCTGAGCGATATTGTTTACTACACAATTATGCATACAATCCAAGTCATACGTTTATTGTCATTCATACTCTTATTTTTAACCGAATAGCTTTGCAAAAGTGTTAATTGTGTCAATTCAGAGCTCGGAAATATTGGAATAATGTGCTTAAGGGAACTGACACTCAAGGCGCACAACAGGATAACACAACAACCACATTTTCAATTGACAATCAGTTTTAAATGGATGTGGTCGATTGTTTATATATGCCTATACAAATCTATGTATTTAACTTGTAAACCAAGGTTGGATTAGTAGGTCTAAGCAACATGCACCTGGATAATCGCTTCATGAATTGGGACGGGCTCCTACGTCCTCATATACACATTATGACATAATAAAGAGCTTAATCTTTCACGAAATAAAGACATAGAAGCATACCCAATTATACAGGTTCTACACATTCCATTTCTCCATGGCAATAGAATGTAAACATTCTATTTTGCGCCAAACGTAGCCTACAACTCAATTCTAAGTGCAGCATATTGGACGACTCCACAGTCATTGATCATTCGCGACTTTAAGTCATTCCTGTTATCTCTAGAGCATCCCGTATATCTATAGCGCTGCATTTCTTCCCCGTCTTACCATGGATAGGGTTTGGTGCATTCCGGAGTTCACTTATGGTCCCACAAAGGTAATCTTAGGAGAAATTAAATTTAGCATACTGTAAATGCCTGTGCATAATGTGCATAACAAAGCAAAATTATTTTCATTATCTTCAAAGGAATTCTGTAGAAGCAGCCTTTATTTTCAGACTTTGCAGGCCTTCTGGGAGGAAACATATTACAATAAACAGGTAAGATTCATCCCACAAAAACATAAACAACAGAGAGTTGTATTTCAAGACAGTTTAGAGAAGTTGGTCATAAGAGTTCTTAATATCACTTGCAAATTGTCAGGCATGAGCAGTTGTGAAATGTTGCGAGAGGCCCTTCTGAAAGCACGATATGGTATTTTGTGGCATGGTCTCACACCTTACCTCATCTTGCAGAAGAAGCTCATGGTCCACTATCTGCTGCTCCAGAGTCAAGGCCAGGTCCCGCCCCATGTCACCACGGAGCACATGAGCAACTGGCTGGTGTCTCAAGGCAAAAAATCCCTTAGGGAGAGGTGAGTACCACGTCAGCACTCACCTTCACTGTCATTCCCTGCCACCAGCAGCACTCCAGGAGGTGTGGGTAAAATAAACAACAGAAAAATCAGAAGCCAGGAAAGTTGAATTGCTCTGTGTTTTATTTGAAGGGTGTGGAAGGAAACCCTGGAGGAGGGAAACGACCTCGCTCGGCTGGTAAGAGAATGAGAGTTAGAGACATACTACAAGTTAGTGAGCTCTTTACTAGCCTTTCAACAACTAGTTAGCACAGCAGCATAGATCTGTTGTGAAATTACACTAATGGGACTTCTTGTTTCATACTGCAGGCATGGGAAGTAAACACTTGCCTAAAAATGATGGACATAGAGCACGAGGCTTTCTGCAAGCTCCGCCTCTCCATGCACTCCACCTCGCCAGCTGACATGTGAGTTCCATGTACTGCCCTGCATATGACTTGATCCATTTATCTACACATCTGTAACTACGCAGAAACAGACTAAGACAGTGTTCTATGTGAGAACATTGCACATCGTTTAGCTTTGTCTTCTCCTTTTTGTTAATTTCAGCGATCCTAAGGTCCACAGCATCGTGGAGAGAGCTGTGAGGAGCATTCTGGGCGAGCAGTCCAATGAGCCCCGTAGCAACCTGCTCAGCCCATCTCAGGTGGTGGTGGAGGTGGTGCCCAGGCTCCTCCTGGCCCTGTGGCTTCAGCCAGAGGAAGGCCATTCAGAGCACCCAATCCTTATAAGCGGGATGGCCGTGGGCATGGTGGCAGCCGTAGTGGAGAAGCTCTCCTGCATGTTAAAAGACCCTTCCCCTCACATCCCTTTCTCCCGGGCTGCTGCTTTTGACTCTGTGCGGTCGATCCTCGGGAGAATCAGTCGGTCCTTCTCCACGGATGACCTCCAGAGCCCTTTTTATATGAGCTCTGTCTGTGCCTTTGTGGCGGACGAGGTGCAGGGCTGCTTCCAGCCCCCTGCAGCCACCCTACCAGTCCCCCCTGTCCTCGCGGTGGCCGTCTCCACCACACTACCAGCTGACATCCAAGCAGGTGAGTAGCAATGATAGAGAGCACTCTGACAGGTGCCTGTTCTGATGACATCTTGGTGACTTGTAGTAATAGAACTCATCAGGATTGTGGTTGTCACCCATAACACAGACGCAGACCCGGCTTCCTCTCACCTGGACGTTGTGGACATCACCCCTAACACAGAGGCAGACCAGGCTTCTTCCCACCTGGAGGTTGTGGACATCACCACTAACACAGAGGCAGACCCGGCATCTTCCCACCTGGAGGTTAAAGACATCACCCCTAACACAGAGGCAGACCAGGCTTCTTCCCACCTGAATGTTGTGGACATCACCCCTAACACAGAGGCAGACCCGGCATCTTCCCACCTGAAGGTTGTGGACATCACCCCTAATACAGTGGCAGACCAGGCATCTTCCCACCTGGAGGTTGTGGACATCACCACTAACACAGAGGCAGACCCGGCATCTTCCCACCTGGAGGTTGTGGACATCACCACTAACACAGAGGCAGACCCGGCATCTTCCCACCTGGATGTTAAAGACATCACCCCTAACACAGTGGCAGACCAGGCTTCTTCCCACCTGAATGTTGTGGACATCACCACTTACACAGAGGCAGAGCCCATCTCTTCCCTCTTGGAGGTTGTGGACGTCACACCTGAAGAAAGGACTCTCACGATGGCCGTCTTCGCCCCTCTGCCAGCTAACATCCAAGCAGGTGAGTAACACTTTGAGAGCACTCTGACAGGTGCCGTTTGTCATGACATCTTAGTAGAACCTTTCAACTGGCCAGTGTTTAGAACCTACGGTTTGCATTTGTTTACATTCTGTCCCTCTTTTTTCCCTTTCCAGAGGATGTTGCTGTGGTCATCCCGGATGTCACCCCACACGTCACCAAGGATGTGACACTGGATGTTCCATGCAGAGCAAGGAAAGGGGCAGTCCGGCGATTTTTTTGCAGTCTTTGGAGGGCAGTGTGCTGCTGCGCCTGCCACAAGGAAGAGGAGGAACAATATTAATTATTCATCAGACATTCAGAAATGGGATTGAACCATAGAACATTAAATTATTCGCATTATAATTGGACTCAATTCTGCTTTTCTTCTGTTTGATACTTAATTTCAGAACTTTTCTATAAACTTTCACTTTGCAAGTATGGAGTAGGTTGTGTAAATACCTGGGAAACATCACAATTTTAATGCTTTTAATAATTTACTTAGTACATTTAAAAAATATATATATATTATTATTTGACAACAAAAAAACTAAGGGGGCTCAACCAATTTGAGTTGAGGTGCAACCAAAAACATGAATCATCATAGAAAAAGAAAAAGCGCAAATCTTGCTCACTATAAAAAATTCATGATTTTATGCAGGCTATCCCTGAAGGCCCTCTGCCTCTACCCCTGTGTGGTTCATCTCAACCAAGAGGTTGTGTGGGTTGTCTTTCTCTCTGTGGGTGTGAATCACTATGACCTCTCCCTCTGCCTGCCATTTGGCTGATCAGAAGCCTTCTGCTCTTTCTTGCTCACATGAACAGGAGGAATGGCCTCTGGGGTAACCTCCTCCTCTATCTAACGCCTCTTCCACCTCCTCTTTCTGACTGCGTTTGACTGAGGTCACTCGTTCTCTCTCCCTGGGTGTTGGATAGTTCCTCCTCCCCTGTGTCTTTGTGAGTTTGGAGGGAGTTATCCTGTTCCGGCTCCCTCTAAGGGTGTGCACCGTAATCTCTTTCGGTGTGTTGAGGGGTTCAGTGGTTTTGGAGGGAGTCTGAAGTTTGACCTCTAGCGATGACTGTGGGGTCTGTCCCGTGGTGGTGTCCCCCTCCCTCCTAAGGAGGAGCCACTGAGACATGTGATGAGGCCAAGGAAGATCAATCTGCAAGGATGGGATAGGACACATCACAACACTGCTGCTCATTCATATTCAAACACACCTCAGAGTACGGACACAAACATGGACGCCCCCCCCCACACACATACAATTAACTTACTTGTACATATCAGAATCATACATTCGACAGCCACCGCTTCCCCCACATGTATTGATCCCCCACCTCAAACATGTTGAGTCAATTCCAGATGCTGGAATGGTGCTGGAATGCAGGTGCAGTAGGGCCTAGTATGTAATAATGTGATACCATGTGTACCCCATATCCTGTGTTTGTGTTGATGTTTTTTAAAATTGTATTTAACTTTTATTTAAACAGGGAGTCACATTGACATTAAACATCTATTTTACAAGAGTGCCCGGTTGCGCTCAAGATGGCGACATGAGAGGGTGTAACATTTCTAGCTGAGGAACAATTTTAGGGTTTTCTCACAAAGTTTATAGTTTTAGACTGCAGTTGCAATTAGTTTTTTTTTTCAAAAAAATTATATCTAACCAAACAATGTAGCTATTTTGAATAATTTTGTAATGAATCAAACCATCGAAATATATTTTTGACGATTTCCAACGAACAAGCTAGCTATCGAAAAGTGTCAGCGTGTGTAGTTAAGTTAGCCTGCTAACGTCTTCATAGCTAGTAGCATGTAATCAGGACATGACCAAACTGTTGCTGAGATAATGGATGTTGAAACTTCCAAGGAGAAAAGAGGCATTGTTGAAACTCACTCATATGCTTGCAGTGTAAGAAAGGGGGGTGAATGCGATTCATACCCGAATACCTGTTAGGGTTGCGAAAGTTCAACTGAGATAGGAACAATAGTACACCTGAACTTGGTTAAAATAATTGTTTAATTCAAAAGTTAATAAATGGCAAATACAATTTCCGTATATACGGGTTCAATGTTTCATCACGCAGGATAAGACAGAGAACTGATTTGTTTCTGACAAAGATAGTATATTATACTCGTGACAGAGATTAGTTCCCACTTCCGAGCCGGCCTGTCAGAGTAGAGACTGGGCGTGGTTTAGACTCACCCAGCCTATCGTTGGTGTTGGCACATAAGCTGGTCCCAGCCCCTTTGCGCTCTCTGGTGTCCTGTCGCTGTTTGCTGTGTAGATTACGCTCCCTCACCCCAGAGACTGGGGTCAGATAGTTTTATAACATTGTCTGAGATATCTGCACCTGTATACAATGTCCACTGTTCTCGCTCAAGGCTAACTACAGCTTCCCAGCACTCTTATCTGAGCTAACTGTTACTTCCAGCACACACTAACAGACATCCAGGCGCCCAGACCAACAGTTTGTCAATATCCAATCACATTTAATACAGTTGCTAATCACGTTTGTTATAGTATTCAATCACATATGATATAGTTGCTAATCATGTTTGTTATAGTATTCAATCACATATGATATAGTTGCTAATCATGTTTGTTATAGTATTGGGTTATAGTCCATTGTACACCACAGTCAGCAGTCTCATGATTCACCCCCTCCTGTGTCTCTCTAAGATTAGCACAGTCTCGGTCACACAGTACAGCGCCCTTTTTAACACACACACATTTCAGACTGATACATTTGTTGCATACACACACATATTTCATACACACACACATTTCAGGCTGTGGCCTCATGGTTAGACAGAGCACTGGTAAGAGTAGAGACTAATGGAAAATACAGGTTCACATGAGTCAGTAATTCAAACGTTAATGCATAAGAAGCCCTACTAGCTTATAGTTAGTTAAGCATGTCAAAAAACCTTATAAAACCCCACAATCCCCCGTTTGACACCTAAAAGGTGTCAACATAGACATTTTTGATTAACATAGACATTTTTGGTTCCCCCGTTTGACACCTGAAAGGTGTCACATACAATAAACATTTCATCCCTTTTCCATATACTAGGTGGGCTCGTTACCACCCAGGAACTTAAAACCTTCTTAGGGAGAACAGTGTTATTCATAAACCTCTTTTACAGCAAACCATGGGTCATCCTCAGTCAACCCCCTCTGTTCATTGGTCTCGGCATCCTCCCCACTAGCTGCAAGCAGGGGCATCATGCCAGAGGCCTTAGCAGCATCTGCAATAGATTTCTTGGCACAAGGTAAAATGCAAGCAGCGCAACACATTAACATAGCAAAATACAATTATTAGGGTCAGAAATCCAGTAACCATCAATGCAGTGCACTCACCAAACCAGCCACCCAGCCAGGAGAACAGTCCACTCTCCTCCACACCTGCAAGACCGTTCATCTCCACAGATAACTTTTCCAACCCGCTCAGAGCTTTTGAAATGCTCCCATCCGGACTGGTGTTGTTAGGGATAAACGTGCAACATTGTTCTCCAAACATTGTACAAACACCCCCCTGGTTGGCCAGAATCATGTCTAGTGCTAGTCTATTTTGTCTAGCGGTTCGAGAGGTGGCATCCAATTGTTCAGCCATCCCCTTAAGTGCAGTGTGGGTGTAGTTAACAAATCATTGTTGATTATAGTAGATATAATTGATCCAGGCATTCTGCTTAGCATCAACAATAGCTTGGCCAATAATGGGCAATAAATGCCACAGGCCATCATTCCTGTTTAATGTCTGGAATTCGTGGGGGACCCCTATTGGGACCCCAACAGGTTGGTGTGGATGTTATCTGTACCCTCGGACCAAGGAGCGTCATGTTTCTGCCGTCTCCTGGGTTGGTCCCGAGCCTCTGTGTCATGTGCAGCTCCCAGGAGTTGGTTAGCTGCAACCTCAATAATAGTCAATGGTGTTATCAGACTGGCCAAAGCACATGTGCCCTGCCAGTCTCCTTTCAAAATGGGGGTCAACCGCCTGCCAGGTCCACACATCCACCATACATCAGCAACACCTCTAGTTAATAGTGACATTAGTGATGCAGTCAGTAGTAGGGAGCCTCCCATAGTCTATACCCCTACCTGTACCAGTGTTACAGCTGTAATATCCCCATATGCCTTAACCCCCAATGGTGTCCTCTGGGGAGGGACTTCTGGGAACACAAGACTCAGAGTTTTACACAGGGTTGAATTTGGCTTATTATAATAGAAACTTTCCAATATGCACATCCAACCTTTCCCATTGCTTAGGGCAGATGGGTGAGCAGCCAGAATAGGTCTGGCATGTCCACATACGGCACAGTCCTTTCTATTAAGTGTTTTGGCTGTATATCTCATATAGGCCAACCACATATTCTCCCTTCCCTCATAACCAGTTTCAGTCCCCAATTGGTCACTATCTGAGATGTCTTTCACATTTATTACCTGTACCAGATTGGAGAGCTTAGGTGATGGTGTGGGACTTGGTCTTGAAGTGGTGGAGGAGGCCGGCTGAACCTGGCCCGCTGGAACTGGTGGTGGTTCTGGCAGCACTGTGATGGTAACCATCCCCATCGTATCCCAATCAGACAGCTCAGGACTACAAGCAGTCCTGTAAAGCCCCACCCTCTCCCAGAGAACACATTATCAGCCAGAGATCAAGCAACACTTTCACTTCTATGAACGTACACAGTGATGAGAGGGCGGGGTCAGGGAATCTTCATTAAGGAGTTGACCCCCGAACTCTATTAGCTAGGTTCTTCTCCTTAACTCTGTGATCATTCGGCAGTGTCAGTGTGTCTCACCCTTCAAGTGCGATATGCCCCCAGGTCGAGTGAATCACCTTCTCCTTTAATTCACCTGTAATGCATAAAATCTTGGACATATACGTTTGGTTAACAAACAGTTTCTCATTTGTTCTATCTGATTATATATTTAACTTCTATGCCTATTTGTTAGCTAGAATTTTTTATTATTATTATTTTATTTATTTTTTCAATTAGTTTATTATCCAATAGGCCCCATCCTATCCTAGACCACAATGTACCCATCCCCCTTTTGATACCTGGCCCTGGCCAGGTAACAACCGTACCTATTCTAGTAAGATTAGTAAAATATTCTTATGTTCTACATTATCATGAAGGAACGTACCTTTCATTTTCCACATGTCCAATTCTCCCTTGGGCGTCCATTCATATCTATCCTTTTCCAATTATCTGTCAAGTGACTTATCTACTTTAAAATGTATCTGTGCTGCTTATATATGTTAAACCCTTTCTCTCCTATCTTATTTCACAGCCTACCTTGCTCATTTCCTGGTCCCCCCTCCCACTCTGCTCTCAAACCTTCAAGGTCTCAACAGTGCGGGGTAGACCCATCTGTCTGCCTTTTTCTCATAATAGTCAATAACAACTATGTGTTCCTTTGCAATATTAACTAAGTGTCTCACTGTTTTGACTTTATCTAAAATCATGGATTTAAAAATAACAACAACATGTCTTATAGTGTCAATCTCTAAAGTCCTTACATAACCTTAATCAACCTATCTCTATCCTATCAATAATCCTAAATCATCACATATGTTATATACCCCTGTCAATTTTAATACTATTTAAATAAAAATCTTCTAATGGCCAAAACAAATGCTAACCATATAAAATCCTTTCTTTACTAATAAACTCTCTCCCCCCAGGGTCACTCCTCTAAGAACTGAAACCTATATTTACCTAAAAACTAGTATCCCAAATGACCACAAATTCAATATCTTCACCGCATCCCCCCGTGGGTGATCAAACCACCGGAGAATGCAATGAAAACAGGTCAAAGGTTACACCACCCCCTTACATTCATGTTCCATAAAGAACCCTTTATCATAAAAAATTCCCTTGTCTAAATAAAACTCAGAAAATAAAACTCCTAATATTCCATATGAGTGTACCCCTTTAAGATATCTTGTCTCTGGGAACACGGAAACCCCTTAACCCAAACGTTTACCACAAAAACAAAACCTAATAATTATGATAATACCCTCAAATCATTCGTTTTAAATTTCCCCGATGTTTCATGTAACTCATTCACACAACTGTGATAAACGTGTACTGTCCCTTTAAAAAATCCCAGCCAGCCATACCAGTTTGCGGGCCGGTCATTGTTCCCCATAATGAAAACAGATCACGTTTAGAATACGTTTACTTCTTGTTCGAAATCCCTGGTGTTACCTAAACAAAAACGAATAACTTTTAGCCACTTTTGAAAAGTGAAGCAAAGCTATAATGCACGCATTTTCCCTCTAAATGACACAAACAATTTTTTCTGGCATAATTTGATACGACCACACCCGGTGGGGAAAGTACAAATTGTATCCCGTTCCTCCTATAATACCCAATGCTAAATTCAACGTTGTGGTATACAGGTTTAGTAATTTTAACAAATAGATTAGTATAGTTCAAATCAAGATATGCGTTTACCAGCGCTCAACCTGTGTTCAGAACGCAGTAGCTTTCAACGAACTGTAAATCATTGTTGACTAACTGCAACAGGCAATAGTACGGGTTCGATAAACCAAACCCAATTTATCACAAAGGTTGGATCTTGAATAGAATTTACAACGTCAATCAACATCTCTTAATCAAAACTATACTGCCAGAAGTACAGAAAATAGTGTACCTGAACAATGGCCAAATCCATTCGAGTAACGTAGTCGTGTATCCCACCTACTTAGGTTGTTTTACGTCGATACACAACAAATCATCCTGTCTCTAGCAACGTACCCTGAAAATTAGTAGCCAATACAATACCAAAACTAACTGGCTTATTCATGCCTCTAGGCAAAACATCTACTTACTCCAACTGAGTTTTGCACCAAAACTATCGTATAAGTAAAATCAACTTCTCAACTTACTCCACTCCAAAGTGTAAACTTACCATATCCTTCGCTAAATTTATATCGCATGTCAGCCAATCCATGACAATAATAACATTAGTCTGTAAATTTAACCTAAATAAGTTATTAAATGTATTCTCTCTACTCCGAATAGGTTTGAAGTTTTTCTCTATGTCACCAGCATTCAAACAGGCTCCCCGTCGACTGGGAGACCGTTGAGTGTGGCAATACTGCCCTCTTCTGTCCATACTCTGTACAGCTCTCCACCCAGTCTATTCAACCTTCTCAATTTGAGCCATATTAGTTTCTTATTATAACTTTTGTTTTATATTTTTTTTTGTTTTTATCTGTTATTACCTAGTTAGACTAGAGTGTCCGTGACAAATAATGTGAGATTATAGTATGTGGTTAATGTGTAACTTGAGTATATATGGTTACGTTATGTATATATGTCCTTACTCCCTTTCACATAAAAGCCTGATACAGTACATACAGAGGGATACAATCATAAAGCAACAGACATACAGTGTGACTTGTCTTATATCCAACATGTCTTATTCAATCAGTGAACTTGTCTTATTTCCAAAACATTGCCGTTCGGTAATATGCGCATATAAACCCAACTTGTCTTATATCCAATGTCTTGCCGTTCACTTGTTACAGGGAACTTGTCTTACTCAGTGTATTGCCGTCGAGGGTCCACCTAGACTTGTCTTATATTCCAATACTTCTGCCTTTCCCTGGACTATGTTGCCGTCCACTTTTAGTCGAGGGTCCACCTAGACTTGTTAATCGACAATTTGTCTTATATCCCACATACCATGTAAATACATAAAAATCCGTGAAGTCGGTATATTGCCGTTCAATATTAGAACTTGTCTTATGTCCAATATCCCGCCAGTCACGGTGGTTATGTGGCCATTGTCCTCAATCACTTCCCTAAAGTCTTATAGACTTTTAATAAAACAACCCTAGCTTAGATACATACACACACACAATCAGGCTTTTAATTTCACGTCATACACATACAGTCATTCCATTGTTATTCTGTTGGCCAACTGAAAATGCATTCGCCATCAAGTAGTACGTAATGAAATAATACGTAGTTCGTTTTCCGTTTATCCTTACTTTACTGTAATGAACATATGGTTCGAAAATTTAGCAACTTACACCAGTTAGGTTTTCTCACAAAATAAATTTGGTTAACGTCAATATGCAGAATTTCAGTTTTGAAACAATAGGCTCTGCTTACCTGATTTTTAGTAGACCGGTCTTTTTGTGAGAAGACCCTGTCTGGCGACAGTCTAGGCCAAAGGCTGGATGGCTCAATGTCCAGCAAAGTTCCCTCAGATCACGTCGGGGTCAGCAATTGTTAGGGTTGCGAAAGTTCAACTGAGATAGGAACAATAGTACACCTGAACTTGGTTAAAATAATTGTTTAATTCAAAAGTTAATAAATGGCAAATACAATTTCCGTATATACGGGTTCAATGTTTCATCACGCAGGATAAGACAGAGAACTGATTTGTTTCTGACAAAGATAGTATATTATACTCGTGACAGAGATTAGTTCCCACTTCCGAGCCGGCCTGTCAGAGTAGAGACTGGGCGTGGTTTAGACTCACCCAGCCTATCGTTGGTGTTGGCACATAAGCTGGTCCCAGCCCCTTTGCGCTCTCTGGTGTCCTGTCGCTGTTTGCTGTGTAGATTACGCTCCCTCACCCCAGAGACTGGGGTCAGACAGTTTTATAACATTGTCTGAGATATCTGCACCTGTATACAATGTCCACTGTTCTCGCTCAAGGCTAACTACAGCTTCCCAGCACTCTTATCTGAGCTAACTGTTACTTCCAGCACACACTAACAGACATCCAGGCGCCCAGACCAACAGTTTGTCAATATCCAATCACATTTAATACAGTTGCTAATCACGTTTGTTATAGTATTCAATCACATATGATATAGTTGCTAATCATGTTTGTTATAGTATTCAATCACATATGATATAGTTGCTAATCATGTTTGTTATAGTATTGGGTTATAGTCCATTGTACACCACAGTCAGCAGTCTCATGATTCACCCCCTCCTGTGTCTCTCTAAGATTAGCACAGTCTCGGTCACACAGTACAGCGCCCTTTTTAACACACACACATTTCAGACTGATACATTTGTTGCATACACACACATATTTCATACACACACACATTTCAGGCTGTGGCCTCATGGTTAGACAGAGCACTGGTAAGAGTAGAGACTAATGGAAAATACAGGTTCACATGAGTCAGTAATTCAAACTTTAATGCATAAGAAGCCCTACTAGCTTATAGTTAGTTAAGCATGTCAAAAAACCTTATAAAACCCCACATACCCCAACCAAGGAGCAACTTCCAAAGAAGTTGAGAAGTGAACCATCAATGAGCCAGCTACAGGACAACATCGTCCGCATCCTCACGGCTAAAATCAAAGAGAGCGCAGATGACATCACGAATTTGGTGTAAAAGAACACTATTAGTATCGTTAACCTGAAGAAATCGATTGATTTCAGTGCTGAGGAAGTAAAAACTCTGAAGCAGCAGAACGCAACATTGAACATTCAGGTTGAAAAGCAGGAGAAGAAACTCTCTGAAATGGAGTCAAAGGTAAACGAGAATAAGCGGTATAGTCGAAGATGGAATCTTCGAATTTATGGAATAGCAGAAAAATCTGAGGAGAACATCAAAGCAAGAGTGAAGGACATTTGCAGGGCAATAGTCCCGGAGGAGGAGCGAAATGTTGTTGCAGGTTCTCTGGATGTAGTGCACCGCCTGGGTAGGCTGAGAGATGGGGACAACAACCAGCCACCACGACCAGTGATCATGAGATTCATCTCCAGGACAGCGAGGGATATGACATGGAAAAGTGCAAAGAAAAATGACTTTTTAAAGAAGAACAACCTGAGGTTCAAGGAGGATCTGACAGCATTTGACAAAGAAGCTCGGAATCATCTGTGGCCGATAATTGAGAGAGCAAGGAAGGAAGGGAAAAGTGCATACTTTGCGCGAGCTAAGGCTTTTGTTAATGGAAGGGAAATTCACGCTGACGCCTAGTTTGTTGACTGCTGGACTTATCAAGTGTGGTGTGCAGGACTGAGTTTTATTTGCATCTGATAAAACTCTATATTTCTTGAGGTATGAGCATTGTTTGTGTGAGCCAAACTTATTTTATGTATATATATTTTTTTATGTCAGGGAAATTCGCACTGACACTTAATGTTAGCTTGATGGTTATTCATTTTTACCAATCTATGGTACAATGTTATTTGCAATTGTTTAAAAACATATAATTTAGATACACCACTTGTGTGGTGCAAAGGACTGTTTATATTTGCAACTAGTAAGAACTTTTCTTTTTGTGAGACCCTGATTCATGTGAGCGTATACAAGTTTAATATTCTTCATATAGTCACTGTGAAAGTAAATGTCCATTTATGTTTTTTCTATTAATGCCAGGGGAATCCGTCATATTTTGAAAAGGAAATCTTTATTTTTGTATTGTAAGGGTAAGAGTGCCGACTTTTATTTCATTCAAGAAACTCATGCCTTTCCACAGATACTGCGTTTTTGAAGTGTCAATGGGGGAATGATATTTGGTACTAATCGGTCAGCAGGTGTCGCTATTTTAAAAGGCAACTTTAAGGGTCATATATTGAGTCATGAAGCAGATAATACAGGGAGATAGATTATACTATTGGTAGATGTCAACCATGTTCAATTCATTGTTGTAAAAAGTTATGCTTCCAATAACAAGTCAAGTAACTGTATTTTATTTAGAGACATTGAGAGGAAAATAAGTAAAATTATGTCTACATTTTCATTGGCAAAAGTAATATGGGGTGGAGATTTTAATATTGTTTTACATGATAATCTAGATAGATGGCCTCCTAAGGATAGCAATTATGTTTGTGAGATAGACATATATTCCTTAAGGTTAGGTGTTCTAGATATTTGGAGACATAAGAACCCAGATAAATCTTTGGTACTCCATGTAAACATAATCTTATCTATACAATCCCGAAATACATTTCTGGCTGATAACTGAAGATATAGCTGACAAGGTTGATACAGTCTCGATTGAACCATCAATTTTAACAGACCACAAAGGGATCTCAATAAAGATAAATGCATGGTTTGTCAACAACAAAAAGTTAGCAAAGGTTACTGGAAAATGAACAAGAATTTACTAGAGATTTAAGTATTTAAGAAGGAAGTAGCAGGAATTAATGATAAATACTGGAATTGTGCCTGTGTTATGAATACGTTTGGAAGTTACTGGGAGCTAATGAAATTTGATTAAGGCTTTTGGCTATTTCAATGGGGAAAGAAATTGCTCGTGCCAAGAGAGAAAGAATATGACATCATTAAGGGAATAATGGATTATACTAAAAAAAGTGAACTAACTAATCAGGAATTACTGGAGCTATCATCATTGCAAATGCAGTTAGACCGTATCTACGAGGAAAAGGCCCGGGGAGCGTTTGTAAGATCAAGACGAAAATGGATGGAAGAGGGAGATAAAAATACAAAATATTTCTATCATTTAGAAAAAAGAGCAGGTGAAAAGACTTCCATATGTAAATTAATGATACTCCCAATAAAAATCCAAAAGAAATCTCTCAGCATGTTGCCCAGTTTTATCAGAATCTGTATACATCAGCCCAGCCAACTTCCAATATGGATCTTAGACAATGTAGCAAACATTGCTAAGAAGATAGATAATGATTTCAGGGATGATGAGTTATCTGAAATTGAGATAAGACTGTATTAAAAGCCTTAAGGTGTCATGGTCGTGATAATGGACAGACCAAGGAGCAGCGTGTGTTGAGTTCCACATCTTTATTTGCAGTGAAAACTTAAACATACAACGACTGTGAACTACGTGGTGATGAACGCACTCACATAAAACAATATCCCACAAACACAGGTGGGAAAAAGGGCTACCTGTCACGTTCCTGACCTGTTTTCTGTTGTTTTTGTATGTGTTTAGTTGGTCAGGGCGTGAGTTGGGGTGGGTAGTCTATGTTATGTGTTTCTATGTTGGGTTAATGTGTTGCCTGATATGGTTCTCAATTAGAGGCAGGTGTTTGACGTTTCCTCTGATTGAGAACCATATTAAGGTAGGCTGTTCTCACTGTTTGTTTGTGGGTGATTGTTCCTGTGTCTGTGTCTACCACACGGGACTGTTTCGTTTGTTCGTTCGTTTGGCTAGTCTTTCCTGTTCGTGCGTTCTTCGTGTCTATGTAAGTTCTCAAGTTCAGGTCTGTCTACGTCGTTTTGTATTCTATTCAAGTGTATTTCGTGTCAGTGTTCGTCTTGTTAATAAATTCTTTATGTCTGCATACCTCGCTGCGTGTTGGTCCGATCCATGCTCCTCCTCATCCGAGGAGGAGGAATTAGACGAACGTTACACTACCTAAATATGATCCCCAATTAGAGGCAACGATAACCAGCTGCCTCTAATTGGGAAACATACAAATGCTAGAAACCCCCCTAGTCACGCTATGACCTATACACCACAGAGAACCCAGAGGGCTCTCTATGGTTAGGGCGTAACATAAGGACAATAGGTCCCTTGGAAATGATGGTTTAATAAGCGAGTTTTATAAAGCATTTAATGATAAATTGATTCCTTTCATTCTTGCTATGTTTCAAGAATCAATAGAAAAAGGGCAGTTACCGGCTTCCTTAAAACCTTTTCTCAATAGGGGGGGGCGCTATTTTCACTTTGTAAAAAATCGTGCCCAAATTAAATTGCCTCGTACTCTATTGTAGCTCGTACAATATGCATATTATTATTACTATTGGATAGAAAACACTCAAAGTTTCTAAAACCGTTTGAATTATATCTGTGAGTAAAACAGAACTCATTTTGCAGCAAACTTCCTGACAGGAAGTGAAAAATCTGAAATCGAGGCTCTGTTTCAGGGCTTTCCTATTAATTTGCCTGAAATCTATGGATATACATGCACTTCATACGCCTTCCACTAGATGTCAACAGGCAGTGAGAGGTGGAATGGGGTGTCTAGCTTGATCTGAGGCCGAACAAGAGCTTTTGGAATGACGTGTCTGGAAATTATTGTCTTCGAAGGCGCGAGAAGGAACCCCAGATTGCCTTCTGAAAAGCTTTCGTTATACACGTTAGATATCTCCGGCTCTGATTTTATTTGATAGATGTGATAAAAACATCATAAAGTAGTTTTTTTCAACCGAGTTATATCAGTTTATTGAACGTTTATTGTGAGTTTTGGAATTTTCTTTTCTTTGCGTCATGTGAAGTTGGGCACGTTTGCGCCACATGGCTAGCTATGGTTGCTAATTCGACAGGAGAAGAGGACATTCTAAAACCAAACAACGATTATTCTGGACAAAGGACTCCTTGTACAAGATTCTGATGGAAGCTCAGCAAAAGTAGGAACCATTTATGATGTTATTTCGTATTTCTGTGGAAAATGTTTAGTCCTATTTTCCGCACTTATTAGCGCTGTCTCGCTATAACGTAAGCTGTATGTCGTACTAAAGTTATTTTTAAAAATCTAACACAGCGGTTGCATTAAGAACTAGTGTATCTTTCATTTGCTGTACAACATGTATTTTTTAGTAAAGTTTATGATGAGTTATTTGATTAGATTAGGTGACTGTCCAAAATATCTCCGGAGAATTTTGTGCATTTTGACTACGTATTCACATTGTAAAACCACGATTTGTACCGCTAAATATGCACATTTTCGAACAAAACATATATGTATTGTGTAACATGATGTTATAGGACTGTCATCTGATGAAGTTTGTCAAGATTAGTGAATAATTTTATATCTTTTGCTGTTTTTTTGCGATCGCTACCTTTGCGGTGAATGAATGCGGTTGTGTGTTTGGCTATTGTGGTAAGCTAATATAATGCTATATTGTGTTTTCGCTGTAAAACACTTAATAAAAATGAAATATTGGCTGGATTCACAAGATGTTTATCTTTCATTTGCTGTACACCATGTATTTTTCATAAATATTTTATGATGAGTATTTAGGTATTTCACGTTGCTCTCTGTAATTATTCCGGCTGCTTTGGTGATATTTTTTATGGTAGCTGCAATGTAAAACTATGATTTATACCTCAAATATGCACATTTTCGAACAAAACATAGATTTATTGTATAACATGTTATAAGACTGTCATCTGATGAAGTTGTTTCTTGGTTAGTGACTAATTATATCTCTATTTGGTCGGTTTTGTGATAGCTACCTATGCGGTAAAAAAATGGTGAAAATATGCGGTTGAGTCCTTTGCTATTGTGGTTAGCTAATATAAATACATATTGTGTTTTCGCTGTAAAACATTTTAAAAATCGGAAATGATGGCAGTATTCACAAGATGTGTATCTTTCATTTGGTGTCTTGGACTTGTGATTTCATGATATTTATATGCTAGTATTTACTTGTGGCGCTATGCTAGTCAGCTTTTTACTGATGAGGATGCTCCCGGATCCGGGATGGTGATGAAGTAGAAGTTAAAGCAAGGTGTAATTACTTTGATTCCCAAACCTAATAAGGATACTCTTTATATAGACAACTGGAGGCCCATTAGCCTGTTGAATAATGATGGGAAATTATTTGCCTTTGTATTTGCCAAGAGATTGAAACAAGGCTTGTATCATATAGTTTTAGATTTCAATACTCTAAATAATACTTTTAAAATAAATTGGATTCTGAAGTATGTTAAGAACCAGAACAGTATTTGGAATGTCTTCCATAAGTATTTATTTGACTCTGTTGGTGGTTTAGAATTTTTGCTTCGATGTAATTTTGATAAAATCACAGTAAAGTTGGCAAAATTCCATAAGCAGGCAATTTTAGCTTGTATGTTAGCGTATAAACACAATTTTCCACTCACGGATACTTTTTATGGAACAACAAAGATATACGATTTAAAAATAAGTCTCTTTTTTTTCATGACTGGTTTGAGAATAAAATTATTTTGGTTGGTCAGTTACTGAATAAGGATGGATATCTTCTCTCATATGGGGGAATATCTTGATAAATTTAAAATTCCAATAACCCCGAAAGAATATGCAATTGTTTTTGATGCGATTCCAAGGGGGGTTGTCTCTTTTAAATTCCTCTGTGGTTGATGTAAGTAACATAGATTTACATGAAAATATATGAATTGGCAATATTAACATCAAAGATAAATGTAGTAATAAACAGATTGGGAATATTGTTTGTGATACTACAATTCCCTCAGCAAGTTTATTTTGGTCAGATATCTATGGTGATATACAATGGGGGAAAGCATGGAAAATTGCTAACAAATATTGTATCAGCAACAAAGGAAGTCAATTTAAAATGTTATACTTAGAATTTATACTGTAAAACATGTTTTGGAAAGATTCAAGCTGTCACAACCGTCGTATGAATAATTAGACCAAGGCGCAGCGTGAGTAGAGTTCCACATTTTAATAATAGTGAAACTTCCAATAACAACAAAGATATAACGATCGTGAACCACGTTGTCACGTTCCTGACCTGTTTTATGTTATTTTTGTATGTGTTTAGTTGGTCAGGGCGTGAGTTGGGGTGGGCATTCTATGTTTTGTGTTTCTATGTTTAGGTCACTTGTAATTAGCCTTATATGGTTCTCAATCAGGGACAGGTGTTTGACGTTTTCCTCTGATTGAGAACCATATAAAGGTTGGCTGTTCACAATGTTTGTGGGTGATTGTCTTCTGTGTCTGTATGTTCGTTCGTACCACACGGGACTGTAGCGTTTGTTCGGTCGTTTGTTATAGTCTGTACCTGTTCCTGCGTTCTTCGTGTTATATGTAAGTTCTCATGTTTTAGGTCAGTCTACGTTCGTTTTGTTATTTTGTAGTCATTCCAAGTGTTTGTTTTCGTGTTCGTTTTCGGCAGTTAATAAATTCATTATGTTTTCAAAACCCGCTGCATTTTGGTCCTCCGATCCTTCTCTCCTCTCCTCGTCCGAGGAGGAGGAAGAACTAGACGCCCGTTACAGAACCACCCACCGAACCAGGACCAAGCAGTGTGAGTTCGAGCAGCGGCCAAATAATCAGGACTCGTGGACTTGGGAGGAAGTATTGGAGGGAAAAGGACACTGGGCTCATATTGGGGAATATCGCCGCGCTCGTGAGGAGATGGAAGCAGCGAGAGCCCAGGAGCGGTGGTATGTGGAGGCAGCAAGGAGACGTGGCTGGAAGCCCGCGAAGAAACCCCAAAAATTTCTTGGGGGGGGGGGGCTAAGAGGTAGTGGGCCAAGGGCAGGTAGGAGACCTGCGCCCACTCCCTGTACTTACCGTGGAGAGCGAGAGTACGGGCAGACACCGTGTTACGCAGTAGAGCGCATGGTGTCTCCTGTACGTGTGCATAGCCCGGTGCGGGTTATTCCACCTCCCCGCACTGGCAGGGCTAGATTGAGTATTGAGCCGGATGTCATGAAGCCGGCCCTACATATCTGGCCACCAGTACGTCTCCTCGGGCCGGCTTACATGGCACCAGCCTTACGCATGGTGTCCCCGGTTCGCCTACATAGCCCGGTGCGGGTTATTCCACCTCCCCGCACTGGTCGGGCAACGGGGAGCATTCAACCAGGTAAGGTTGGGCAGGCTCAATGCTCAAGGGAGCCAGTACGCCTGCACGGTCCGGTATTTCCGGCGCCACCTCCCCGCCCCAGCC
This sequence comes from Salvelinus namaycush, assembly GCF_016432855.1. Taxonomy (NCBI): domain Eukaryota; kingdom Metazoa; phylum Chordata; class Actinopteri; order Salmoniformes; family Salmonidae; genus Salvelinus; species Salvelinus namaycush. Next base: position 50,571,744 of record NC_052318.1, on the reverse strand, counting down.
CAGTACCACCAGTGCCTACTCCACGCACCAGGCTTCCAGTGCGTTTCCAGAGCCCTGTTCCTCCTCCACGCACTCTCCCTATGGTGCGTGTCTCCAGCCCAGTGCCTCCAGTTCCGGCACCACGCACTAAGCCACCTGTGCGTCTCCAGAGCCCTGTACGCACTGATCCTTCTCCCCGTACTCGCCCTGATGTGCGTGCCCTCAGCCCGGTACCACCAGTGCCGGTACCACGCACCAGGCCTATAGTACGCTTTGAGAGTCCAGTGTGCCCTGTTGCTGCTCCCCGCACTAGCCTGAAGGTGCGTGTCTTCAGCCCGGTACCTCCAGTTCCGGTACCACGCACCAGGCCTACAGTGCGTCTCAGCCGGCCAGAGTCTGCCGTCTGCCCAACGGCGCCTGAACTGCCCGTCTGCCAAACGGCGCCTGAACTGTCCGTCTGCCAAGCGCCGCATGAACTGCCCATCTGTATTGAGCCTTCAAAGCCGCCCGTCGGTACTGAGCCTTCAAAGCCGCCCGTCTGCCATGAGCCTGCAAAGCCGCCCGTCTGCCATGAGCCTACAGAGCCGTCCGCCAGACAGGATCAGCCAGAGCCTTCCGCCAGACAGGATCAGCCAGAGCCGTCAGCGAGCCATGACCAGCCAGAGCCGTCAGCGAGCCATGACCAGCCAGAGCCGTCAGCGAGCCATGACCAGCCAGAGCCGTCAGCGAGCCATGACCAGCCAGAGCCGTCAGCGAGCCATGACCAGCCAGAGCCGTCAGCGAGCCATGACCAGCCAGAGCCGTCAGCGAGCCATGACCAGCCAGAGCCGTCAGCGAGCCATGACCAGCCAGAGCCGTCAGCGAGCCATGACCAGCCAGAGCCGTCATCCAGCCATGACCAGCCAGAGCCGTCATCCAGCATTAAGCCATCATCCAGCCAGGATCCGCCAGAGCCAGCCAGCCAGGATCCGCCAGAGCCAGCCAGCCAGGATCCGCCAGTCATTCTGGTGTTGCCCCTCATTCTGGTGTTGCCCCTCATTCTGGTGTTGCCCCTCATTCTGGTGTTGCCCCTCATTCCGGTGTTGCCCCTCATTCCGGTGCTGCTCCTTATCCTGGTGATGCCCCTTAATTTAGGTGGGGTTATTTGGAGGGTGGGCATTGTGAGGGGGATAAAGAAGCGGGGATGTATTATGGTGGGATGGGAACCACGCCCAGAGCCTGAGCCACCACCGTGGACAGATGCCCACCCAGACCCTCCCCTAGACTTTTGGTGGTGCGTCCGGAGTTCGCACCTTGAGGGCGGGGGGGGGTTCTGTCACGTTCCTGACCTGTTTTATGTTATTTTTGTATGTGTTTAGTTGGTCAGGGCGTGAGTTGGGGTGGGCATTCTATGTTTTGTGTTTCTATGTTTAGGTCACTTGTAATTAGCCTTATATGGTTCTCAATCAGGGACAGGTGTTTGACGTTTTCCTCTGATTGAGAACCATATAAAGGTTGGCTGTTCACAATGTTTGTGGGTGATTGTCTTCTGTGTCTGTATGTTCGTTCGTACCACACGGGACTGTAGCGTTTGTTCGGTCGTTTGTTATAGTCTGTACCTGTTCCTGCGTTCTTCGTGTTATATGTAAGTTCTCATGTTTTAGGTCAGTCTACGTTCGTTTTGTTATTTTGTAGTCATTCCAAGTGTTTGTTTTCGTGTTCGTTTTCGGCAGTTAATAAATTCATTATGTTTTCAAAACCCGCTGCATTTTGGTCCTCCGATCCTTCTCTCCTCTCCTCGTCCGAGGAGGAGGAAGAACTAGACGCCCGTTACAGAACCACCCACCGAACCAGGACCAAGCAGTGTGAGTTCGAGCAGCGGCCAAATAATCAGGACTCGTGGACTTGGGAGGAAGTATTGGAGGGAAAAGGACACTGGGCTCATATTGGGGAATATCGCCGCGCTCGTGAGGAGATGGAAGCAGCGAGAGCCCAGGAGCGGTGGTATGTGGAGGCAGCAAGGAGACGTGGCTGGAAGCCCGCGAAGAAACCCCAAAAATTTCTTGGGGGGGGGGGCTAAGAGGTAGTGGGCCAAGGGCAGGTAGGAGACCTGCGCCCACTCCCTGTACTTACCGTGGAGAGCGAGAGTACGGGCAGACACCGTGTTACGCAGTAGAGCGCATGGTGTCTCCTGTACGTGTGCATAGCCCGGTGCGGGTTATTCCACCTCCCCGCACTGGCAGGGCTAGATTGAGTATTGAGCCGGATGTCATGAAGCCGGCCCTACATATCTGGCCACCAGTACGTCTCCTCGGGCCGGCTTACATGGCACCAGCCTTACGCATGGTGTCCCCGGTTCGCCTACATAGCCCGGTGCGGGTTATTCCACCTCCCCGCACTGGTCGGGCAACGGGGAGCATTCAACCAGGTAAGGTTGGGCAGGCTCAATGCTCAAGGGAGCCAGTACGCCTGCACGGTCCGGTATTTCCGGCGCCACCTCCCCGCCCCAGCCCAGTACCACCAGTGCCTACTCCACGCACCAGGCTTCCAGTGCGTTTCCAGAGCCCTGTTCCTCCTCCACGCACTCTCCCTATGGTGCGTGTCTCCAGCCCAGTGCCTCCAGTTCCGGCACCACGCACTAAGCCACCTGTGCGTCTCCAGAGCCCTGTACGCACTGATCCTTCTCCCCGTACTCGCCCTGATGTGCGTGCCCTCAGCCCGGTACCACCAGTGCCGGTACCACGCACCAGGCCTATAGTACGCTTTGAGAGTCCAGTGTGCCCTGTTGCTGCTCCCCGCACTAGCCTGAAGGTGCGTGTCTTCAGCCCGGTACCTCCAGTTCCGGTACCACGCACCAGGCCTACAGTGCGTCTCAGCCGGCCAGAGTCTGCCGTCTGCCCAACGGCGCCTGAACTGCCCGTCTGCCAAACGGCGCCTGAACTGTCCGTCTGCCAAGCGCCGCATGAACTGCCCATCTGTATTGAGCCTTCAAAGCCGCCCGTCGGTACTGAGCCTTCAAAGCCGCCCGTCTGCCATGAGCCTGCAAAGCCGCCCGTCTGCCATGAGCCTACAGAGCCGTCCGCCAGACAGGAGCCGCTAGAGCCTTCCGCCAGACAGGATCAGCCAGAGCCTTCCGCCAGACAGGATCAGCCAGAGCCGTCAGCGAGCCATGACCAGCCAGAGCCGTCAGCGAGCCATGACCAGCCAGAGCCGTCAGCGAGCCATGACCAGCCAGAGCCGTCAGCGAGCCATGACCAGCCAGAGCCGTCAGCGAGCCATGACCAGCCAGAGCCGTCAGCGAGCCATGACCAGCCAGAGCCGTCAGCGAGCCATGACCAGCCAGAGCCGTCAGCGAGCCATGACCAGCCAGAGCCGTCAGCGAGCCATGACCAGCCAGAGCCGTCAGCGAGCCATGACCAGCCAGAGCCGTCATCCAGCCATGACCAGCCAGAGCCGTCATCCAGCATTAAGCCATCATCCAGCCAGGATCCGCCAGAGCCAGCCAGCCAGGATCCGCCAGAGCCAGCCAGCCAGGATCCGCCAGTCATTCTGGTGTTGCCCCTCATTCTGGTGTTGCCCCTCATTCTGGTGTTGCCCCTCATTCTGGTGTTGCCCCTCATTCCGGTGTTGCCCCTCATTCCGGTGCTGCTCCTTATCCTGGTGATGCCCCTTAATTTAGGTGGGGTTATTTGGAGGGTGGGCATTGTGAGGGGGATAAAGAAGCGGGGATGTATTATGGTGGGATGGGAACCACGCCCAGAGCCTGAGCCACCACCGTGGACAGATGCCCACCCAGACCCTCCCCTAGACTTTTGGTGGTGCGTCCGGAGTTCGCAGCTTGAGGGCGGGGGGGGGTTCTGTCACGTTCCTGACCTGTTTTATGTTATTTTTGTATGTGTTTAGTTGGTCAGGGCGTGAGTTGGGGTGGGCATTCTATGTTTTGTGTTTCTATGTTTAGGTCACTTGTAATTAGCCTTATATGGTTCTCAATCAGGGACAGGTGTTTGACGTTTTCCTCTGATTGAGAACCATATAAAGGTTGGCTGTTCACAATGTTTGTTTGTGGGTGATTGTCTTCTGTGTCTGTATGTTCGTTCGTACCACACGGGACTGTAGCGTTTGTTCGGTCGTTTGTTATAGTCTGTACCTGTTCCTGCGTTCTTCGTGTTATATGTAAGTTCTCATGTTTTAGGTCAGTCTACGTTCGTTTTGTTATTTTGTAGTCATTCCAAGTGTTTGTTTTCGTGTTCGTTTTCGGCAGTTAATAAATTCATTATGTTTTCAAAACCCGCTGCATTTTGGTCCTCCGATCCTTCTCTCCTCTCCTCGTCCGAGGAGGAAGAACTAGACGCCCGTTACACACGTAGCGAACATAGGCACTCACACAAAACAATATCCCACATCGCAGGTGGGAAAAAGGTCACACTAATAAGTATGATCCCCAATTAGAGGTAACGATTATCAGCTGCCTCCAATTGGGAACCATACACACACACCAACATAGAAATATAATACCTAGAAACTTCCCTAGTCACGCCCTGACCTAAAACACCATAGATCTATGGTCAGGGCGTGACACAAGCTGAATATTAAATACAACAGATTTCTGTGGAATGGAGAAGGAGACCATTTTGCATTTGTTTTTTACCTGTATTTATAGCAGAATGTTTTGGATTGACATACAGAATTTTGTTACAAAAAAAATAGGACCGGTTGTACTATAATGGTTTTGATATAATGATTTATTTCAGAAATTCTAACGTAAATAAAGATGTAGTATATTTAATTCACCTGCTAATAATAATAGGTACATTTCATATTCACAAATGCAAATGGTCTAATTCAAAACCTAACTTTTTTCAATTTATAAATGAGTTTAAACAATATGGCACCACTTTAACTAAAATGAAAAACAAAAAGGCAATTAAAACTTGTTGTATTATTAATGAATATGATTTGTTTGTTTAGGATTCCTGGCAATGTAAAAAGTTTTATTATGCTTGTTTGTTCTTTTGTTTGATGATATTTGTTCATTAAAAAAAGAGAAAAAAGAGGAAAAAAAAGAGTGCCCTGTAAAAGTTGAGGTCATATTGAACAACTACCAGAGAGAAGCTTCTCTACATAGGAATTGCATACCATATTTTTTCCATATATCAAAATAATACTTTATTGTCAATCAGCAACTTCTTACTTAGATAAGGCCTCAACAAGGCCCCAGTTAATGGTTGAAAATAACTTATTTCCGTGTCAATGAGTTACACTGAGTGTATAAAATATTAAGAACACCTGCTCTTTCCATGACATATGCTGACCAGATGAATCCAGGTTAAAGCTATAATTTCTTATGGGTGTCACTAGTTAAATCCACTTAAATCAGTGTAGATAAAGAGGAGGAGAAAGGTTAAAAAATATATTGTAAGGCTTGAGACAATTGAGACATGGATTGTGTGCCATTCAGAGGGTGAATGGGCAAGACAAAATATTTACGTGCCTTTCAACGGGGCATGGTAGTAGGTGCTAGGGATACCAGTTTGTGTCAAGAACTGCAACGCTTTTTACGCTCAAAAGTTTCCCGTGTGTATCAAGAATGGTCCACCACTCAAAAGACAATACAGCCAATTTGACACAACTGTGGGAAGCATTGGAGTCAACATGGGCCAGCATCCCTGTGAATGTTTTGTACACTCAGTACATTAATAGTATTGGTACCGTGTTCTTGCCATAACCTGTAGAGCTGGAGCAGCCTGCGAGGCAGGGGGAGGTGTAGGTGATGCCATTGTCTGAACACACAGGGTCCCACTCCCCAGCCAAGCAGGAGCAGTCTCTGTTACACTCTGACAACAGGCTACCATCATATACCAGGGGACCTGGGGGACAGAGAAAATGACTGATAATAATGATGTTTAAATAATTGTTGCTGAACTATCATTGACATAGGCACAGTGACAAAACAGCCAGGAATCCTAGCTCAGTAACAACCATACTGTATATTCCCACAAGAGGGAGCCCCGGCACAAGCCCATGTGTGTTTTGGTCTAACTCTCCCTCATATTCCACTGATCAAAACTTTTGTTTTTATCAACCCACCCGCCAACCAATCAGATGTCATATTTACTCGTTGTAGGACACGGTCAGACCAGCCACCTGAACGTTGTCACACTTAGTGCCAGACTGCAGAGGGAGGAGGAGGTAGGCCATGAAGGAGGGGACGAAAGACAGCTGGGCTCCAGACACAACGCCTAGCTTATACCTCTTCATCAGTAGACCTTCCAGGAATGTCCCCACCGCACCCACAGGCAGGTTCAACTCACCTGGAAAAGTTATACTCACACGTCTTTAGTGCTAACAGTGTGCTGGAGTTTCATTTCCACTCATGTTCAACAAACCTACAGGGGATGGGAGAGAACAAAAAAAGGTGTATTTAATGCCATTCAACATCAGTACTGACAGGAGGGAACATTTCAGTTGGAGCATGTCCAGGTTTCTATGGCTGCGTTGAGACAGGCAGCCCAATTCAGCCATTTGTTTTTGTAATTTGTATTTTTACCAATCAGATATGCTCTGAAAAAGAGCTGATGCGAAAATATCTAATGTGATTGTTCAAAAGACCAATTAGTGGAACAAATATCATATTTGGGCTGCCTGTCTAAACGCATCCCTTGTCTCTCTGTCTCTGACCCAAACTTGGAGTTGGCCCTAGGAGCCCAATTCTTCACCAAACTGGACCTCCGCAACGCTTAAAATCTGGTGAGAATCAGGGAGATGAGTGGAAAACTGCCTTTAACACCCCTAGTGGTCACTGAGTATCTAGTCATGACCTTCGGAATATCTAACTCACCAGCAGTCTTTCAGGCATTGATCAATGACACTCTTATGGAAATGTTGAATCGGTTCGTCTTTGTTTACCTCGACGACATCCTGATCTTCCCCAAAAACCCTTCCGGAACACATACAGCCCTGTCCCACCTCACTCAAGCAGGTTTTTGCTGGAATCCCGAGGCTGACAGGGCATTCATAGAGCTCAAGGGACGTTTCACCTCCGGACCCTTCCCCGTTCATCCTGATCCTACTCGTCCCTTTGTGGTAGAGGCCTCGGACACCGGAGCTGGGGCGGTCCTTTCACAGCGAACGAGGAGGACAAGACACTGCACTCATGCACCTTTCTCTCCAAGCGGATCTCGACCAGCGGAAGGCAACTACCACGTAGGCAACCGGGAGCTCTTGGCAGTTAAGTGGGCCCTTGAGGAGTGGAGACACTGGTTGGAACCACTGCTTCATCTTCTGGTCTCTTCTCTGCACCTGGGTCCAACCTTACCACGTCACAGTTATAGCATCTCTTAATCCCTTCTCTTAACATGTATGGCCCCAAAACATAATCAAGCAGCTGACCAATTACGCAAGACTTTAGTTCTAAGTTAACTGAGATTAATCAACAACTGGATACATTTCTTTATTTCTAAAGTAAAACTATCCTCCGCATTGGAGTATCTCTACAAGTACAACTTTAACCAGTATTTCAGTTGTTTTACCGTCCCATGAAGAAGTGTGGCAGGCCTGTGAGGAAGGATCCTACAGCCATGAGGAAACAGCCCATAGCAATGAGCCTGGGCCGGTGCAGCTTCGCCCAAAAATGGCTGACCACAGCCAGGAACAGCAGGTTACCTGCAAGAAACCACAACACTACAGTAGCCAGGAATCGCAAATTATAAACACAGTTTAAAAAAAAAAAAAAAATGGCATATCAGTTTGGATACTAGGCTGCAACAACATAGCAATGTTAGGGGTTTGACAGTAGAGTTATGGACAAACGCCAGTCAATCAATTAATAGGAACAACTATAAAACTGGACAGTATTGAGAGCAGACTCTGATTGAACCACAACAAAAAATGTATCATACTGTAGTTTGTATCTGGTTTTAAATACATGAATTCTCAAGCAACTCAATGTTATTGTTGATACCCATCTCAAAGCTGCCGTCTATGAGTCCGATGAGAAAGCTGGACAGGTCAAAGTGTCTCTCTGAGTGATGGCACTCTTCATGTAGGTCCCTGACAGAGCTTTGGTGAAGGAGGCGAATGACAGGGCCACGATGAACTGCTGACAAACACAAGAGAGAGAACATTAGTGTGTGTTTGTCCATGTGTATGTGCATGCGTCGATGCGTGTGCAGACAGAGTGCTTGTGTAGCTGAGGTGGCCTGCAATAGTAAAAAGAACGGACACAAGTTTACATCTGCAAAGTTCTGCCTCTTTCTTTATATGGAGAAGGGTTTTTTTCTCTTGTTCAATTGTCTATTTTCTTGTTAGTACTTTGAAAATATTCACATCAAACAAGTGTACACTTTAAATTACACAACATAAATGCACTTTACCTAAAGCAGAATTCAAAAATGTTCCACAAATAACCCTGTCTTAGTGTATGGTTTCACATGAAAACCACATTGTATTTCACATTCATACAATAGAAACACCTATATATGAAAACATAAATAACTGAATGTTTTTCTATATACCGCTACCTCTATAGAAAACTGACAATAATACATTCAGCTTTAAGATAGTGGCACCTCCAGAAAACCGTCTCTCTCTCACTGTATGCACTAAAAGTCCACCAGACTGAGCGTGCTCGGCCAGTTTACCAGCTAGTGAGCACAATTTTACACAAAACCAATAACATGTAAAACGAACTCAGAAATCCCTAACAAATGGATTCTTTATAAAAAAATATCCTAGACAAAATCCAGTACAAGTAAGCTACTCAGTAAACATAGTCTCTGTGACTCGTAAATCGTTTTTTACCTCAGCTAGCATCAAGCTAACATATACTCTCACTCAATGTAAATCACGTTCCTCTCTCACTCATTTCGACACAAAGCCAAAACAAAACCTTTCCTAAAGTGATAATATCTTGACAAAGTTGTTAAATGGCATGTTTTTACATATTGTGAATATATTTGAACGTTTGGATGTTCTGTTACATACCTGTAATAGTAAAAAGAACAGACACAGTTTACCTCTGTAAAGTTCTGATCCTTATTCTGCAGAATGGTGAGCGCTTGGCCAGAACTTGCTGTTTCTCTTGCTACAACAGTGCAACATCGCCATCTATTGGCCTGATGGACTGCTAACGCTAAAGTATGTAGAAAATACAATTTAGATTAATTAAGACAAATACATAAACAAATTGGGGGGGTATAATAAATGGGTGTCTGTTTTTAGTGACTTTGTTTTCAACCCATTACACATGCACAATCGTACATGTGCATTTTAAAGCATTATTAAGAACCTTGAGTGTGGAACTGCAGGGTGTTTACGCAAAAACCACATGAATTTCACATGTGAACATGGGAAGTTTTCCAAGAGCATGTTTTCATGTAATCTTATGTGAAGATAATGTGATAACATGTAAAGCAACATGTGATTACATTAAACTACACATGTGAAAACGTGATCACGTTGTGTTCCAAAACATGTTTTCACATGATTTCACATAAATTGTTAGTTGAAATCATGTGGTTTTTCTGTAAGGGCAGGAATATAAGATGCATTTTGATGTTATGTTTGATGTTACATGATCTCAAAAATGCAATGTTCTTTGAGGTTCCTCCATGTTCCTTTCCATGTATTTTCCATTTTACTTTGCCTCAGTCCTTTTAACTTTCCTTGACAAAACAAGCTCTGTCAAGACTTTTTCAGAGCTACCCTGAATTGAAAGCAGCTTCTGATGGATTTTAAACCATTCAACAAATAGTTTTATAATGAAGAGTAGACCCAACTAAACACCCTGGATTCTTTACACACACATTGAAAGCCAAAAATCTCACATTTGGACTCATCAGACCAAAGGACAGATTTACACCAGACTAAGGTCTATTGCTCGTGTTTCTTGGCCCAAGCAAGTCTCTTCTTATTATTGGTGTCCGTCCTTTAGTAGTGGTTTCAATGGAGCAATTCGACCATGAAGGCCTGATTCACACAGTCTCCTCTGAACAGTGCATGTTGAGATGTGTGTGTTTCTTGAACTCTGTGAAGCATTTATTTGGGTTCCAATCCGAGGTGCAGTTAACTCTACTGAACTTATCCTCTGCAGCAGAGGTAACTCTGGGTCTTCCTCATGAGAGCCAGTTTGATCATAGCGCTTCATGGTTTTTGCGACTGCACTAGAAGAAACGTTCAAAGTTCTTGAAATATTCCATATTGACTGACCTTCATGTCTTAAGTAATGATGGACTGTTGGTTCTCTTTGCTTTTTTCAGCTGTTCTTGGCATTATATGGACTTGGTCTTTTACCAAATAGGAATATCTTCTGTAAACCATCCCTACCTTGTCACAACACAACCTATTGGCCCAAACGCTTTAATAAGGAAAGAAATTCCACAAATTCACTTTTAAGAAGGTACACCTGTTAATTGAAATGCATTCCAGGTGAATACCTCATGAAAAGGTTTGAGAGAATGCCAAGAGTGTGCAAAGCGGTCATCAAGGAAAAGGATGGCTACTTCGAAGAATCTCAAATCTCAAATCTATTTTGATTTGTTTAACACGTTTTTGCTTACTTCATGATTCCAATTGTGCTATTTCATAGTTTTGATGTGTTCACTATTATTCTAAAATGTAAACAATTGTAAAAATAAATTAAAACCCTTAAATGAGTAGGTGTGTTTGCAAAGTAGGTGTGTAGGTGTGATATTGCAAATATGGTACAATCCAGGGGTGCAAAGCTCTTGAAGACTTACCCAGAAAGACTCACAGCTTTATTCACTGCCAAAGGTGATTCTAACATGTATTGTCAATACTTATGTAAATTAGATATCTGTATTTCATTTTCAATACATTTGGGGAAAAAATTAAAACATGTTTTCACTTTGTCAATATGGGGTATTGTCTGTAGCTGGGTGAGATGATAAAAAAACTATAATTGAATCCATTTGGAATTCAGGCTGTAAGAAAACAAAATGAGGAATAAGTTAAGGGGTATGAACACTTTCTGAAGGCACTGTATATCTGCAAGAAAGTGATAAATGAGCGACTCTTTGAAAGGGGTCATATAAACATTGCCTTATTTAAAAGAAAATAGCTATCATGCTATAATTGGCATAGTTTCTCAGACCAAATCTTCATTCTGGAATAAACAAAGCAATCTGATCATGCTCCAGTAAAATACACGCTACAGGGAATGCAAAAAAATGGCTTCCGCAAAGCACATATACATTGTCCAATCAACATCCACACATTGATTTCATTCTTCGGCTCTTTATTCAAACACAAACACACTTGGAATAAAATGCTCTTTCAGTGTCTTGTTGCAGGTTGTGCAATGTTCAAAAGTGTGTGACTCTAGACATTAGCATTAATATGTGTGTATGTGTGGAGGGGTCAAGTTTGGACGGTCGTACATATGCAAATAGCCAAGATTGTATATTTCAGGACCATGGACACCAGCGATATCGGCATAGCAATATCTGTCATTCAGCATCACATGACAGTAGACAGCGGCCATCTCATGTGGAGTTGGCACTGGGGAAATCCCATGTAATGAGAAACGAGGCCTAAGAGGCAAAAAGACTGAAGGAGAAGACTCCCACAGGAACTCTATGCTAAGCTGTTCTGCCACATTCATTTCAAATGTTACATCTTTCGATTTGTAAATAATAGGGAATACATCTGCAAATAATTGAAACTGACTATTCAAATTACACTGTACAGCTTTAGTGTGTCTGTGCATCATAGGTACAACTGTAAGCAATTCCGTTCTCAATTGTCTGTTTAATGTGAGAAACCAAATGAAAAACACCTGTTAGACCATTACAATGCGGACTGTCATGCATTTTTACTATTACCAACAAGACAACAAAGTGATACGTGCCATGGAGACTTATAACAGATACTTTCCAAACACCAAAAGTTCCCACGCTGAGCGATATTCTTTACTACACTGTTATGCATACAATCCAAGTCATACGTTTATTGTCATTCATACTCTTATTTTTAACCAAATATCTTTGTAAAAGTGTTCATTGTGTCAATTCAGAGCTCGAAAATATTGGAATAATGTGCTTAAGGGGACTGACACTCAAGGCGCACAACAGGATAACACAACAACCACATTTTCAATTGACAATCATTGTTTTAAATGGATGTGGTCGATTGTTTATATATGCCTATACAAATCTATGTATTTAACTTGTAAACCAAGGTTGGATTAGTAGGTCTAAGCAACATGCTCCTGGATAATCGCGTCACGGGCTCCTACGTCCTCATATCAAATCAAATCAAATTGTATTTGTCACATACACATGGTTAGCAGATGTTAATGCGAGTGTAGCGAAATGCTTGTGCTTCTAGTTCCGACAATGCAGTAATAACCAACAAGTAATCTAACCTAACAATTCCACAACTACTACCTTATACACACAAGTGTAAAGGGATAAAGAATATGTACATAAAGATATATGAATGAGTGATGGTACAGAACGGCATAGGCAAGATGCAGTAGATGGTATAGACTACAGTATATACATATGAGATGAGTAATGTAGGGTATATAAACATAAAGTGGCATAGTTTAAAGTGGCTAGTGATACATGTATTACATAAAGATGGCAAGATGCAGTAGATGATATACACATTATGACATAATAAAGAGCTTAATCTTTCACGAAATAAAGACATAGAAGCATACCCAATTATACAGGTTCTACACATTCCATTTCTCCATGGCAATAGAACGTAGACATTCTATTTTGTGCCAAACGTAGCCTACAACTCAATTCTAAGTGCAGCATATTGGACGACTCCACAGTCATTGATCATTCACGACTTTAAGTCATTCCTGTTATCTCTAGAGCATCCCGTATATCTATAGCGCTGCATTTCTTCCCCATCTTACCATGGATAGGGTTTGGTGCATTCCGGAGTTCACTTATGGTCCCACAAAGGTAATCTTAGGAGAAATGAATTTTAGCATACTGTAAATGCCTGTGCATAATGTGCATAACAAAGCATAATTATTTTCATTATCTTCAAAGGAATTCTGTAGAAGCAGCATTTATTTTCAGACTCTGCAGGCCTGCTGGGAGGAAACATATTACAATAAACAGGTAAGATTCATCCCACAAAAACATAAACAACAGAAAGAGAGTTGTATTTCAAGACAGTTTAGAGAAGTTGGTCATAAGAGTTCTTAATATCACTTGCAAATTGTCAGGCATGAGCAGTTGTGAAATGTTGCGAGAGGCCCTTCTGAAAGCACATGATATGGTATTTCGTGGCACGGTCTCACACCATACCTCATCTTGCAGAAGAAGCTCATGGTCCACTATCTGCTGCTCCAGAGTCAAGGCCAGGTCCCGCCCCATGTCACCACGGAGCACATGAGCAACTGGCTGGTGTCTCAGGGCAAAAAATCCCTTAGGGAGAGGTGAGTACCACGTCAGCACTCACCCTCACTGCCATTCCCTGCCACCAGCAGCACTCCAGGAGGTGTGGGTAAAATAAACAACAGAAAAATCAGGAGCCAGGATAGTTGAATTGCTCTGTGTTTTATTTGAAGGGTGTGGAAGGAAACCCTGGAGGAGGGAAACGACCTCGCTCGGCTGGTAAGAGAATGAGAGTTAGAGACATACTACAAGTTAGTGAGCTCTTTAATAGCCTTTCAACAACTAGTTAGCACAGCAGGATAGATCTGTTGTGAAATTACACTAATGGGACTTCCTGTTTCATACTGCAGGCCTGGGAAGTAAACACTTGCCTAAAAATGATGGACATAGAGCACGAGGCTTTCTGCAAGCTCCGCCGCTTCATGCACCCCACCTCGCCAGCTGACATGTGAGTTCCATGTACTGCCCTGCATATGACTTGATCCATTTATCTACATATCTGTAACTACGCAGAAAAAGACTAAGACAGTGTTCTATGTGAGAACATTGCACATCGTTTAGCTTTGTCTTCTCCTTTTTGTTGATTTCAGCGATCCTAAGGTCCACAGCATCGTGGAGAGAGCTGTGAGGAGCATTCTGGGCGAGCAGTCCAATGAGCCCCGTAGCAACCTGCTCAGCCCATCTCAGGTGGTGGTGGAGGTGGTGCCCAGGCTCCTCCTGGCCCTGTGGCTTCAGCCAGAGGAAGGCCATTCAGAGCACCCAATCCTTACAAGCGGGATGGCCGTGGGCATGGTGGCGGCCGTAGTGGAGAAGCTCTCCTGCATGTTAAAAGACCCTTCCCCTCACATCCCTTTCTCCCGGGCTGCTGCTTTTGACTCTGTGCGGTCGATCCTCGGGAGAATCAGTCAGTCCTTCTCCACGGATGACCTCCAGAGCCCTTTTTATATGAGCTCTGTCTGTGCCTTTGTGGCGGACGAGGTGCAGGGCTGCTTCCAGCCCCCTGCAGCCACCCTACCAGTCCCCCCTGTCCTCGCGGTGGCCGTCTCCACCACACTACCAGCTGACATCCAAGCAGGTGAGTAGCAATGATAGAGAGCACTCTGACAGATGCCTGTTCTGATGACATCTTGGTGACTTGTAGTAATAGAACTCATCAGGATTGTGGTTGTCACCCATAACACAGACGCAGACCAGGCTTCTTCCCACCTGGAGGTTGTGGTAATCACCCCTAACACAGAGGCAGACCAGGCTTCTTCCCACCTGGAGGTTGTGGACATCACCGCTAATACAGAGGCAGACCAGGCTTCTTCCCACCTGGAGTTTGTGGACATCACCGCTAATACAGAGGCAGACCAGGCTTCTTCCCACCTGGAGGTTGTGGACATCACAGCTAATACAGAGGCAGACCAGGCTTCTTCCCACCTGGAGGTTAAAGACATCACTCCTAACACAGTGGCAGACCACGCTTCTTCCCACCTGAATGTTCTGGACATCACCACTTACACAGAGGCAGAGCCCATCTCTTCCCTCTTGGAGGTAGTTGACGTCACACCTGAAGAAAGGACTCTCACGATGGCCGTCTTCGCCCCTCTGCCAGCTAACATCCAAGCAGGTGAGTAACACTTAGAGAGCACTCTGACAGGTGCCGTTTGTCATGACATCTTAGTAGAACCTTTCAACTGGCCAGTGTTTAGAACCTACGGTTTGCATTTGCTTACATTCTGTCCCTCTTTTTCCCTTTCCAGAGGATGTTGCTGTGGTCATCCCGGATGTCACCCCACACGTCACCAAGGATGTGACACTGGATGTTCCATGCAGAGCAAGGAAAGGGGCAGTCCGGCGATTTTTTTGCAGTCTTTGGAGGGCAGTGTGCTGCTGCGCCTGCCACAAGGAAGAGGAGGAACAATATTAATTATTCATCAGACATTCAGAAATGGGATTGAACCATAGAACATTAAATTATTCGCATTATAATTGGACTCAATTCTGCTTTTCTTCTGTTTGCTACTTAATTTCAGAACTTTTCTATAAACTTTCACTTTGCAAGTGTAGGTTGTGTAAATACCTGGGAAACATCACAATTTTAATGCTTTTAATAATTTACTTAGTACATTTAAAAATATAAATATTATTTGACAACAAAAAAACGAAGGGGGCTCAACCAATTTGAGTTGAGGTGCAACCAAAAACATGAATCATCATAGAAAAGGAAAAAGCGCAACTCTTGTTCACTATAAAAATGCATTATTTTATTCAAGCAAGGTTAAAAGATTAACGTTTCGGCCTAGTCTATGACCATATGCAAGTTGTGTTTGCCCAGTAAAAGGGTGACCCACTCACCCTGGTTCTTGAGGGTTGAAGACAGTGAAAAATGATCATTAAGTAAATGGGACTTTTCAATTCTTGAATAAAAATCTTTAATGCACATGAGTTTAAATAGAATTGACTTGAGGATCAGAGCAGGCAGGCTGACTGGCTAGCCCTGAAGGAAGGAAGGAATAGCCTCTGGGGTAACCTCCTCCTCTATCTAACGCCTCTTCCACCTCCTCTTTCTGACTGTGTTCGACTGAGGTCACTCGTTCTCTCTCCCTGGGTGTTGGATAGTTCCTCCTCCTCTGTGTCTTTGTGAGTTTGGAGGGAGTTATCCTGTTCCGGCTCCCTCTAAGGGTGTGCACTGTAATCTATTCCGGTGTGTTGAGGGGTTCAGTGGTT
The DNA here is from genome assembly GCF_016432855.1 of Salvelinus namaycush. Lineage (NCBI taxonomy): Eukaryota > Metazoa > Chordata > Actinopteri > Salmoniformes > Salmonidae > Salvelinus > Salvelinus namaycush. Next base: position 50,555,695 of record NC_052318.1, on the reverse strand, counting down.
TTGGAGGGAGTCTGAAGTTTGATCTTTAGCAATGAGTGTGGGGTCTGTCCCGTGGTGTTGTCCCCCTCCCTCCTAAGGAGGAGCCACTGAGACATGTGATGAGGCCAAGGAAGATCACTCTGCAAGGATGGGATAGGACACATCACAGCACTGCTGCACATTCATATTCAAACACACCTCAGAGTAAGGACACAAACATGGACGCCCCCCCCCCCCACACACACAATGAACTTACCTGTACATATCAGAATCATACATTCAACAGCCACCTCTTCCCCCACATGTATTGATCCCCCACCTCAAACATGTTGAGTCAATTCCAGATGCTGGAATGGTGCTGGAATGCAGGTGCAGTAGGGCCTAGTATGTAATAATGTGATACCATGTGTACCCCATATCCTGTGTTTGTCTTGATGTTTTTTTAAATTGTATTTAACTTTTATTTAAACAGGGAGTCACATTGACATTAAACATCTATTTTACAAGAGTGCCCGGTTCTGCTCAAGATGGCGACATGAGGGGATGTAACATTTCTAGTTGAGGAACAATTTTAGGGTTTTCTCACAAAGTTTATAGTTTTAGACCGCAGTTGCAATTAGTTTTTTTTTTTCTCACAAAAAATGATATCTAACCATACAATGTAGCTATTTTGAATAATTTTGTAATTAATCAAACCATTGAAATTTCCAACGAACAAGCTACCTATAGAAAAGTTTCAGCGTGTGTAGTTAAGTTAGCCTGCTAACGTCTTCATAGCTAGTAGCATGTAATCAGGACATGACCAAACTGTTGCTGAGATAATGGATGTTGAAACTTCCAAGGAGAAAAGAGGCATTGTTGAAACTCACTCATATGCTTGCAGTGTAAAAAAGGGGGGTGAATGCGATTCATACCCGAATACCCCAACCAAGGAGCAACTTCCAAAGAAGTTGAGAAGTGAACCATCAATGAGCCAGCTACAGGACAACATCGTCCGCATCCTCACGGCTAAAATCAAAGAGAGCGCAGATGACATCACGAATTTGGTGTAAAAGAACACTATCAGTATCGTTAACCTGAAGAAATCGATTGATTTCAGTGCTGAGGAAGTAAAAACTCTGAAGCAGCAGAACGCAACATTGAACATTCAGGTTGCAAAGCAGGAGAAGAAACTCACTGAAATGGAGTCAAAGGTAAACGAGAATGACCAGTATAGTCGAAGATGGAATCTTCGAATTTATGGAATAGCAGAAAAATCTGACGAGAACATCAAAGCAAGAGTGAAGGACATTTGCAGAAGCTCGGAATCGTCTATGGCCGATAATTGAGAGAGCAAGGAAGGAAGGGAAAAGTGCATACTTTGCGGGAGCTAAGGCTTTTGTTAATGGAAGGGAAATTCACGCTGACGCCTAGTTTGTTGACTGCTGGACTTATCAAGTGTGGTGTGCAGGACTGAGTTTTATTTGCATCTGATAAAACTTTATATTTCTTGAGGAATGAGCATTGTTTGTGTGAGACAAAATTATTTTATGTATATATATTTATTTATGGCAGGGAAATTCGCACTGACACTTAATGTTAGCTAGATGGTTATTCATTTTTACCAATCTATGGTACAATGTTATTTGCAATTGTATAAAAATATATATATAATTTAGGTCAACCACTTGCGTGGTGCAAAGGACTGTTTATATTTGCAACTAGTAAGAACTTTTCTTTTTGTGAGACCCTGATTCATGTGAACGTATACAAGTTTAATATTCTTCATATAGTCACTGTGATAGTAAATGTTCATTTCTGTTTTTTGTATTAATGTCAGGGGAATCCGTCATATTTTGAAAAGGAAATCTTTATTTTTGTATTGTAAGGGTAAGAGTGCCGACTTTTATTTCATTCAAGAAACTCATGCCTGTTCCACAGATACTGCGTTTTGGAAGTGTCAATGGGGGGAATGATATTTGGTACTAATCGGTCAGCAGGTGTCGCTATTTTAAAAGGCAACTTTAAGGGTCATATATTGAGTCATGAAGCAGATAATACAGGGAGATGGATTATACCATTTGTAGATGTCAACCATGTTCAATTCATTGTTGTAAAAACTTATGCTTCCAATAACAAGTCAAGTAACTGTATTTTATTTAGAGACATTGAGAGGAAAATAAGTTAAATTATGTCTACATTTTCATTGGCAAAAGTAATATGGGGTGTAGATTTTAATACAGTTTTACATGATAATCTAGATAGATTGTAACGATCGTCGTCTTCTTCGGACGAGGAATATGAAAGATCGGACCAAACTGCAGCGTGGTACGTGTCCATGTTAAATTTATTACAACTGAACACTGAAATACAAAATAACAATAGTGAAACAACGAAAATCGAAACAGTCCTATCAGGTGACACAACACAAAACAGGAAACAACTACCCACCAACACAGGTGGGAACAGGCTACCTAAGTATGGTTCCCAATCAGAGACAACGATAGACAGCTGCCTCTGATTGGGAACCATACCAGGCCAAACACAGAAATACAAAACATAGAACAAAACATAGAATGCCCACCCCAACTCACGCATAGACCAAACCAAAATAGAGACATAAAAAAGGAACTAAGGTCAGGACGTGACATAGATGGCCTCCTAAGGATAGCAATTCTGTTTGTGAGATAGACATATATTCCTTAAGGTTAGGTGTTCTAGATATTTGTAGACATAAGAACCCAGATAAAATTATGTTTACATGGAGTACCAAAGATTTATCTATACAATCCCGAAATTGATTTCTGGCTGATATCTGAAGATATGGCTGACAAGGTTGATACAGTCTCGATTGAACCATCGATTTTAACAGACCACAAAGGGATCTCAATAAAGATAAATATGCATGGTTTGTCAACAACAAAAAGTTAGCAAAGGTTACTGGAAAATGAACAAGACTTTACTAGAGAATTAAGTATTTAAGAAGGAAGTAGCAGGAATTAATGATAAATACTGGAATTGTGCCTGTGTTATGAATACGTTTGGAAGTTACTGGGAGCTAAAGAAATTTGATTACGGCTTTTGGCTATTTCAATGGGGAAAGAAATTGCTCGTGCCAAGAGAGAAAGAATATGACATCATAAAGGGAATAATGGATTATACTAAAAACAGTGAACTAACTAATCAGGAATTACTGGAGCTATCATCATTGCAAATGCAGTTAGACTGTATCTACGAGGAAAAGGCCCGGGGAGCGTTTGTAAGATCAAGACGAAAATGGATGGAAGAGGGAGAGAAAAATACTAAATATTTCTTTAATTTAGAACACATATGTCAGAGTCAAGGCCCGCGGGCCACATCCGGCCCGCGAGAAGGTTTTTTACGGCCCCTGGGATGATCTTGATTTATTATTAGAACCGGCCCGCAGACCGCAGCAAGCCGGCAGCCCGCAGATCTTTTACACGCACCAATACTACATTTCCCACAATGCAACGGTGACGCACCGAGCAGTAGGCTGCTTCATTTCAATATTTATTGGCACAGCAGTCGTCAGCATCACAGTAAAATTAACTTTCAGATACCCATCAAAAATGGCAAAACGGAAGGTGGACACTGAGAACCGGGGGTTTCAAACAAGGTGGGAGTCGGAGTATATGTTCACGGAGGTAGCTGGAAAACCTGTGTGTCTTCTGTGTGGAGAAAGTGTGGCGGTACTGAAAGAGTATAATCTGAGACGACATTATGAAACGAAACACGCGGACAAAAACAAGAATATGGACATGGAACAAAGGCTACAAAAGGCAGAGGAATTAAAACGAGGCCTCAAATCTCGACAGGCTCTGTTCAAAAAAGCCAAATCACAAGGCCAGGCTGCTGTCAAGGCCAGTTTTATTTTGGCAGAAGAGATCGCTAAATCAGCCCGGCCATTTACGGAGGGGGATTTCATCAAAAACTGCATGATTAAAGTTTGTGACGAAGTTTGCCCAGAAAAAAGGCAACTCTTTTTAAATGTGAGTATGAGCAGAAACACCATTGCCGAGAGAGTAGACCAGTTGTCCATCAATCTAAAAGAGCAGCTTGTGAAAAAGGGAAAAGATTTCATTGCATATTCCTTGGCTGTGGATGAGAGCACCGACATTTCTGACATTGCCCAGTTGTCAATTTTCATCCGCGGAGTGGACTCCAGCCTAAGCGTGACAGAGGAGTTTTTGGCTTTACGTCCTATGCATGGCACAACTACGGGGCATGATTTGTATGAAGAGGTGTCAAGATGTGTAAATGAGATGGAGCTGCCTTGGGAAAAACTCGTGGGTTTGACAACCGACGGAGCACCTGCGATGTGTGGACACAGGAGCGGACTGGTGGCGAAGATACGGGAAAAGATGCAAGAGGAAAACGCGACAGGTGAGCTGACAGCTTATCATTGTATCATACACCAGGAAGCGTTGTGCGGTAAAGCCTTGAAAATGGAGCATGTAATGAGCATCATCACGCGCACAGTTAACTTTATCAGAGCCAAAGGTTTGAATCACCGCCAGTTCAAGGCATTTCTGACGGAGTTAGAAACGGAGCATGGTGATTTGCCTTATCACACAGAGGTGCGATGGCTAAGCCAGGGAAAGGTGCTTCAAAGATGTTTCGAGCTTCGTGAGGAGATTTGTCTGTTCTTGGACAGCAAAGGGAAAGACACAACACAACTCCGAGACGAAATGTTTCTGTGTGAAATGGCTTTTCTGTGTGACATTACGAGTCATCTGAATGCAATGAACTTGCAGCTGCAGGGTCGGGATCATGTCATCTCTGATATGTACAGTACAGTGAAGGCATTTAAAACCAAACTGACTCTGTGGGAGACGCAGATGCGGAAAGAAAATTTGAGCCACTTTCCCAGCTGCCAGACCATGAAAGAGAAGCTCTCTACCAGTGCGTTCCCGAGCGCACAGTTGGCTGATAAAATAGGTATGCTTGCCGCTGACTTTCGACGCCGATTTGCTGACTTTGAAGCACAAAAAAGCAGGTTGGAACTGCTCGGTAACCCATTTGCTGTTGACGTGGAAAGCTCACCACCAAACCTCCAAATGGAGTTGATTGACCTCCAATGCAATGATGCACTGAGGGCAAAATATGCGGCAGTGGGTGCTGCGGAGTTCGCCCGTTTCCTCCCCGACACAATGCCCCAGCTGCGCATCCAGGCTGCTCAAACGTTGTCTATGTTTGGCAGCACATACCTGTGTGAACAACTGTTTTCTTTGATGAACCTGAACAAAACATCACACAGAAGTCGACTTACTGCTGAACACCTCCACTCAATTCTGAGGATTTCCTCAGTTCAGAGCCTTACCCCGAACATTGATGAACTTGTGGAAAAGATGGGACACCACCAAGTATCACCCTCAACCTCAAACAAGTGAACATTACTGTGCAATCACATATTTAGAGTTTTTACTCAGTTCAAGTTTAAAAGTTAAAGTTTAATATTTGTTTTCACTGCATGTTACTTCTCCTTAAACAAAGTGTTGTTTTTGATTAATAGATTTTTGCACTTTATTTTATTGTATTTCAATCCAATTATATTTTAAAAATATTTCAGTTGAGTGGATGATAGAAAATTGCTATTATTGTTTTTTTCTTTGAAGTAAATTTAGCCCACTTTTGCTAAAATAGAAAATATAGGCTACTGATGGTGCCTTGAATACCGGTTTCTTTCATTTAATGTTCATGTTATGGGGATTTTTATATAAAGGAAATTTGTCTTTTGTGTCTGTTGAAAATTAAAGATTACTGACAGAGCCATAAGAAAATATTGCTTTATTTATCTGATCATATTGGAATATATTTGTTAGGTTTTCAGTAGGTTCAATTAGGTTCACTAGACTATATGCGTCATTTAAAAAATTTTCAATGAACATTCGAACAGTCCGGCCCTCGGCTTGTAGCTAAATTTTTTATTTGGCCCTCCGTCCATTTGACTTTGACACCCCTGATTTAGAAGAAAGGCCAGGCAAAAACACTTCCATATGTAAATTAATGATTACTAATACTCCCAATGAAAATCCAAAAGAAATCTCTCAGCATGTTGCCCAGTTTTATCAGAATCTGTATACTTCAGCCCAGCCAACTTCCAATATGGATCTTTTCTTAGACAATGTAGCAAACATTGCTAAGAAGATAGATAATGATTTCAGGGATTTTTGTGATGATGAGTTATCTGAAATTGAGATAAAAGACTATTAAAAGCCTTAAGGTGTCATGGTCGTGATAATGGACGGACCAAGGCGCTGCGTGTGTTGAGTTCCACATCATTATTTGCAGTGAAAACTTAAACAAAACAATAAACATACAACGACCGTGAACTACGTGGTGCTGAATGCACTCACACAAAACAATATCCCACAAACACAGTTGGGAAAAAGGGCTACCTAAATATGATCCCCAATTAGAGGCAACGATAACCAGCTGCCTCTAATTGGGAACCATACAACCGCTAGAAACCCCCTTAGTCACGCTATGACCTATACACCATAGAGAACCCAGAGGGCTCTCTATGGTTAGGGCGTGACATAAGGACAATAGGTCCCCTGGAAATTATGGTTTAATAAGCAAGTTTTATAAAGCATTCAATGATAAATTGATTCCTTTCATTCTTGCTATGTTTCAAGAATCAATAGAAAAAGGGGAGTTACCGGCTTCCTTAAAATGGTGTCTAATACTTGAAAATTGAATTATGAGATTTTTGTTGATTGAATTTGGCGCCCTGCAATTTCCAGTCCTAGACAGGTTAATCAGACTCACTTTGACTTTATATAGTGTACCAAGAGATGTTCTCTCGCTTACGGCCATACCAGCCTGAATACCCCGATCTCGGAAGCTAAGCAGGGTCGGGCCTGGTTAGTACTTAGATGGGACACCGCCTGGGAATACCAGGTGCTGTAAGCCTTTTGTCCACTAGGATGTGCTCTTGCATTATTTCATCAGTAACACTGCCTTGTGTAATCATTTGATACTGAATGTTTATTTGACTAAATTAATCTTGTATGGGCTAGTCTCCCCTGTCCTATTAATAGGATCATTGATCCTTTTGTTGTCAGGGAGGAACTGCCTTGAATTTATAAGACAAATAAGAATATTGTTACTGAATGCAGCTTGTGTGCTTTGTGCTCCCTACCCTGATCAAAGGAAATAATGCTGGTTAGTGGAACTGGACTGGTGTCTGATGGCAGTGTGTTTTCCATGGTGGAAATAAAACCCTTTGTCTGTTTTTTCCCACAAGGCTGAAATATGTGCCCTCGCTTTGAAATGTAAGCAAGGTTTGTTTGTATTTCATCCAACTATCTGTGCTACAAAGTGATGGCTACAGTATATGCAATTTCTTCCACTTTTTGAGTGACACAAAGTTGAAGCTGCTTATCTAATATGTGAAAAAGCAACATCTGTTAATCAGACTCACTTTGACTTTATACAGTGTACCAAGAGATGTTCTCTCGCTTACGGCCATACCAGCCTGAATACGCCCTTCCGGTTTGGAAAAGTGAGACAGGTGTCGGTGATAGAGCTGTGAGTGAGTGTTTGCTTGAGAGCTTTTTTGGTTATATTTCAAACTTTTTCGAAGTATAATTTTGATTTTTGCATTTGAATAAGTTCAAGTTTGGTTCGTTTTTCCCCCCTTGCAGTTTTGCTGCTAGGAGAGCTTTGGGGTCCTATTTTGGTTTACTATGACGGACAACATGCAAAGACTAACGAAATGGACAAGGACAAAGGCAATGCACAACGGAAAAAACATGGACCTGAAGGTGGTTTAACCCCTCCATACTTGACCACACAATTCCAGAAACAAAGGTATACCTTCCTTCCAGAGAACATTCTGGTGTGTGTTGAGATTCAAATACATTTCCCTGAAATTCAAAATAAAAGGTTATTGTAAAAAGTATTTTTTTGTAGCATTGGTTTAGTTCCACATTGTGGGTTTAATTTAATTCAATCCTCATTGTTACCAAAGAATGAAGGGAGTTGTGTCATTTCCTTACAACCTTGTCTTTATTTACAATACTCATTTATATTTGGCAGCATGCCTTTTATTAGGCACTACAACAAAAAAGTCAATAAGCAGAAAGAAAACATCACTCAGTTATATTGCTACAGTGCATTGAGTGCAAACATTCCAACGGATTCCATACTTGCTCAAATCTAATATATATTTTATTGCACAATAATGTGACTTACACTGAAAGTGACATCAGCAGCTCTGTACTCAACAGACCCCTAGTTGCATTCTGGTCTTGCGGGTTGGTAAAACTGAGCAAAATCAAAGAAATACTGCAGAACGAGACCTTTTAGCCATGTATGGAAAGGATTTGTTCAACTTGCATCAAAACTGCCTTCTAGTCAACGACAAACCCACTGACAAGGGTATCCCCACAGTCCATCTGAAAGTCCCTTTTCTACAGCCTAACACCAGCAGCACATGACAAAACTTCTACAAGTGACTGACCTCACTGTAGCCTCATCCCAGATCTCTTTGTGCTATATAGCCATAATGCATATGGTTGCTGTCAGCTATACAACACAAACATCTGGGTCCAGGCTAAATGCATGGGTCTTCAAGCAAACTATCGGCTTGATGCTTCATCTGATAAATTGCTGAGACAACACTGCTCTGTTGGTTGAGAAGCAGAACCACATACCAACAAACTTACTGAAACGGTTCAACACATACACATAACAATATCCTTTACGTATGCATTTCCTTCATCAAATCTAAACATTCTTATCTATTACACAGAGATTTAGAGTTATCAAAGCATATACAGTTGAAGTCAGAAGATAACATACACTTAGGTTGGAGTCATTAAAACTCGTTTTCAACCACTCCACACAAATGTCTTAAACTATAGTTTTGGCAAGTTGGTTAGGACATCTACTTTGTGCATAACACAAGTAATTTTTCCAACAATTGTTAACAGATTATTTCACTTATAATTCACTGTATCACAATTCCAGTGGGTCATAAGTGTACATACACTAAGTTGATGGTGCCTTTAAACAGCTTGGAAAATTCCAGAAAATTATGTCATGGCTTTGGAAGCTTCTGATACTCAAATTATGTCAATTAGCCTAAATTGGAGGTGGACCTGTGGATGTAGTTCAAGGCCTACCTTCAAACTCAGTGCCTCTTTGCTTGACATTATGGGAAAAATCAAAAGAAATCAGCTAAGACCTCAGAAAAACAATTGTGGACCTCCACAGGTCTGGTTCATTCTTGGGAGCAATTTCCAAAAGCCTGAAGGTTCCACGTTCATCTGCACAAACAATAGTATGCAAGTATAAACACCATGGGACCACGCAGCCGTCATACCGCTCAGGAAGGAGACGCGTTCTGTCTCCTAGAGATGAACGTACTTTGGTGCTAAAAGTGCAAATCAATCCCAGAACAACAGCAAAGGATCTTGTGAAGATGCTGGAGGAAACGGGTACAAAAAGTATCTATATCAACATAACCTGAAAGGCCGCTCAGCAAGGAAGCCACTGCTGAAAAACCGCCATAAAAAAGCCAGACTTCGGTTTGCAACGTACATAGGGACAAAGATTGTACTTTTTGGAGAAATGTTCTCTGGTCTGATGAAACAAAAATAGAACTGTTTGGCCATAATGACCATCTTTATGTTTGGAGGAAAAAGGGGGAGGCTTGCAAGCCGAAGAACAAAATCCCAACCGTGAAGCACGGGGTTGGCAGCATCATGTTGTGGGGGTGCTTTGCTGCAGGAGGGACTGGTGCACTTCACAAAATAGATGGCATCATGGTAGGAAAGTTATGTGGATATATTGAAGCAACATCTCAAGACATCGGTCAGGAAGTTAAAGCTTGGTCGCAAATGGGCCTTCCAAATGGACAATGACCCCAAGCATACTTGCAAAATGGCTGAAGGACAACAAAGTCAAGGTATTGGAGTGGCCATCACAAAGCCCTGACCTCAATCCTATAGAAAATATGTGGGCAGAACTGAAAAAGCGTGTGCGAGCAAGGAGGCCTACAAACCTGACTCAGTTACAACAGCTCTGTCAGGAGGAATGGGCCAAAATTCACCCAACTTATTGTGCGAAGCTTGTGGAAGGCTACCAGAAATGTTTGACCCAAGTTATGCAATTTAAAAGGCAATGCTACCAAATACTAATTGAGTGTATGTAATGTTCTGACCCACTGGGAATGTGATGAAAGAAAAAAAAGCTGAAATAAATAATTCTCTACTATTATTCTGACATTTCACATTCTTAAAATAAAGTGGTGATCCTAACTGACGTAAGACAGGGAATTTTTACTAGGATTTAATGTCAGGAATTGTGAAAAACGGAGTTTAAATATATTTGGCTAAGGTGTATGTAAACTTCAGACTTCAACTGTACATTCAAGCAAGCCAATCCCCGTAGAGTATCTATCAAATTTCATACTTTTTTAAAGCGTAACATTTCTGTTAAACTACACCAGGTGTTCAAACACACCTATGGTTGTTTTGACTGTAGACTTAAATTGTACCTACTGCTATGCATATAACATTGAAGATTAATCTTCAATACCAAATATTGCCGATGGATGTGTGGGACACACATCTTACAGTAAACTCCTGATTGACCACTCTACCCTACCCTGGTGTCCATGTCTGTTTCTGCTTTCCTGCCAACTCTTTATAGAATTGTTTGGCATGACAGTGATTTACAAGGAGTTGGCATGATAACACAAACAGACTGGTACTCAGACTAACCCTGACCTCACCTTTCCTCATGGCCTTCACTATGAGCTTCTCCAGATCCAGAGCTTGCGTGTTCCCTGGTTCATTCTTCAGGAGGATCCGGATGCATTTCAGGCCCCTCTCATACTCCTGTGGCGTGACATCAGGGATGGATATTAAGCGTTGCCTTATTGCCTGGGGCAAGTACACTGAACATGCTTCGAGGTTACCCCATTGGGTAGATGATAAAAACAACCAAACTGCTAATAATTCTAGTAGTCTAAAACTGGTCCAAAAGACAAAGAATTCCAGCACGGATCTTTCTGATTCCTCCCCTGTAGGGGAAAAGGCAGGCAATGTATTTTAGAGTGTAAATAGCTATTTTACATTTTCGGACAAGTGATCATAATCTTTGGGAAACAAAAAAACGCTCCCGACTTGCCAGATGGGCAAGTGCCTTTCAGACTTTAACATCAATCCCTGGACATGGTCAAATTAAGACATAATTGTATCGCATGCACCCATCAAGTGCTTTGCAGTAACCCAGCCTAGACCCCCAACAGCAAGTAGGACAGTGGCAAGGGTAAAAACTACATTCACAGCACCTTCAGTTTGTAGTTTCCAATAGCCAGGTAAAACAAGTAGTCCCTCTGGTCATCCTTGGTACCCTTGTGAACCAGCTCTGTAGGGACAGAAAAAAAACATTAGCATCTCTGTTCACTTTCAGTTTAAATGGTGGGGGTGTAATGTTAGTAGCCTGGTCCCATATCTGTTTGGCATTGACATCGATCATAACAGTCGGGTATATGCACAATCATATCTGTGACTAAGCTAATGAGTCGGTGTCCAATTGATGTTTTACCATCCAGCAGAACGATGCCCTTATTGATGTCATCTGGGAATTTGCTCCTGATCAGACACCACGCATACTCAAACTTTGTGTCTTTGGTCAAATCCCCTTTAGCCAACTCTGTAGAATACTTCTTCTCAAATTTCTGCAAAAAAAATGTCCAGCAATAATGGCTGATGGTGAATGATGCAATGGCGGCTATTAAATTGCAATAATGGTTGAGCTTATGACACGTTCTCTTAGTTAGCTAGAGCTTCGTATTGTCGCTCACATCTGATTCATTAGCTATCTCCAAAAACATGGCTAGCTTGCTAGCGAATAATGCTATCTAGAACCACTGTATAACATAACTTTAATATTCAAACAACGACAGGCTAGTTAACGTTAGTTAGAAGCTACAGTCACGTTAACTAGCTAACGTTAGTTTACGTTACTGTAACTAGTTCTACTGAATTGGCCTCGATATTTCCAATAAATGATACCCCGATAAGGCCAAATTAAACGTTCAATGTCAGCTAGGTCAAATCGCCAAATAAGCCATGTAGGAGGAATAAAACTTACCAAGAGATCCTCTGGTGAAACAACATCACAGACGACAGCCTCCATGTTTCCGGATGAAGTAACAAGGGTGTATTCATTACGCAAATTCTGTTGCAAAAGTTTCGCAAAATATACCATTTACTCAAACGCTCTTTAAAGTGGGTATGGTTTCCACACGTTGCCTTTCCAATCTGAATAGTCCGACGTTATTGGCACAAGCTGCGCATAAATGATAAATTCTTCCATGTGAAGTCCACAGGGTTCCTTCCAACTTCTTGCTTATTTTTTGAGGAGAGACAGGACTGAACAACAACTTCAGTTTAATAACTAAATAGAGCTGTTTGGAGTAAACGGTTTCTGTTACAAAACGCTTAACAGACGAAGCGTTTAGCAACAGAATCAGCGTAATGAATACACCCCCGCATTTTGGGGAAACGTGTCAATTCAGTACAAACCATTCCGCAACGTAGCAAACGTTCAAGCGAATTGAACGCACATCTGAAGTTTTTGCAAATTCTCTGACATCGCGGGCTATTGACCAATCTCAACTCACTATATCTTCCATCACCTACAAGATTGGCTGGCTAGCACCATTTTATGGATTTTAGCGCGTTGCTAGAAATGACGGCCTCTTCCATTGGAGGAGAAGTTCAGAGGGGAGGGACCTTTGGCTTTCTCTTCCAATTGGTTTTGAGAAGGATTCAAGGAGAATGCAATTGTGATTGTATTATAATTTTTTTTATTTCAATTTGGGTGTCGTAATTTATTTTATTTTTTTGCCACAATATAACAGTATTACACATCAATACAGGGACATTCCTGTGAATACAATAAATAAAATAATAGAAAACCAGGCTGCAATTGAGATCTTCCCATAGTGTAAATCCTGTCAGACGAATGGTTGCGCGCCACATTATCGGCTGTGTCATCGACTGACAGACTGCTGTAACAGATGATGTGGTTAGCTCATACTTAAAATACCAATCAATGCGTTGTAAGATCTGGCTTGCGTCAACAACGCCTGGGCAGAGAAACGCCCTTGTTATTCCACCTGGCTCATGAAGCTGAAAATGAGCGCTTTGTTTCCCTTTTGCATTACAATCTTTGAATGAAAATGCTACAACAACATTGCCATAATTACTATTAGTGGGGAAGTCTTGACTGTAATATAGCTTAAAAAACGGTAGATACATAGCCTATGCAATTAGGCTAATTGTTGATTCACCTGCCAGGTGTGTGGTCCTCACCCAGTCAAAATGGCAGCTGATAAGACAATGTGCCTGATTCAAGAGTACAACAAATGTGAAAGAAAAAATGAATTTTGGAATTATAAGTTAACTTTACAAATGCACAAGAACCTTGTTGTTTATGAAATCACAATTATGAAAGATGAAAGAGTTATCTGGTGAGCTGCTTTGGTTTTTTAAAAGTATATTAGGCCTACGAATGTAAAAAAAAAAAAAAAAAAAAAAAGGGTCCAAAGCGTTGGAGTGTAGTTGGTATTCAGATTTGACTGTTGTAACAGTTGATATATTGCATGGGTGTATTCATTACGGAAACCGTTTATTGTTTAAGAACCAAACTAAAGGAAACGGACCAAACTAGTTTCTGTTGGACAAATTGGGCTCCCGAGTGGCGCAGCGATCTAAGGCACTGCATCTCAGCCCTAGAAGTGTCACTACAGACCCTGGTTCGATTCAAGGCTGTATCACAACTAGACGTGATTGGGAGTCCCATAGGGCGGCGCACAATTGGCCCAGCGTCGTTAGGGGTAGGCTGTCATTGTAAATAAGAATTTGTTCTTAACTGACTTGCCTAGTTAAAGGTTAAAAAGAAAATTCAGGTAGGTCCTTCCCCATTTTGTTTGCTTCAGTTTAAGAAATGTTTTGCAACAATCGGTGGAATGAATACACCCCAGAGCAAACATAAAACAGGGAGGGACTTACTGAATTTGTACAATAGAAACTCTCGTTTTCTTTTATTTTTGAATGAAATGGTTTGTTGCGAAATGTTTTGCAACAGAATCACCTTAATGATTTCACACCTGGTGTCATGCCCAAGGAATTAATTTGTGTGCTGTGACTGACTTATTTGATTTTTTTTTAGTGTACTTTTGCTTTGCATACTTCCCATCTATGCTACTGACACCATACCCATTGGTAAGTTGGTATCAAACCTGCATCCCTCTAGTCTCTACTCACTTCATAACCAGTGACAACCTGACTATCCTCTTTATTTTGTGAAGGAATGTTCAGAACTGAGTGTCAGGATCGCCACTTCTGGCTGTCAGTCAAGTCGAGCCTCCTTGGTCAGAAGTTTAGGTTTGATGTTGAAGGTGAGTGAGATGCCTAGTAAGTAACTACACTTTGAAATAGTGGTGATATGTGAATGCAACCCATACATACAGCTGTTAGACAGGAGGTAGTGTAAAGCATAAAACAGAGAATTCAGCCAACCTTGGCGATACTTCCTAAATTCCCGACTTGTAAGACAACACATCTTCTGAACTTCCATGTCTAGTTGCAGGGGGTTCGTTTGAATTTAGAAAATGCTCCATTTAAAAAAAAAATATGTATTTTTTTTGCTCCATGAAGTAATCCAACAATGTGTACACAATGTCTTGTTTATTTCAAATCTTCTCATTGATCGAGACTGGTGAATTTCATCCTGACATGCGGCACTTTGGGGTGGACAGCCACCTGTCTCAATCAGTGAGAGAAGATTTTAAATAGACAAGATGGCAGAGTACAATATTGTTGGATTACTTCACGGAGCAAAACATTTAATAACAGAACATTTTCTACATTTAAACTAACTAAACTAACCCCTGTAACTAGACATGAAAATGTAGAAGACTTGTTCTCTTCCAAGTTAGGACTTGAGGAAGCATCGCCAAGTAAAGGTTGGTCGTAAATTCTCCATGCTATGCTTTACGCTACATACTGTGTAACGGCTGTATGGAATAATTCACGTATCACTGCTGTTTTAAAATGTAGCTACCAAGTATCAGGCTTGTATCACTGCATCACATGAACAGGTCATAGAAATGACCACTCTACTCTATAAACCCCCCCCCCCCCCCCCCCCCCACCACCAACCAACCAACCAGACGGCAGTGGTGCCCACACCCTCTCAGGCCAGGGGGCTGCAGAATGTGGCTACACCATGGTGCTGGACTCCTGGGGGGACCTGGTCCTCCGTGCCTCCTACCTGGCTTGTCATGTACACAATGAGGTGATTATTGCTATCAGTGTCTGGAAGTCACAGTTTGGGGATTCATAACGAATAGGGGGGAATCTGGGGGCAGCCTCTAAAGAACTAAGACCATCAACTTTTAATTGTGAGTGAGTGTTCACCTGTTTTTCTTCTAAGGGTTCCTAATGATTCAAGTGTGAACAAAATGATCATGTGTGCCTGAGTCAGTTTCTACCTTTAGCATTTTCATTAGTATGCCTCCTGCTATATTATGTTCTTCAGAAAGACACTGCTTTCCGAATGCTGGTGTGGTTTGTGAACAGAGATGTTGACGGTGAGGAGATGTCCTACCCTCTCCAGCTGACCTGCCCTTTACAACAGCCATGGAATCCCCGGGAGATCGTCTGTGAGGAGAACTATATGGAGGTCATGGAAAATTTTAACTGAGCTATATGTGACTGACTGTACCTTTTTGATGTATTATCGTCTGACATGATTTACTCAATATTCATTAGGATAGAATGTTTTTGCATATCGTTGTTCAATTCTTTATTTTCCAATATTAGGTGTCTGCCATTAAACAGGTCCCTCCCGCCAACCACAAGGGTCTGGAATGGATGACACCACCACCTGTGGTACATATTCCCTTTCACACACAGAGGCCAACGAGAGGGCCATTCATGCTTTCAAGTGCTTTCCACTGTGATCAAATACACATCTTGTAGATGTATACTTTATCTGTTGGTCAAAATTAAATTAAATTCAATAGTGTTTTGTTTTTCCCCAAATCCACCTCTTTCAATGCCTTTGAATTCTTGATTTAATACCTTGTGATCTCTCTCCAGTGGTCGGAGGAGGGTCTGAGGGAGTGGCGTGTGGTGTTCCGGGTGCCAGGTGACCAGCAGGGGAGTGATGGGAGACCCTCTATGAAAGAGAAGACCCTGCCTGTAGAGATGGCCCATCTCCTGGGCTACCACATCAACACCACAGAGACACGTGTTCTGCTGCGCTGTGCCTATGGCTCCCGCCTCGCCTACACCCTACAGGTCAGACTGCAGAGCCAGGGCTGTAGATCTGTTTCCATTGTTATATCAATACTGCTTTAGGTCAGTTTGCTTTGCTCTATTTCCTATGGATTACTGGTCAGATTCACCAATACCCTTTTCACGCTATCGCGATAACCTAAACCATGCTGTTCTGGATTGGATTTTTTTTCTTCACAATGTCCTCTCCAGTGCAGCTTGACTCGGTTCTGCTTGGCTAAGTAATGTGAAACCTTTTCTAACTATTTCAGGAGAAAGGTATCGAGGTGGAGGTGGTCAGTGCCACCATTCTTTACAAACACCACTGGACACTTCTAAGAGTGGACGCCTCGGTTGCTTGCACCACAAGTACATCTCTTTTGATCATTGGAAAATAGACGGTTTCTAACTGAATTTCATTCATGTAATTGAATGCATGATATGTGAACATGACCCCATTTGCCTCTAACCTGGTCCCAGATCTGATTGTGTGGTCTTGCCAACATACAGTTGAAGTCGGAAGTTTACATACACTTAGGTTGGAGTCATTAAAACTCATTTTTCAATCACTCCACAAATGTCTTGTTAACAAACTATAGTTTTGGCAAATTGTTTAGGATATCTATCTACTTTGTGCATGACACAAGTAATATTTCCAATTGTTTACAGATAGATTATTTCACTTGTAATTCACTGTATCACAATTCCAGTGGGTCAGAAGTTTACATACACTAAGTTGACTGTGCCTTTAAACAGCTTGGAAAATTCCAGAAAATTATGTCATGGCTTTGGAAGCTTCTGATAGGCTAATTGACATAATTAGAGTAAATTGGAGGTGTACCTGTGGATGTAGTTCAAGGCCTACCTTCAAACTCAGTGCCTCTTTGCTTGACATCATGGGAAAATCAAAAGAAATCAGCCAAGACCAATTTCCAAACGCCTGAAGGCACCACATTCATCTGTACAAACAATAGTACGCAAGTATAAACACCATGGGACCATGCAGCCATCATCCCGCTCAGTAAGGAGACGCGTTCTGTCTCCTAGAGATGAACATACTTTGGTGCGAAAAGTGCAAATCAATCCCAGAACAACCGCAATGAACCTTGTGAAGATGCTGGAGGAAACGGATACAAAAGTATCTATATCCACAGTAAAACGAGCCACTGCTCCAAAACCGCCATAAAAAAGCCAGACTACGGTTTGCAACTGCACATGGGGACAAAGATCGTACTCTTTCGAGAAATATCCTCTGGTCTGATGAAACAAAAATAGAACTGTTTGGCCATAATGATCATTGTTATGTTTGGAGAAAAAGGAGATGCTTGCAAGCCGAAGAACACCATCCCAACCGTGAAGCATGGGGGTGGCAGCATCATGTTGTGGGGGTGCTTTGCTGCAGGAGGGACTGGTGCAGTTCACAAAATAGATGGCATCATGAGGTAGGAAAATTATGTGGATATATTGAAGCAACATCTCAAGACATCAGTCAGGAAGTTAAAGCTTGGTCGCAAATGGGTCTTCCAAATGGACAATGACCCCAAGCATACTTCCAAAGCTGTGGCAAAATGGCTTAAGGACAACAAAGTCAAGGTATTGGAGTGGCCATCACAAAGCCCTGACCTCAATCCTATAGAAAATCTGTGGGCAGAACTGAAAAGGCGTGTGCAAGCAAGGAAGCCTACAAACCTGACTGTTACACTAGCTCTGTCAGGAGGAATGGGCCAAAATTCACCCAACTTATTGTGGGAAGGCTACCTGACACGTTTGACCCAAGTTAAACAATGTAAAGGCAATGCTACCAAATACTAATTGTGTATGTAATCTTCTGACCCACTGGGAATATGAAAGATATTAAAGCTGAAATAAATATTTCTCTACTATTATTCTGACATTTCACATTCTTAAAATAAAGTGGTGATCCTAACTGACCTAAGATAGGGAATTTTTATGAGGATTAATTGTCAGGAATTGTCAACTGAGTTTAAAAAAAAAAAATTTGGGCTAAGGTGTATGTGAACTTCCAACTTTTACTTTATATGGTCATTGTAACTCCAAACACACCTGCCCATAACCATAAGAGTTGGCAAGACTGCATAAACTGTTCTGGGATCAGGTCTAATTGGCCTCTACAGCAGTTTTAGTACCTTACCCCCTCTTCTCCAGACAAGGCCTCCATGGATGGGAATCACATTCTGTGGAGGTTCCCCAAGGTGCTGTCCACCCTGGTGCAGCCCCCCTTCAGAGACAAGGGCCTGACGGTGGGAGTGGAGGGACGCTACCTGAGTGACTGTGTGGCCCGTCAGAGAGGATATGACATACAGGAACAGGATGGAGCTGTGGAGATCAGGATTCCATTTGGTGCAGAAGGTGGCTACATCAAGGTATTACAGACAAAGGAGATGGAGCTTTAATTTCACAGGTTTTTTTTAGTTCTTATCCCAGTTTTTTAATCACAAACTGTACTTAGTTCATTTCCTAACAAATACAGGTGGTATGTCAGTCAAGTATTGATTATTTTATTATTATAAATAATTGTATCAACTATTTTAGTGAAGAAATGGGTGGCTTGATTTGAAGTGTGAGCAGGTGACATGCACAACTGACAAATGTTTCTATGGAGTTTCTATGTTTCTATTTTGTGGGGAATAAAGCACTCAGAAGCAGCGTATGTGCAGTGTCCCAGCCTCTCCTTTCTTTGATTTGTCTCCTTGATGCTGCAGCTTCATTATGCTTTTGATTGATTGATTGATTTATGTTGCCTTAACCATTACTCTCTCCCTCAGAGCCAGGTGGTGGATGGCCAGTACTCCCAGTCCTATTTCATTGACCTGTTCTACATGCACCAGTGGGAGGATTCTCAGTCGGCTCACACTGAATACCGCTCCTTTAGACCCCTTTCTATCATCCATCTGCCTCAGACACCAATCCTTATCAACGGCAAGTAGTCCTCATACCATACAAATTAAAAAGAAAGTTGCATATCTCCCCTTTCTGTCGCTTTGGCCAACGTTTCACTTAAGAGCCTCCAGCAGGGCAGGGTTTCCCATACTCGGTCCCGGGGCACCCCCCTAGGTGCACATTTTGGTTTTTGCCCTAGCACTACACAGCTGACTCAAGTAACCAACCAATCATCAAGCTTTGATTATTTGCATCAGCTGTGTAGTGCTAGGGCAAAAGCCAAAACTTGCACCAGGGGGGGCAGGACGAAGTTTGGGGAAACTCTGCATCCGGTTGTGCTCATCCCTGTCTTGCCAAATCCTATGGTCGTCGTCTGACAACGACATGACCATAGGAGTTGGCAAGAGGGCACAAACGGGTCTGGAACCAGGTTAACTTCCACCAACATGTTAATGAGAGAACTTACAGTATGGGATGTTATGACTGTTCTTCCTCCTGCAGAAACCAATCCCTCTGAGGGACAGTTCTCTGTGTCTCTGGGCTTGTTCCCCCATGACGTGTCTCTGTCCAACATCACCGTGGGGGACCAGTCCATGGCAGAGCAGCTAGGGGTTTCCCTCTCACAGGTCCCCTTCCCCAATGGCACCCATGCCTACCTACTGAAGACCCCCTTCTCACACCATCTGGTCTCCCAGAAGGTGAGGGTATGTTAGTACCAGTCAGTGTGATACTAGAAACACTGAAGCAGTTCATGTATGAGATTAAGGAACAGTGAAACTGCTCTGTGTGTGTGTTCAATGTTCAATACTTAAGCTCTGACCTTAGTCTACATATTTTTTGCTGATATCCTTCTGTCTCTGGTCCTGTAGTATCTTGGGCAGGGGTACAGGAGGTACAGTCTGGCAGTGACCTTCACTCTTTCCATCTCCCCCCACTCTGACCTGTACCACCATCCTGCCACCGTGGAGGCTGTCCTACAGGATGTTGGTATGTATGACTCGCATGCATTCCCATACAAGCACAGCCCCTCTGTGAGCTTATAAAGTTAAATTAAACTCAAATGGTAGGCTACTGTAAGGTAGGCTAACACCTGAAACGATCCCATGACTTGAGAATTATGCCTATCCATCAATCCCTCCAACCCATCCATCCCTCCTTCTGTTCTCCCTCCCCTGTCCTCCAGTCCTGCCCAGAGTGGAGGGGGGGTGCTCTGATAAAGGGGTGCGTCTGCAGCTGCACTACGGAAACATGGACACCCAGTGGGAGGTGTACGTGGGGGGTCGCAGGCTGGACTGGGATCTGGTGGAGATGGGCGACTACGCCCTGGAGACCAGGAAGGACTACTTCAGTATGGTGATCCCTCTTTACGGCCTTGGCATGGCCTACGAGGTGTGGGGACTAAACCAGTTTAGCTGTTGGGTTCTATTTGTTATGGGTGGCAATGTACATTTTTGTAGTGGGTATAACAAAGTCGACTCAAAGTGGCTCTATACCCATATTTAGCCTTCATCTCTTGATCCCAGCCGGTTCCTCTTTTTTGCTCTCTCGCTCTCCGTCAGGGTCTGAGTTTGCAGGGGCTGGTGGTAACTGTGAGAATGACACTGGAGGACAGAGAGACGGCCATACAGGAGCACACCTTCACCCAGCGCTGTGTCTTCCTTGTGAAGGAACTACTGGGTAAAACAACCAATGCATTTACAGGACCATCCTACATGCATACATATTATGCAGTGCATTCGGAAAGTATTTTTCCACATTTTGTTACGTTTAAGCCTTATTCTAAAATGGATTAAATAAATGTTTTTCCTCATCAATCTACACACAAAATGACGAAGCAAAAACAGGTTTAGACATTTTTGCAAATGTATAAAAATAAAAACTACCTGATTTACATAAGTATGACCTGTTGCTATGAGACTCGAAATTGAGCTGAGCTGCATCCTGTTTCCATTGATCATCCTTAAGATGTTTCTACAACTTGATTGGGCATGATTTGGGAAGGCACACACCTGTTTATACAAGGTCCCACAGTTGACAGTGCATGTCAGAGCAAAAACCAAGCCATGAGGTTAAAGGAATTGTCTTTAGAGCTCCGAGACAGGATTGTGTCGAGACACAGATCTGGGAAGGTCCCCAAGAACACAGTGGCCTCCATCATTCTTAAATGGAAGAAGTTTGGGACCAGCAAGACTCTTCCTAGAGCTGGCTGCCTGGCCAAACTGGGCAATCGAGAGCAAAGGGACTTGGTCAGGGAGGTGACCAAGAACCCGACGGTCACTCTGCGAGAAACATCCAGAAGGACAACAATCTCTGCAGCACTCCACCAATCAGGCCTTTATGGTAGAGTGGCCAGACGGAAGCCACTCCTCGGTAAAAGGTACGTGACAGCCCGTTTGGAGTTTGCCAAAAGGCACCTAAAGAACTCTGATCATGAAACAAGATTCTCTGGTCTGATGAAACCAAGACTGAACTATTTTGGTCTGAATGCCAAGTGTCACGTCTGGAGGAAGCCTGGCACCTTCCCTGCGGTGAAGTGTGGTGGCAGCATGCTGTGGGGATGTTTTTCTGCAGCAGGAACTGGGAGACTAGTCGGGATCGAGGGAAAGATGAATGGAGCAAAGTACAGAGAGATCCTTGATGAAAACCTGCTTCAGAGCCCTCAGGCCCTGAGACTGGGATGAAGGTTCACCTTCCAACAGGACAATGACCCTAAGCACACAGCCAAGACAACTCAGGAGGGGCTTTGGGAGAAGTCTCTGAATGTCCTTGAGTGGCCTGGACTTGAACCCGATCAAACATCTCTGGAGAGACCTGAAAATAGCTGTGCAGCAACGCTCCCCATCCAACCTGACAGAGCTTGAGAGGATCTGCAGAGAAGAATGGGAGAAACTCCCCAAATACAGGTGTGTCAAGCTTGTAGCGTCATACCCAAAACGACTCGAGGCTGTAATCGCTGCCAAAGGTGCTTCAACAAAGTACTGAGTAAAGGGTCTGAATAATTACGTAAATGTGATATATCCGTTTGTTGTTTAATACATTTGCAATAATGTCTAAAAAACACTTTTTGCTTTGTCATTATGGGATATTGTGTGTAGATTGATGACAGGAAAAACTATTTAATACATTTTAGAATAAGGCTGTAATGCAATGTGAAAAAAAAAAAAAAAAAAAATGGTCTTAATACTTTCCGAGTGCCCTGTATACAATACGCTAAAGATTATAAACCGAGGGAAGATCTCCTCTTATAATGCCGTGACAATTTTCTTCATTTTAGGCTCAAAAAAAGCATGTCATCCTCCCAAATGGTATTATCCAGTTTATATTCCGCTGTGGTTTTTTGTTTGGAATAGCACGGTTACTATAGCATCATCCTACCAATAGTTCCAGCCGGTATTCTTTTAATAATATGGAATTCCCCTCAACCACGCCCACGAATTGGGGAAAACCAACATTATTTCCTATTGACCCCCATTGTAGAAGAGGCAACTTCAAAAAAGCTGAGGTGTTGTTCAATGTAATGCTCCCATGTAGGGAAATAGAGCCTGCAAGAAGAGCCCTGTGGCTTCAGGTTATTTGGTATGGAAGACTGGTAAATGTGGGCATGGGGTGTCCAAGTAGAAATAATAAAAATAATTGGCAACATCAAATGGTTTTGTGATGAATAAGCCATCTGATTCGACTGAAGATGGAGTTTAACTTCTTTCTACCCATTTAATTTAAAGTACTCCAATGTTTTCCAGAATTCTCTATATAATTGATTTTGGCTTCATAATACAATTCCTTATTGTTGAGTTTAGTCACACAATTTCTCAATTTGCAGTCAGTCAGTCAAATGTTCAGCCAGACTTATTAGCCACTCCTTTTCCCTCATCTATTTCAACCATAGTTTTTCAATTCCTCCTCAATCCATGTAGCCTTAACAGTTAGTTTCTTAACAGGTGCATGTTTATCAATAATTGGAAGAAGCAATTTCATATTTACAAGTGCAGCATCTGGATGCTCCTTATTAATCACATCAGACCAACAAATAGTTCTTACATAATCGACATAAGTCACAGCAAAATCTTAGACCCCTTTCTAAAAAACATTCCTGGATAACAGCAACTATATTGTGATCACTGCATCAAATTAAAATGGATACAGCTTCAGTAAAAAAACTCTACAGTATTAGTACAAATGTGATCAATGCATGTGGATGATCTTGTTCCTGTAGTGTTTGTAAACACCCTGGTAGGTTGATTTAATAACCTGATCCAGATTACAGGCACTGATTACACATGGGGTGAACAGCTGCAGTGATTGTTCTCTATCCAATAGCATAGACCGTGAGACAGACCTGCCCAGCAGTTCCGACTTTGTTTACATACAGTTTTGGGAAAAAACTGACCAGATACAATGCTATTTCACAGTAAAACAAATTGACAACAGAATTTCAGCATGCTTATAGGGAAGGACACTCAACAAGCACAGCACTGACACAAATGACTGATGATTGGCTGAGAGAAATTGATGATAAAATGATTGGGGGGGCTTGTTAGACTTCAGAGCAGCTTTTGACATTAGCGATCATAGTCTGCTGCTGGAAAAACGTAGGTTTATGGCTTTACACCCCCTGCTATAATGTGGATAAAGTTACTTTTCTAATAGAACACAGAGGGTGTTCTTTAATGGAAGCCTCTCAAATATAATCCAGAATCAGGAATTTCCCAGGGTAGCTGTTTAGGCCCCGTGCTTTTTTCAATTTTTACTAATGACATGACTTTGAGTAAAGCCAGAGTGTCTATGTATGCGGATGACTCAACACTATACACGTCAACGACTGAAATGACTGCAACACTCAACAAAGAGCTGCAGTTAGTTTCGGAGTTGGTAGCAAGGAATAAGTTAGCCTTAAATATTTCTAAAACTACAAACATTGTATTTGGAACAAAACGCTCACTAAACCCTTAGCCTCATCTAAATCTTTTAATAAATAATGTGGAAGTTGAGTTGACTAAACTGCTTGGAGTAACCCTAGATTGTAAACTGTCATGGTCAAAACATATTGATGCAGTAGTAGCTAAGATGGGGAAAAGTTTGTCTATAATAAAGCGATGCTCTGCCATCTTAACAACACTATCAACAAAGTAGGTCCTACAGGCACTAGTTTTGTCGCACCTTGACTACTGTTCAGTGGTGTGGTCAGGTGCCACAAAAAAGGACTTAGGAAAATTGCAGTTGGCTCAGAACAGGGCAGCACGGCTGGCCCTTGGATGTACACAAAGAGCTAATATTAATAATATGCATGTCAATCTCTCCTTGCTGAAAGTAGAGGAGAGATTGACTTCATCACTACTTTTATTTATGAGAGGTATTGACATGTTGAATGCACCAAGCTGTCTGTCTAAACTACTGGCACACAGCTCGGCCACCCATGCATACCCCACAAGACATGCCACAAGAGGTTTCTTCACAGTCCCCAAGTCCAGAACAGACTATGAGAGGCACACAGTACAACATAGAGCCATGACTACATGGAACTCTGTTCCACATCAAGTAACTGACGCAAGCAGTAAAATTAGATTGGGGGAAAAAAACACCTTATGGAACAGCGGGGACTGTGAAGCAACACAAACATTGGCACAGACCGACACATGCATACACAGACACACAATAACATACGCACTATACATACACATGGATTTAGTACTGTAGATATGTGGTAGGGGCTGAGGGCACACATTGTGTTGTGAAATCTGTGAATGTATTGTAATGTTTTTCAAATTAGCTGGACCGCAGGAAGAGTAGCTGCTGCTTTGGCAGCAGCTAATGGGGATCCATAATAAATACAAATACATAAGACAATGCGTTGCACATTTTGTAACTTGAGAAATACGGCACCAAACACCTTAGTTGTGCAACTAACAAATCCTTGGCAAAAACGTCTAAATGAATTACAGATTTCTTGAGTTATCTTCGATTTCATTCTAGGGATTTTGAGGAAGTGAAATAGGCTTTCGCATCTACAGTGTCTCATGGGGGACAAACATCATTAACCAAACGCAGAATCGGTCAGGAAACACACCTCCAAGACTGAAATTTCGGATAAACACGGTGCCAATCGGTTTGTTCAGTTGCAGTTTAATCTACAGTGCCTATAGAAAGTGTACACCCCTTGAACCTTTTTCACATTTTGCTGCCTTAAAATGTATTCTTAAAAGGGATTAAATAATAATAATTTTGCTCTACACAACCTTCAAAATGAAATAAAGTTGTGTTCACAATTAAGAAAAAAAATTAGTTGGGGGAAGCACCTTTGGCAGACATTACAGCTGTTAATCCATTTAATTAAGATTCTACCAACGACCAAATATATCCGTTTATTTTTCTAAATTGCTCAGTAAATCTGGTTGGGGGTCATTGATGGACAGCAATATTTAAACTGGATTTTCTTATGCAGATTTAAGTCAGGACTAGACCACTCAGGAACATTCAACACCTTTTTAGAAAGCCATTCTGGTGTCTTTTGCATGAAAACATTTGTGTAATTGTCCCGCAGAGCAATAAAACCCTAAACTCAGGGTTAGGTTTTCAGAAGACTGAGGTGGGGTTTCTTCAACTTTTTACCTAGGCTTTGCCTTTGATATTTCATGGATGCCAAAGGAAGCCAGGCTTCCCCAAATATTTGACCAATAGAAACATTTAAATTATACAATTTATTTTGTTTCTCTGTTTTCATAATTTTCCTTCAATTCACAAGTGACTGAATCCCACCGGAGCGAGGGGAAACGGCACACCTCTGTCTCCGTATGTATAGCTCATGTATCTGTTGCTGTCTGGACCAAACTACTATGACATGTAGGCAATCAGCACTGAGCTCAACTGTAGGTTGCCCCCCCCCCCCCCCCCCCCCAGCTTGCTTGCTAAATCATCCCTTTCTTAAACCATGGATTGGGAATTTGGATTTGTGGTTTTCAGTTAATTATCTGTACAGGCCAATGATCAAGACAGCGATTCTGTTCCACTGGCCTGAGACGATTGAAGTTCAATTCGTAGCCTAGTAAGCTCCCTTTAACTAGCTGCCTAGCTTAGCTGATTCTTAGTTGCCCATGCGAGGAAGTTAGGCTAGCAAGCTTTTTAGCTAGGTAGCCCATGACAACAAAAAACAAAAGTGTACTGTATGACAAAGCCATAGACTGTTTTGCCAACATGAAAGAGAGGATGGCAACAACTAGGTTGAGTCAACTTGAATTCTTTACTTGCGCCGCACACACACAGACAGAAATCAGTACCATGAACAGCAACATGATATTTAGGAACATTGATTGGACTAAATAGTTTTTGGTGTCTTTTAAGATTGTTTTCATTGTATTAATTAAACTAAGCATATATAGCCTAGTTGATTTGATGTTTAAGTTGAAATGGTGCTGGAATAGCGGAGGCAGTGCCCCTGACTTGCGGTAACTCTGGTTCTAAATCAGTTTAGTAAAGCGACAAACATGGAATCAAATCACATTTTATTGGTCACGTACACATATTTAGCAGATGTTATTGTGGGTGTAGCGAAATGCTTGTGTTCCTAGTTCCAACTGTGCAGTAGTATCTAAATGTAAAAGAATGGAATTAAGAAATATATAAATATTAGGACGAGCAATGTCAGTGACATTGACTAAAATACAGTAGAAGAGAATACAGAATATACATATGAAATTATTAAAGCAGTATGTAAACATTAAAGTGACCAGTGATTGTATGTATATAGGGCAGCAGCCTCTTGAGGTGCAGGGTTGAGTAACTGGCTGGTAGCTGGCTAGGGATGGCTATTTAACAGTCTGATGGCCTTTAGATAGAAGCTGTTTTTCAGTCTCTCGGTCCCAGCTTTGATGCACCTGTACTGACCTTGCCTTCTGGATAGTAGCGGGGTGACCAGGCCGTGGCTTGGGTGGTTGATGTCCTTGATGATCATTTTGGCCTTCCTGTGACATTCGGTGCTGTATGTGTCCTGGAGGGCAGTCAGTGTGCCCCCAGTGATACGACGGGCAGACCGCACCACCCTCTGGAGAGCCCTGCAGTTGCGGGCGGTACAGTTGCCGTACCAGGCGGTGATGGAAGTTGTGAGTTTGTGTTTATACAGGACCTCCCGCCCTCACATACCATTAACCAATCATGTCAATGCAGAGATATACGGTGCCCTCCGCATTTGTTAAAAATTTGAGGCGCATGGCGATGCGGTACGGAGATCAAGTTGGCCTCTGCAAACCTGTGGAGGCTTCGCAAGTGCGTCACACCATCCATATGGTGCCTCCGAACACATTTTCGGATCAAGCATAAAGTGGCTTTGAGTTGTGCATGTCAATGCAATAGAATCCTACTCCAATGCGCTCTGCCTACAAGAAAACCACTTGCACAGTTTCACATAGTTCATTTGTTTCGGTATGTTACATTAAAAGTGCCTAATATTACGTTGATTTGAGCACAATTCCCACAACAGAGCGAACCGTTGATAGTGTTAACTAAAGAGGAAAATTCTAGAAAGTTGCGTGAAGTTCAATCTCGTGCTTCTCAGGGCGGGCTGAAATTTCATCTGCACGGCAATCTGAGGGCAGCTATATTTATTTTTCTTTAACCTTTACTTAACTCGGCAAGTCAGTTAAAAACGAATTCTTATTTACAATGACAGCCTACCAAAAGGCCTTCTGCGGGGACTGGGATTAAAAATAAATAAATAAAATATAGGTCAAAATACACATCACGACTAGAGACACTACATAAAGCGAGACCTAAGACAACCACATAGCATGGCAGCAACACATGACAACATGATAGCAACACATGGCATCAGCACAACATGGTACAAACATTATTGGGCACAGACAACAGCACGAAGGGCAATAAGGTAGAGACAACAATAGTGAAGCAGCCACAGTTGTCAGTAAGCGTGTCCATGATTGAGACTTTGAATGAAGAGATGGAGATAAAACTGTCCAGTTTGAGTGGAGTTTTTTGCAGCTCGTTCCAGTCGATAGCTGCAGTGAGCTGGAAAGAGTAGTGATCAATGGATGTGTGTGCTTTGGGGACCTTTAACAGAATGTGACTGGCAGAATGGGCGTTGTATGTGGAGGATGAGGGCTGCAGTAGGTATCTCAGTATCTTTTGCAACGGTGACCCAAATAATGCATGCACTGGAAGGTAGTTCATAACATTGGATGAAATCGTACTCACACATAACTATTTCATGTTTCTAAACTATTTCTTTATCCAGACAAAGGGTACTGCTATGGGATCCCCCTATGGCTCCTAACAATGCTAATTTGTATGTGGGTTACATGGAGAAACAGTCAATTCTCAATCCTCTCAAAAATAGTTTTGGGGCATAACATTAGGAAATGTTACATTTATATTTTTGTTCTATGGAGGGGTGATGCAAAAGAGTTCCAGGCATTCCATGCTTTTCTTAACTCTTGTTCTGAGCACCTGAGATTTACTATGCAGTTTGACACATGTCAAATCAGTTTCCTTGAACCTTTGATTTTTGTGTGAGGATAATGTTCTATACACTGATCTGACAGGAAATCACCCGCTTCCCTTGAGAAATAGTTTGCCCTACAGCCAATTCTGTGGAATCTAAAGAATTAGCCATTTTTTTTCTCCAGATTTTGACAGAAAACATAGCTGAGATACAAAGACAATTCAAGGAGAGGGGTTACAAAAATGGTCAGATCAGTAGTGCTATTGAGAAAATCGAAACCTCTCAAGGACAGTGTAGAAAAAATAAGCTTTTTTGCTTTCTTACTACAAACTATTCAAAGTGCTCTGAACAAATTAAGGGAATCGTTCACAAACATTGGCACATTCTATGATCCGATGACAGTATTGATAATGTTTGCCGGTTGTATTTTTGCGGGGCAGAAATCTCAGATCAATTGGTAAACTTTGATTAACCACCCCAAAATACCCCTGCACACCGTCTATTTGCGCCTCTACCGGATGGAAACTACAAGTGCAATGGCACTTCCAAACAGTGAAACAGATCTCAATCAAAGGTGTTATCACGTGCTCCACTAAGGCAGTTATTTATCTTATTACTTGTCCGTGTGGTAAATGATGTGGGTAGAACAAAGTGCAAATGAATGGTGCAAAAACTCGCCGTACCCATTTGTGGCCCACTTTTCTGGAAGCTATTTTGTCTCTTCGCTATATCGGCATCAAACATGTCACCCTCCCTAGGAGAGGGGGTGACCTTGACAATTTATTGTTAGAACGGGAGGCCGTCTGGATCGTTAATTTAAAGACCCTTGCTACCTTCGGTCTCAACGTAGACTTTGATCTGAAGCCATTCTTGTGATTGTGTTTTTGCTATCCATTGTTATCATTCATGCTTTTTTTATATGTTCTGTAAATCAACCAATGAAATCACATCACACCCGGCCATGATTACAGACACCCATGTGTCCTTTCAAAGTATTTAAATTAGTGACCCACAGTGTTTGAAATTATACCCTAATGAAGCTATACAAATATTGCATCTGAGCTCCTAGAGTGTGAGGCTCTCCTTTTTCTCTTTCAAGTGTAGAGATGTTAGTCTGCTTAAATAAAAGAGAACTTAACTATTTCGTCTTAAATATTATTAGATTTCTCTTTGACTTCAGTCAATATATTATCACTAGTGATGATACTGTATATTGACTGAAGTCAAAAATCTGTGGCTCCTTATTAAATGCATGTTATCAGTGCTCACAGTAGTTTAGAAAGTGGTCCTCCCAAAAATAAATAAAATGATATTCCTCTGGTGGTCCTTTTGCTTTTCTGAAGTCTGGATGTTCTTCCCTTCTCTCTCCATGCAGTGTGCCTCCCAGACAACAGGATGGTGGTGTTGGTGGATACATCCAGGGTTTCTTCAGCCGTCAACCCCAGGCTAACATCCCTGCTGGATGCCTCCTGTGTTCCCATAGAGACTGATGGAGCTAGGGCTCTGTACAGCTTCTCTCTAGACTCCTGTGGCACCTCCACAACTGTGAGTGGTCCTCATCTCGACTCTACAGCATCAGCAACTTTGATTTCCTCTGTTCAATAATACCATATTACTTTTGTTGGTCTTTTGTTGCGAGATCTGACTAAATGAGAAATATCATGGGATGGGGTTCGATGAAGGGAAGAGTTGAAGAATCTCTACTCTTGTGCCATTGTTTTGGATTTTATTCTCTACAACACCTGATGACTCTCCTTTCTACCCAGCTGGTGGAGGATCACCTGGTGTACACCAATGAAGTCCGGTATCGGCCCAAAGTCCCCATAGATCTGAAGACCCTCAGCTCCCCATATCCCCACTTCAGGTGAGACATATTTTCTCCACCTTTTGCAACCATATTCCAATATTTCCACTCAGTCTGTTTTTGATTGATTGGCTCCATTAATTCCTTTATAGTATCCCAATTGGTTGCATCCACCCAGCGAATGGGACCCGTGCCCTGACAATCTACCAGCCCCGGGCCCTCCCTGCCTGGCCCCACAGCCGAGCCTCTCGCTCCAACCACCATCACCCAGGGTCCCAGCAACACCCCTTCATCAGAGGTGAGCTTCATCCATCTGAATAGAATAAGGAGTAATGTCAACTCTATTCTTGACATTTCTATTGGCAACATTTGCCAATACTGTCCCTTTTTTTAATGCCTCTATTCTGACATGGCTATGATTGCATTTTCCAACCACTTGTCCTCTGAGTCCCTATAGGAAGAAAGCGTAATGGGCTACCAGCTGGAGGTTGACATCAGTAGCAGGTATGTCTCTCAGTTCAGTCTTTGCAGATTACACTGTTTAAGCATTGCTATCTTTTACTGTTGAGCAACTTTTTTTTACATTTTTATGTTCTCTGGAACATATTTCATGTTGACTTAAATAATTTCCCACAACTTTCAATAATTAATACTACTACTGTACACAGCTTTGATACCTTGAAGGCATTGGAGAGGCAACTACCTATGATAGGACATTTAGTGACTGTTTATCTTGTTTGTGTGTTGCATGGTATTGTATTCGCAGGCCCCCTGTCCTCTGAGGTGTACACGTACCAATGATAAACCTGGTCACCATGATGCCAGGGGGTCCTGGCATTATCGCTGTATACTGGGCTGTTCCTGATTTGGCCAGTCACAGCCCAGCCTTATACAACATCATGACACGTAATGTTTGTCTAATAAAATAATAATTTGGCATATAAACATGTTTATTGATTGATTTTTGTCTAGGAAAGATTTCCATCAATACAGTACATCAAACAGTGGATGGGGAGCATTTGGCAGCAGGTGTAGGTAAGAGTAGTATAGCACTATTAGTTTAACTAATACAGCTACAAAAGTGTATGTATATGATGCACTTGAGTTAAAGCTCAAGTGCAAACAAGAAAAAGAGGGTTAGAGAAATCCTTGGTTTGACATAGGCTTTGTCCCAAATAGCACTGTAATACCATTTTATAGTGCACTACTTTTGACCAGGACCCATTGACCATTTCTCCAAACTAGTGCACTATATGGGGAATAGGGTGTGATTTGGGACACACATACAAATATGCAGGTAGTTAGTTCTTTGTGACTTTAGCTGCAGCTTGAGCGATGCGGTACTGCTCCTGAAGGTTCCGTCTCCTCCGATGCTCGTTGGTTATCTCCACCACGCTTTTGCTAGGGAACCAACCCTTCTCTCCGTCAGACAGACGCATCCCCTTGTACCAACCTGACGGACGCAGGGCATACCAGTAGTCATAAAGGGGAAAAGAGAGATTTAAAAATGTACTGTGGTGACAAAATATACTTCAGAGGGAGATTACATTGTGATTAATGGAAAAGGTTTTCACATTGTACAGTGCATTTGGAAAGTATTCAGACCCCTTGACGTTTTCAAAATGTTACGTTAACCTTATTCTAAAATAAATGTAAAAAATTCCCTCAATCTATACACAATACCCCATAATGACAAAGCAAAAACAGTTTTTATTGCATTTACATAAGTATTCGGACCCTTTACTCAGTACTTTGTTGAAGCACCTTTGGCAATGATTACACCCTAGTGGCGGCTTCTTGGGTATGACGCTACAATGTTGGCAAACCTGTATTTGGGAGTTATTCCCGTTCTTCTCTGCAGATCCTCTCAAGCTCTGTCAAGTTGAATGGGGAGCGTCGCTGCATAGCTATTTTCAGGTCTCTCCAGAGATGTTAGATCGGGTTCAAGTACGGGCCATGGCTGGGTCACTCAAGGACCTTCAGAGACTTGTCTCGAAGCCACTCCTGCGTTGTCTTGGCTGTGTGCATTGTCCTGTTAGAAGGTGAACTTTCACCCCAGTCTGAGGTCCTGAGTGCTCTGGAGCAGGTTTTCGTCAAAGATCTCATTGTACTTTGCTCTGTTCATTTTCCCCGTGATCCTGATTAGTGTCCCTGCCCCTGAAAAACATCCCCTAAGCATGATGCTGCCACCACCATGCTTCACCGTAGGGATGGTGCAAGGTTTCCTCCAGACGTGAAGCTTGGCATTCATGCCAAAGAGTTTAATCTTGCTTTCATCAGACCAGAGAATCTTGTTTCTCTTGGTCTGAGATTCATTTAGGTGCCTTTTGGTAAACTCCAACCTGGCTGTCATGTGCCTTTTTACGTAGAAGTGGCTTCCGTCTGGCCACTCTACCATAAAGGCCTGATTGGTGGAGTGCTGCAGAGATGGTTGTCCTTCTGGTAGGTTATCCCATCTCCACAGAAGAACTCTGGAGCTCTGTCAGTGACCATAGGGGTTTCTTGGTCAACTTCCTGACCAAAGCCCTTCTCCCCGCATTGCTCAGTCTGGCACTGCGGCCAGCTGTAGAAAGTCTTGGAGGTTCCAAACTTCTTCCATTTAAGAATGATGGAGTCCACTGTGTTCTTTTGGACCTTCAATGCTGAAGAAACTGTTTGGTACCCTTCCCCCAGATCTGTGCCTACACACAATCTTGTCTCGGACAATTCCTTCGAACTCATAGCTTGGTTTTTGCTCTGACATGCACTGTCAACTGTGCGACATTTGTATAGACAGGTGTGCCTTTCCAAATCATGTCCAATCAATTGAATTTACCACAGATGGACGACAATAAAGTTGTAGAAACATCTCAAGGATGATCAATGGAAACAGGATGCACCTGAGCTAAATTTTGAGTCTCATGGCAAAGGGTCTGAATACTTATGTAGATAAGGTATTGTTTCTTTGATGAATTTCCAAACAATAAAAAAAAAAACGGTTTGCATTGTCATTATGGGGTATTGAGGGGAAAAAAAACAAAATCCAATTTAGAATACGGCTGTAATGTAATTTTGGGGGGAAAATGTCAAGGGGTCTGAATACTTTCCGGATGAACTGTAAGTCTTCCAATAAAGATGCTTGACAATTCAGTAGGAATTTTGTACTGAAAGTATATTTCCTTGTTTGTTCCACCTACCCTCATGGGTCTTGCGTAGCACGTTGATGATGTCAGCAGGCTCCATGGTGAGCTCATCAGCCTGCTGGGCAACGTATTGTTCCACACACTGCACCTGGGGACAATCTTTAATCCCATAAAAGGTTAAAGCTACAATTTCACTTCAGGGAAGTATGTGCATCTAACTAAGAATGTTAATATTTTATAACTGGGTCAGTCACATCTTTTTACTCACCCCAGTCCTCATAAATCACCTCTTCCTTCTTTCTGTTTGGGTCATTTATGGAAGGGAATGCTGCCATCCACCTGTGCATATCTGACCTAGAGAGAGAGAGCGAGAGAGTAGAAACTTGGTACAACACTGTGTAATGCATTTTTGTCTTTACTCTTTAGTGTATAGTGCATTATCTGAGAGGTGGTTGGTTGGGAGGCTGTGTGTGTGTTTTCTCTCACTCTGAATGGGCCTTCAGCAGGTGTTCACAGGCCAGGCCTCGGTGGTTCTCCAGCAGTAGCAGACAGAAGGAGTGCTCCAACTTGGGCCCTGGGTCCTCCGCTCCAGCCCCAAACCCCGTGGGCTGGACCTGCACCAGGGAGCGGTGGGTGTGGTCTGTCACCATATAGCGCTCTGAGCTGGAAAGGAAAGGGGGAGAGAAACTATACTCAACTTGCATATTCACCACCCAGCAGGCAAAACGAGGATGAAATATGACAACCAGTTGCCCACAGCGCATTTACTTAAATGGTCAGAAAACATTGTAACAGTTGGTCAGTATGTGGAGTATGTCCTTTTGCTTGCCTCTTTTTGCATGTGATGATGAGTAGGTCATTGAAGAGGAAGAGGTAGATGGGGGTGAGTTTGAGACGAGCACTGAAGAGGGAGGCCCCCTTGGATAGCTCATATAGCTCTCCTCTCTTCTCCAGGAAGCGAGCCTTCGAGACAATGGGAACAGCCTGCATGTGGACATGGTGGAGAGGCAGGGTCTCAATCAGTGAGCTTCATCCAATCAATCATTTATAAAGACCTTTTCTGCAGTTGTCACAAATCCTTCGTTTACACAAGCAGCCCAATTATGACATTTTTTTCTCTCACTCATTTGTCTTTTGACCAACTGGGGACCGATTTCCCAAAAGCATCTTAAGGGCATTTTCACCAGTTATGGAAAAAAAAAATTAGAACGGCCTTATTTCTATTACAGCACATTGGATTACTCTCATTCATATTCCATTCACCCAGTTCAATGTAACATCAATAGGTTTAGGCTACTACATAATACTCAAATGATCCCTATACCCATCATGAGGTTGCTACAACCTAGCTTATGATTGAAAGTTTACAACGTAGGTGCACACAGGTTGAGAGACATTTGAGGTGACAGACGGTAATCATTAGTCCAACAGTTGCAAACTAGTTTCTATTGGAAAAATGCAGGCGTTTATCCCCATTTTTGTTCTGTTTGCTTCAGTTTAAGTAACGTTTCAACAGAATCAGTGGAATGAATACACCCCCTGATAACACCTGAACACAGTTCACTTTCATAGCAGCCACGTAACCGAAAGGTTGCTAGATCGAACCCCTGAAAGATGAGGTAAAAATTCCTATTCCTGGCTCTCCTCTCACCTCTTCCCTTCATGTGTGGACTTCAATGCACAACCCATCAGCTCTATGTGACTAGGCAACAAAAAAAAATCCAAGCCAAAAAGCTGCACACAGCCTACATTGTTGTCACCATATTAGCTAAATAAAGTCATAGTCAGCATAGCTAATAGAACTAACGCATTAGTAAACATACTACAATCACGCAGTAACGTTATTGTGCAGTCACACCGGCAAATACATTTGTAATACCAAAAGCTTACCTTGACTTAGAAGAGTTCCAGTGTTGTGTTGGAAAGTCATAGCGAGCTACTGTAGCTAACATAGCATCCCTCTGTTTTAAGCAGGGTGTTTCAGTAGGCTAAACTAGCTAGCTGCATTTGCTAGCTAAGTAAGTGAAAGTGAAAAAGTGTCACTTGCTTCTTAATTTTGGAAGAAATTAATTTGTTCAAAACTGTTCAACTATTGTCTTTCTCTCTCTTTGAGCCAAGTACTCACCACATTTTATGCACTGCAGTGCTAGCTAGCTGTAGTTTATGCTTTCAGTACTGGACAACATGTACAGTTCATGCTGCAAGAGCTCTGATAGGTTGAAGGACCGGAAGTTGTTATAATTACTGTGTAAGTCTATGGAAGGGGATGAGAACCAAGAGCCTCCTAGG
The DNA here is from genome assembly GCF_016432855.1 of Salvelinus namaycush. Taxonomy (NCBI): domain Eukaryota; kingdom Metazoa; phylum Chordata; class Actinopteri; order Salmoniformes; family Salmonidae; genus Salvelinus; species Salvelinus namaycush. The sequence continues at coordinate 50,519,845 of NC_052318.1, read as the reverse complement.
TTTTGTATTGAAGTCAGTGTACCAAGAGGAGGACGGAAGCTAGCTGTCCTCCGGGCTACACCATTGTGCTATCCCTACAGAGTACTGTTGCGGCTACTGTTGCGGCCATGCAGTATAGAGAGAGAGGGTTTCACGGTAGAACAAACTTCTTCTACATCACATAACTTGAGAACTGAACAAAATCCATGTTTTGGAGAATGTGTAAAAGGTCGGTGGAGAAGCCAGCTACGACCCGGTCCGTTTTGTTTCATTTTTGTGACCTCGTAAAAGACAATACAGCCACATTACCATAACTCTGTTTATATTGGTGCCTCCATTATGAGGTTTGCGCCTAATTATTGTATAAAATGAATGAGTAAAGATTTACTCTAAACTATTTGTGTAATGATATGTGAGTTTAACTAAGTCATTGGCCCGCCCCCATGAGCACAGACATGATCTGGCATCATGGAACAGCTCTTTTCTACTGTTACGAATAAAACCCCCACCTGAAGAAATACCCGTACCTCGGTCAGCTGAGGTGGCAAAGGTTTGAGTAGAGACCACAAAAACCTCAGTGTAAGCTGTTGTAATGGTTGTTGAATTCCTAGCCATAACACACGGAGCATTGGCTACACGGGTGGAAATGGTTAAACTCTGAGACTATCGAACCCGACAGAATAAGAGCAAATCTTAGATACTAATTACTAGTATGCAGCTAGAAATTGTTAACCTGGGATGCGAAGACCGTCAACCGCCGAAACACCTATTCCATGAGAACATTTCTGAATGGTACTCTGAAGTATCCATTCTAATCACGAAATACTTCAGGGAAGCAAAGAGAGACCCTCGGCTGAAACTTCCAACATAGGGACTGACGATTCCAACAGAGATCACGACGACACACTGGGTGTAAATATATATTGATTGCAATTATTCCTGAATGAGTGAGCGTTCATGTGCAAAGGATTATCATTTCAATTAATGTAATTATCAACTGTGTAGTGACTCTTTTGTAATTCCCGCACTTCTCAGTCCACACCCACTTCCCTTTGTCCACCAAGCCGTCATATCGGCTTAGCCCACTAGGGAACCTCCCCTATCATTTCCTTGTAACCATATCTACTGTTTGTTTGTTTATGCATGTCTGTGATTATTTAGTTAGTTAGAAAATAAATGAATAAGACAATTGGTGTATGGATGATTCATAGTAAAGGCTGGGTTTGTGCAGATAACCAACAATTTACGACGTTTGGAATGAGAATAACGTGAGGTAAAGAATAATTCATTAATTAGAAGACAAATTGATAAGATATTAAAATATCTGGAGTTATTTTAGGAAAATTGTAACTGTAATCTGAAGATTTTCCTTGGTGCCCTAACTTCCTAGTTAATTACATTTACATGATTAGTTGAATCACGTAATAATAATTAGAGAATTGATTTGATAAAGTAAGTCTTCACTTTAATGATGCCAAAGACACGATAACTACATGAACAAAGGTGTATGGGCATTTGCTAGTCAAACATCTCATTCATTCATCTCAATTACAACCATTATTGGTCACCTCAATACCGTTCCCTAAAATATGTTGGTGTTACCTTAGTCCTTCTTGCAAACAGTCTTTCAAGATACACGAAATGAAGTATGTGGACACTGCTTGTCAAGCATCTCATTCCAAAATCACAGGCATTGATATGGAGTTGGTCCCCCCTTTGCTATACCAGCCTCCACTCTTCTGGGAAGGCTTTCCACTAGATGTTGGAACATTACTGCAGGGACTTGCTTCCATTCAGCCACGAGCATTGTCATCTGAAACAGGAAATGGCCTTCCTCAAACTGTTGCCACAAAGCACAGAATTGTGAAAAACCACAACTTTGCAGTTGGCACTATGTATTCGGGCAGGTAGCGTTCTCCTGGCATCCGCCAAACCCAGATTTGAACATGCTTCCACTGCTCCAGAGTCTAACTGCGGCGAGCTTTACACCACTCCAGCCAACATTTGGCATTGCGCATAGTGATCTTAGGCTTGTGTGCGGCTGCTTGGCCATGGAAACGCATTTCATGAAGCTCCCGACAAACCGTTCTTGTGCTGAAGTTGCTTCCAGAGGCAGTTTGGAACTCCGTAGTGAGTGTTGCAACCGAGGACTGACGACTTGTATGACCTACGCGCTTCAGCACGTTATGTGAGCTTGTGTGGCCTACCACTTCGTGGCTGTAGCTCCTAGACGTTTCCACTTCACAATAACAGAACTTACAGTTGACCTGGGCAGCTCTAGCAGGGTAGAATTTTGAGAAACTGACTTGTTGGAAAGTTGGCATCCTATGACGGTTCCACGTGGAAAGTCACTGATCTCTTCAGTACGGGCCATTCTACGCCAATGTTTCCTATGGAGATTGCATGGCTGTGTGCTCGATTTTTATACACCTGTCAGCAACGGGTGTGGCTAAAATAGCCAACTCCAATAAGGTGTGTCCACATACTTTTGGTGATGTAGTGTGGATTGACGCATTGGTGCCTCAATAGACTTTAGGAGGTTTTAACAGGTGACATCAATAAGGGATCATAGCTTTCACCTGGATTCACCTGGTCAGTCTATGTTATGGAAAAAGCAGGTGTTCCTAATGTTTTATACACTCCGTGTATGAGATGGGAGTTCCATGCAATCATGGCTCTGTATAATATTGTAGGTTTCTTTGAATTTTTTCTGGATCTGGGGACTGTGAAAAGGCCCCTGGTGGGGAAAGTGTGTGTGTGTGTGTGTGTGTGTGTGTGTGTGTGTGTGTGTGTGTGTGTGTGTGTGTGTGTGTGTGTGTGTGTGTGTGTGTGTGTGTGTGTGTGTGTGTCAGTGCTGTGTGTGTGTGTCAGTGCTGTGTGTGTGTGTCAGTGCTGTGTGTAAGATGACTATGCAAACAATTAGAAATTTTCAACACATTGCATCACTTCTTGCTTTAATAAGAAACAAATCAGTTTATCCTCAAATTTTAGCCAAGAGAGACTTACATGCATAATATTGATATTAGGCCTCTGATTACAAAACGTGCCGCTCTGTTCTGGCTAACTGCAGCTTAACTAGGTCCTTCTTTGCAGCACCTGACCATATGACTGGACAATAATCAAAATTAGATAAAACAAGCCTGAAGTACTTGTTCTGCTTTTTTGACACCACAATCCACAAAGCATCTGAAGATAAAACTAGAGCCTGAAGTACTTGCTCTGCTTTTTTTGACACCACGATCCACAAAGCATCTGTTTATCACGGATAGACCTCTCCCTATCTTTACAGTCATAGAATCAATATATTTTGACGATGGCCGTTTACAATCTAAGGTAACACCAAGTAATTTAGTCTCCTCAACCTGAGGAGCCACACATTTCATTACGAGGTCTAGAACTTAGCGAATGATTTGTACCAAATACAATGCTCTTAGTTTTAGAGATGTTCAGGAACGGTTAACTACTGCCCCCCCCATTCTAAAACTGACTGCAACTCTTTGTTAAGGGTTGCAGTGAATTCACTAGCAGTGGTTACTGAAAATTATAGGGTTGAATCATAAGAATCCATAGACACACAGGCTTTGTTTAATGCCAGTGGCAGGTCATTGGTAAAAAGAGTAAAGAGCCTGGAGAGCTGCCCTGCGGTACACCACACTTTACATGTGTAACATTAGAGCAGCTTCAATTAACGAAAATCTCCTGTGTTCTAGTAGATAGCTATGAATCCAAGATATGGCAATCTGAGGTTCAAAAGCCATAACACATACAGTACCAGTCACAAGTTTGGACACACCTACTCATTCCAGGACTTTTCTTTATTTTTACTATTTTCTACATTGTACAATAATAGTGGAGACATAAACTATGAAATCACACATATGAAATCATGTAGGAAACCATTTTTTTAAACAAATCAAAATATATTTAATATTTGAGATTCTTCAAAGTAGCCACCTTTGTCTTAAAGACAATTTTGCACAATCTTGGCATTCTCTCAACCAGTTTCATGAGGTAATCACTTGGAATGCATTTCAATTAACAGGTGTGCCTTGTTAAAAGTTCATTTGTGGAATTTCTTTCCTTCTTAATGCATTTGAGCCAATCAGTTATGTTGTGACAAGGTAGGGGTGGCATACAGAAGATAGTCCTATTTGGTAAAAGACCAAGTCCATATTATGGCAAGAACATCTCAAATAAGCAAAGAGAAACAACAGTCCATTACTTTAAGACATGAAGGTCAGTCAATACGGAATATTTCAAGAACTTTGAAAGTTTCTTCAAGTGCAGTCATAAAAACCATCAAGTGCTATGATGAAACTGGCTCTCATGAGGACCGCCACAGAAAGGAAGATCCAAAGTTACCTCTGCTGCAGAGGATACGTTAGTTACCAGCCTCAGAAATCGGCATTAACTGCACCTCAGATTGCACCTCACAGAGTTCAAGTAACAGACACATCTCAGAGGTCATACAATAAGTTTTGTTATGATTCATATGTTGATGATGTAAAGAATATTTGCTGGTCTGTGGTGTGTGATGAGGAGCAACCAGACGCTGCACTTGACGCATTTATGAAACTACTTGTTCCAGTTACTAATAATCAAGCACCCATTAAGAAAATGACTGTAAAAACTGCTAAATCCCCTTGGATTGATGAGGAATTGAAGAATGTTATGGTTGAGAGGGATGAGGCCAGAGGTATGGCAATTAAGTGTGGCACCCCAACTGATTGGCAAACATACTGCAAATTAAGAAATCATGTGACTAAACGAAAAAATAAACTACACTATGAAACAAAGATAAATTATATAAAGAATGATAGTAAATAGCTTTGGGGCACCTTAAATAAAAAATTTGGGAAAAAAGCAAACTCAGCTCTTTCATTCATTGAATCATTCATCACAAAGCCCACTGATATTGCAAACTACTTTAATGACTTTTTCATTGGCAAGATAAGCAAACTAAGGGATGACATGCCAGCAACAAACGCTGACACTACACATCCAAGTACATAGGACCAACTTATGAAAGACAAGAATTGTACTTTTGAATTCCGTAAAGTCAGTGTGGAAGAGGTGAAAAAATTATTGTTGTCTATCAACAATGACAAGCCACCGGGGTCTGACAATCTGGATGGAAAATTACTGAGGATAATAGCAGACGCCACTCCTATTTGCCACATCTTCAATTTAAGTCTACTAGAGAGCGTGTGCCCTCAGGCCTGGAGGGAACCTAAAGTCATTCTGCTATCCAAGAATAGTAAAGCCCCCTTTACTGGCTCAAATAGCCGACCAATCAGCCTGTTACCAAACCCTTAGTAAACTTCTGGGAAAAATTGTGTTTGACCAGATACAATGCTATTTCACAGTAAACAAATTGACAACAGAATTTCAGCATGCTTATAGGTAAGGACACTCAAGAAGCACAGCACTTACACAAATGAATGATGATTGGCTGAGAGAAATTGATGATAAAATTATTGTGGGGGCTGTTTTGTTAGACTTCAGTGCAGCTTTTGACATTAACGATCATATTCTGCTGCAGGAAAAACTTGTGTTAAGGCATTACATCCCCTGCTATAATTTGGATACAGAGTTAATTGTCTAACAGAACACCGAGGGTGTTTTTTAATGGAAGCCTCTCAAATATAATCCAGTTAGACTCAGGAATTCCCCAGGGTAGCTGTTTAGGCCCATTGCTTTTTTAAATTTTTACTAACGACATGTCACTGACTTTGAGTAAAGCCAGAGTGTCTATGTATGCGGATGACTCAACACTATACACGTCAGCTACTACAGCAACTGAAATTACCTTGTTCACTCAACAAAGAGCTGCAGGTAGTTTCAGAGTGGGTGGCAAGGAATAAGATAGCCCTAAATATTTCTAACACTTAAAGCATTGTATTTACAAAACACTCACTAAACCCTAAACCTCATCTAAATCTTTTAACAAATAATGTGGAAATTGAACAAGTTGAGATGACTAAACTGCTTGGAGTAACCCTAGATTGTAAACTGTCATGGTCAAAACATATTGATGCAGTAGTAGCTAAGATGGGAAGAAGTCGGTCTATAATAAAGCAATGCTCTGCCTTCTTAACAAAACTATCAACAAGGCAGGTCCTACAGGCCCTAGTTTTGTCGCACCTTGACTACTGTTCAGTGGTGTGGTCAGGTGCCACAAAAAAGGACTTAGGAAAATTGCAATTGGCTCAGAACAGGGCAGCACGGCTGGCCCTTGGGTGTACACAAAGAGCTAATATTAATAATATGCATGTCAATCTCTCCTTGCTGAAAGTAGAGGAGAGATTGACTTCATCACTACTTTTATTTATGAGAGGTATTGACATGTTGAATGCACCGAGCTGTCTGTCTAAACTACTGGCACACAGCTTGGCCACCCATGCATACCCCACAAGACATGCCACAAGAGATCTCTTCAAAGTACCCAAGTCCAGAACAGACTATGGCAGGCACACAGTACAACATAGAGCCATGACTACATGGAACTCTCTTCCACATCAAGTAACTGACTTAAGCAGTAAAATTAGATTTAAAGAACAGATAAAAAAACACCTTGTGGAACAGCGGGGACTGTGAAGCAACACAAACATTGGCACAGACAGACACATGCATACTTACACACACACACGATAACATACGCACTATACATTTAGTACTGTAGATATGTGGTAGTGGTGGAGTAGGGGCCTGAGGCCACACAGTGTGTTGGGAAATCTGTCAAAGTATAAACATACCTTGAGTTGTGGAACTCCAGTGTGGTAATGACATGTATATGAACATACCTTGAGTTTGTGGAACTCCAGTGTGGTAATAACACAACAGTCAAAAGTTTGGACACACCTTCTCATTCAAGGGTTTTTCTTTATTTTTACTATTTTCTACATTGTAGAAAAAAAGTGAAGACATCAAAACTATGAAATCACACATATGGAATCATGTAGTAACCAGAAAGTCAAATCAAATGACATTTTACTGGTCACATTGTCACGTTTCTGACCTGTTTTCCTTTGTTTTTGTATTTGTTTAGTATGGTCAGGGCGTGAGTTGGGGTGGGCATTCTATGTTATGTGTTTCTATGTTGGGTTCTTTTCTATTAGCCTTATATGGTTCTCAATCAGGGACAGGTGTTTGACGTTTCCTCTGATTGAGAACCATATTAAGGTAGGCTGTTCTCACTGTTTGTTTGTGGGTGATTGTCTTCCGTGTCAGTGTTTGTGCCACACGGGACTGTTTCGTTTTCGTTTGTGTATGTGTTCGTTCCTGTTCGTGCGTTTTGTTCTCAAGTTCAGGTCTGTTCACGTTGTTTGTTATTTTGTAGTTTATTCAAGTGTTCTTCGTGTTCGTCTTTATTTAATAAATTCATTATGTATTCAACCCACGCTGCATATTGGTCCGATCCTTCTCGCCCCTCCTCGTCAGATGAGGAGGACGACTTAGACGAGCGTTACACACATAAACATATTTAGCAGATGTTATTGAAGGTAAGGCGAAATGCAGTAGTATCTAAGAATTCACAACAATACACACATATCTAAATGTAAAATAATGGAATTAAGAAATATATCAACATTAGATTGAGCAATGTTGGAGTGGCATTGACTAAAATACAGTAGAATAGAATACATATGAGATGAGAAATGTATGTAAACATTATTAAAGTGACTAGTGTTCCACTGATTCCAAGTCTATATATATAGAGCAGCGGTCTCTATGGTGCAGGGTTGCATAACTGGGTGGAAGCCGGCTAGTGATGGCTATTTAACAGTCTAATGGCCTTGAGATAGAAGCTGTTTTTCAGTCTCTCGGTCCCAGCTTTGATGCACCTGTACTGACCTCGCCTTCTGGATGATAGCGGGGTGAACAGGCAGTGGCTCGGGTGGTTGATGTCCTTGATGATCTTTTTGGTCTTTCTGTGACATCGGGTGCTGTAGGTGTCCTGGAGGGCAGGCAGTTTGCCCCCGGTGATGCGTTGCACAGACCGCACCACCCTCGAGAGCTCTGCGGTTGCGGGCGGTGCAGTTGCCGTACCAGGTGATGATACAGCCCAACAGGATGCTCTCAATTGTACATCTGTGAAGGTTTTAGGGGCCAAGCCACATTTCTTCAGCCTCCTGAGGTTGAAGAGGCGCTGTCTTTCTGGGTGGACCATTTCAGCTTGTCAGTGATGTGTACGCCGAGGAACTTGAAGCTTTCCACCGTCTCCACTGCGGTCCCGTTGATGTGGATAGGGGCGTGCTCCCTCTGCTGTTTCCTGAAGTCCACGATCAGTTCCTTTGTTTTGTTGACGTTGAGTAAGAGATTAGGGCCCTCACCTCCCAGGGCCCTCACCTCCTCCCTGTAGGCTTTCTCGTCATTGTTGGTAATCAGTCCTAATACTGTTGTCATCTGAAAACTTGATGATTGAGTTGGAGGCGTGTGTTGCCACGCAGTCATGGGTGAACAGGGAGTACAGGAGGGGGCTGAGCACGCACACTTGTGGGGCCCCATTGTTGAGGATCAGCGAAGTGGAGGTGTTGTTTCCTACCTTCACCACCTGGGGGCGGCCATCAGGAGGTCCAGGACCCAGTTGCACAGGGCGGGGTTCAGACCCAGGGCCCCGAGCTTAATGATGAGCTTGGAGGGTACTATGGGGTTAAATGGTGAGCTATAGTCAATGAACAGCATTCTTACATAGGTATTCCTCCTGTCCAGATGGGATAAGGCAGTGTGCAATGTGATGACGATTGCGTCATCTGTGTATCTATTGGGGCGGTAAGCAAATTGAAGTGGGTCTAGGTGTCAGGTAAGGTAGAGGTGATATGATCCTTAACTAGCTTCTCAAAGCACTTCATTATGACAGAAGTGAGTGCTACGTGGTGATAGTCATTTAGTTCAGTTACCTTTGCTTTCTTGGATACAGGAACAATGGTGGACATCTTGAAGCAAGTGGGGACAGCAGACTGGGATAGGGAGAGATTGAATATATCTGTACACTCCACCTAGCTGGTCTGCACATGCTCTGACGACGCGGCTAGGGATGCCGTCCGGGCCGGCAGCCTTGCGAGGGTTAACCTGCTTAAATGTCTTACTGACGTCGGCCACAGAGAAGGAGAGCCGACAGACCTTGTCAGTGGCACTGTGTTATCCTCAAAGCGGGCGCAGAAGGTGTTTGGCTTGTCTGGGAGCAAGACATCGGTGTCCGCTATGTGACTGGTTTTCCCTTTCTAGTCCGTGATTGTCTATGGACCATGCCACATACGTCTAGTGTCTGAGCCATTGAAATGCGACTCCACTTTGTCCTCTGTACTGACGTTTTGCCTGTTTGATTGCCTTACGGAGGGAATAACTACACTGTAACTGGTAATATTCCCAGTCACCTTGCCATGGTTAAATAAGGTGGTTTGTGCTTTCAGATTTGCGAGAATGCTGCCATCTATCCACGGTTTCTGGTTTGGGTAGGTTTTAATAGTCACAGTGGGTACGACATCTCCTATACACTTCCTGATGAACTCAGTCACCGTATTCGTCAATGTTATTCTCAGAGTCTACCTGGAACATATCCCAGTCCGCATTATCAAAACAATCTTTGAGCATGGATTCCGATAGGTCAGACCAGCATTGAATAGACCTTAGGACAGGGACTTTCTGTTTGAGTTTCTGCCTATAGGAAGGGAGGAGCAAAATGGAGTCGTGATCAGATTTGCCGAAGGGAGGGCGGGGGAAGGCCTTGTAGGCACCAGCCTTCTAAAAGTTGAGTAGCAGTGGTCCAATGTTTTTTCAGCACGAGTACTACATTCAATGTGTTGGTAGAACTTCGGTAGCGTTTTCCTCAAATTGTTTTGTTAAAATCCCCAGCTATAATTAATGCGGCCTCAGGATATGTGGTTTGCATTAAGTCCAGCGTAGTTCTTTGAGGGCCGTCATGGTATTGGCTTGAGGGGGAATATACACGGCTGTGACTATAACTGAAGAGAATTCTCTTGGGATGTCATTTACATGAGGTATTCTAGGTTGGGTGAACAAAAGGACTTGATTTTCTGTATGTTATGTATGTTAATCGCACCATGAGTAGTTAATCATGAAACATACACCCCCAGCTTTCTTCTTCCCGGAGAGTTATTTTTTCCTGTCTGCACGATGTACTGAGAACCCAGCTGGCTGAATGGACGGGGACAGTATATCCTGAGAGAGAGAGCCATGTTTCCCGTGAAACAAAGTATGTTACAATCCCTGATGTCTCTCTGGAAGGAGATCCTCGCCCTGAGCTCATCTACTTTATTATCCAGAGACTGAACATTAGCAAGTAATATACTCTGAAGCGGTGGATTGTGTGCACGCTTCCTGAGTCAGACTAGAAGTCCACTGCAAACACCTCTTCTCCGCCGGCGGTGTTTTGGAGTAGCCTCTGGAATAAGTTAAATTGCCCTGGGAGGTACGAACAAAAGATCCAATTCGGGAAAGTCGTATTCCTGGTCGTAATGCTGGTTACCGGCCGTATGTAATAACACAAAACATTTTCTGGTCTAATAATGTAAGAAATAACACACAAAAACAAAGTACTGCAAAGTTGCTTAGGTTGCTTAGGAGCTATATCTGTCGGTGCCCAAATCAAAATATATTTTAGATTCTTCAAACTAGCCTTTGCCTTGATGACAGCTTTGCATTCTCTCAACCAGCTTCGTGAGTTAGTCACTTCGAATGCTTTTCCAACAGTCTTGAAGGAGTTCCCACAATTGCTGAGCACTTGTTGGCTGCTTTCCCTTCACTCTGCGGTCCAACTCTCCCAAACCATCTCAATTGGGTTGAGGTCGGGTGATTGTGAAGGCCAGGTCATCTGATGCAGCACTCCATCACTCTCTATTCTTCTGTTGAGATGTGTCTGTTACTTGAACTCGGAGGTCCAATCTGAGGTGCAGTTAATTACCCATTTCTGAGGCTGATAACTCTAATGAACCTATCCTCTGCAGCAGAGGTAACTCTGGGTCTTCCTTTCCTGTGGCGGTCCTCACGAGAGCCAGTTTCATCATAGCGCTTGATGGTTTTTGCTGCACTTGAAGAAAGATTCAAATTTCTTAAAATGTTCAGTACTGACTGACCTTCATGTCTTAAAGTAATGATGGACTGTCATTTCTGTTTGCTTATGTGAGATGTTCTTGCCATAATATGGACTTGGTCTTTCACCAAATATGTCTATCTTCTGTATACCACAACACAACTGATTGGCTCAAACGCATTAAGAAGGAAAGAAATTCCACAAATGTACATTTAACAAAGCACACCTGTTAATTGAAATGCGTTCCAGGTGACTACCTCATGAAGCTGATTGAGAGAATGCCAAGAGTGAAGGTGGCTACTTTGAAGAATCTCATTAACACTTTTTTGGTTACTACATGATTGTGTTATTTCAGAGGTTTGATGTCTTCACTATTATTCTACAATGTAGAAAATAGGACAAATTTAATTTAAAAAACTTGAATATTAGGTGTGCCCAAACCTTTGACTGGTACTATATATGAAGATACCTTGAGTTTGTGGAACTCCAATGTGGTAATAATTACATGTTTCTGAACATACCTTTCATTTGATGAACTCCTGTGTGGTAATGACATGTATATGAACATACCTTGAGTTTGTTGAACTCCAGTGTGTTACTGACTTGTATGAGTTCCTCCATCTGCTTCATCTGGCCCACCTGGGTGTTGGACTCCTTGATGATCTGGAAGAGGGAGAATAACAACAAAGAGTGGAGGTGTAGTGGAGCACATTTTGGTTTTGTTGGCCCAGTATTTTGAAGAAGTATCCAACAGAAAGACTGCTGTCCATTTCCTAATGGATTTCAAATCTTTTCAACAGGCCTACTTATTTTCAATGGCACATTGTTCATAGTGTATGTGTAATATTTTATACTGCTTGCATGTCTACAGTGACCAATACGTACTGTTAGGTTCTAATTATCAGAGTAAATAACTCAACGGACACTATGAAAGCTTAACCAAGTTTAATTCTTCCCAGAGGATCAATGCAGCTGCATTAGACAAAACATGTTTCCACCACCACAAGTATATATACTCCAATTTAGGTATTCCTCCTTCTTATGGTTCGACAGGAAGAGGAAGTGATTGGGTAATAAACCATTGTTTTTCCCTTAAGGGGATCTGACCTGATCTCAACCCTGTTGATGCCTAATCCAAAGATCTCCACCTGTATCCCCTATAGCAATCCTGTGACTTCCTCCTGTCCACCCAGCACATTCCAAAGCCATCTGGCTCCTACAGATAACCATTAACTTCTGATGTAAAAACCAGTCTCTAGGATAGCAATGTTCCAAGTTTAACCCAGAATCCAACGGTACACTATATATACAGAAGTATGTGGACACCCCAAATTAGTGGATTCGGCTATTTCAGCCACACCCGTTGCTGACAGGTGTATAAAATCGAGCACACAACCATGCGATCTCCATAGACAAACATTGACAGTAGAATTGCCTTACTCAAGAGCTCAGTGACTTTCAACATGGCAACGTCATAGGATGCCACCTTTCCAACAAGTCAGTTCGTAAAATGTCTTCCCTGTTAGAGCTGCCCCGGACATCTCTTCATTCAAAGACTCAACCATGGACACTTACTGACAGTTGTGGCTGCTTCGTGTGATGTATTGTTGTCTCTGCCTTCTTGCTTTTGTGCTGTTGTCTGTGCCCAATGATGTTTGTACTATGTTTTGTGCTGCTACCATGTTGTGTTACTACCATGTTGTTGTCATGTTGTGTTGCTACCATGCTGTGTTGTCATGTGTTGCTGCATGCTATGATGTTGTCTTAGGTTTCTCTTTATGTAGTGTTTTGGTGTCTCTTGTCGTGATGTGTGTTTTGTCCTATATTTTTTTTATCCCAGCCCCTGTCCCCGCAGGAGGCCTTTTGGTAGGCTATCATTGTAAATAAGAATGTATTCTTAACTGACTTGCCTAGTTAAATAAAGTTTATTTTTTTAAATAAGTGCTGTTATTGTGAAGTGGAAACGTCTAGGAGCAACAACAGCTCAGCAGCGGAGTGGTAGGCCACACAAGCTCACAGAAAGGGACTGCCGAGTGCTGAAGCGTGTCTGTCCTCGGTTGCAACACTCACTACTGAGTTCCAAACTCCCTCTGGAAGCAACGGCAGCACAATAAGTGTTTGTTGGGAGCTTCATGAAATGGGTCTCCATAGCCGAACAGCCACACACAAGTCTAAGATCGCAATGCCAAGTGTCGGCTGGGGTGGTGTAAAGCTTACCGCCATTGTACTCTGGAGCAGTGGAAATGCGTTCTCTGGAGTGATGAATCACTCTTCACCATTCGGCAGTCCGGCAGACCAATCTGAGTTTGGTGGATGCCAGGAGAACGCTACCTGCCCCAATGCATACTTTCAACTGTATACTGTAGTTTGATGGAGAGGAACAATGGTCTGGGGATGTTTTCATGGTTTGGGCTAAGCCACTTGGTTCCAGTAAAGGGAAATTTTAACGCTACAGCACACAATGACATTCGAGATTATTCTGTGCTTCTAACTTTGTGGCAACAGTTTGTAGAAGGCCCTTTCCTATTTCAGCATTACAATGCCACTGTGCACAAAGTGAGGTCCATGCAGAAATGGTGTGTCGAGATCGGTATGGAAGAACTTGACTGGCCTGCACAGAGCCCTGACCTCAACCCCATCGAATACCTTTGGGATAAATTGGAACGCCGTCTGCGAGCCAGGTGTAATCGCCCAACATCAGTGCTCACCCTCACTAACACTCTTGTGGCTGAACGGAAGTCCCTGCAGCAATGTTCCAACACCTGTTGGAAAGCCTTCCCAGAAGAGTGGAGTCTGTTATAGCAGTAAAGGGGGGACCAGTTCCATATTAATGCCCATGATTTTGGAATGAGATGTTCGATGAGCAGGTGTCCACATACCTTTGGTCATATAGTGTATCAAATTGGGGTGGATGGAATAGGTGTTACCTCAGACACTGAGGTCAGGGCTCTAGAGGCAGTGTTCTCCTCCCTAGTTCCCTCTTTAGTCCTCTTCAGGATGTTCTGTGTGGAAAAGCAGACTTAGGTTGTGTCCCAATTGCACCCTATTCCCTATATATTGAAGTACTTTTGACTGGTCAAAAGTAGTGCACTGTATAGAATAGGGTGCCATTTGGGATGCAACCGTACAGTAAAGTGAGTGCATACATTTTTTGCATTGCTATGTAATTTGACCTGTGACCTAGAGATGGTGCCAGCCACTGTTACTGACCAGGGCCCGATGCATCTTTCTTACAAACGCCGAAGATGCACCACTCGTTTCCCGAAACACCACGCAGAGAGAACGGTCTCTAAGTGCATCGTTGAGGCATTTGTCGATACCGATAGGATCGAAAGAAAGACAGCGCCGCTCTCGGAACAGTTTTATCCATTGAAATCTTACCCTAACATTCAAATTATTCCACAATACCGACGATGCTTACCCTGTAATAATGCACTAAATCAAGATTTGGCACGTCATTGAGCACATGTTATTACACATCATGAAATATACTGAGGTAAAATTACAGACAGTAATAGAACTCATTGAAATGAACATGAAATTGATTTCAATATGATTGTAATATATTGGTCTACGTAGCCTAATGGCCTTCAGTATTCAACACTGCAGTCATCTCGGTTTTCATCCTTTGCTTTTTTGTAACAATTGCGAAAGACATTTGCAACTTTGTATTTGTAGTCAACTTTGTTCAGAAGTTATCGGTGGTCACAGAGAGACAGATAAACATCTTGATTCTATGTTTAGCGGAGGTTGCCTGTGTATAAAGGGATGTAACATATACAAGGGCAAATGACGCACTTAGCCGGTCTATGAGTGGCTGAGGCAGTCGTTAAGTAACGAGCACTTTCAAGTATTACTTCAGCAAGAAGTTTAACGATTAACCTATGAAAGTTCTAACAATTAACTTAGCCTTAAGATGCTTTTGGGAAATCGGACACTAGATGTTGATGCATGTGATGGAATTACCACTATCTAATTTATTCAAATTATTATTACATTATGATGATTCTGGGTTGGAGAGATGCAGCCACTGACCTGTACAAGGATCTTGATGCGTGTGATCCTCTGGAAAGGAAGGAGCAGAAAGGAGGAGAAGGGAAGACGACGACATAGAGGAGACTCCTCCAGCCTCCGCATCACCAACGCAAACGGGTTGTTGGTCTGCCTGCAAAGTGGATTGGTGGGTTAACGAATAGTGACGGGAAGGTCGGCTCTTTTTACTGACTCTGATCTTTCCGACTGAATCTTTCGACTGATTTTGTTCATTTGAGTCAGTAAAGGACGATTTATGCTTTATCCACCAATCCAGAAACCGGAAAGACCATGCAGAGCATTTACCGCATCGTCTTGCCACCCCCCCAAAAAAATAACAATGAGGAGGGCTCCGTATAGCTCTGCATTGACATGATTGGTTGACGGTAGGTGGGGTTGATAAGATCTGCATAAACACAAACTCACTTCCTTGACAACTTCCTTCACAACAGTTCTGCTCCGCAAAGCACACGAAGTATGAATGTCCTGACTTCTGCAGAGGCCGCATCGCAGTAAATGCTGTATGGCCAATGCAGATTCCAGAAAGACCACAAATTGGTTTTAATACCCAGAGCACGCAGGACCCCCTACCGGTGAACGATGAACTAAAAACAAAATAATCATGATTCTACAAGCCTCTCGTTCACATTAGGTGGCTTATTGGAGCTGTCATCTGTGACTGAAACTTATAAAACTGTGCTTCAAACAATGTACATTTGGGATTGCTAGGCATACAAATAAGATAATTTATTGACACCTTTTAAATTAGGTCTAGTTGCTGCCGCAACCAGACTAGATTGTGAATGACTTGGCGGAATGCAATTGCTTGACTGCCACGAAGGAGATTTGCCCAATAGCCTAGCTATCATTCGCGAACTGCAGCAGCCCCCGAAACGATTCTTCTTGAGTTTGAGAGTAGAGCAGAGGCAGACTGTGTATGTTTTGGTTCTACAAAGCTGTGTCCATCGATAACGTTCAATAATCAATTGATTGCATTCATTCTTACACCATGCGATCTCACAATGATCACGGACATACTTTTTTTGGGGTGGGAGTGGTCGAGTGGGGATTTTTCCTCTGCCATCTTTTTTTCAGAGGGTGGGTAATGGGTTGTTGTTTTTTTGTAGGTACTTGTAGGTGGAATGGCTTGTCACTGTGTCTACCTCAGGGTTTGTGTGGGGACTTGGGGTAGGGACAGGACCTTATTTAATTCCATTTGCTGTTGTGTCTTTAAATATGTTTTATGAATCATTTCACACCGCTGTCTTGGAATGTAGATGGTTTAAATATGCCTCGCAAGCGGGCTAGCAGCTTAGATTTATTAAGGAAAAATGTTACAAAAATATGTGAATTGACTCGGCAACACGCAATATCAAGTGATATCCTCGTACAACAAAAAAACAAGAGGGGCAATGATAGTAGCAAAGTGAAATGTACAATTCATTAACTTAGGTCATGACTCTGAGGATATAACAACTTTTATCAAAACTACAATCATTATGCATACGATTGCTCTGGTGTCAGTCTGTGCACCAAACACATTTGAGAAAAACTTTCATGGCTCATTAACAAATATTTTGCAACAATTGTATGATTTCAGGCTGATTATTGGTGGTGATTTTAATGCTAAATGGGATCATGTGCGTAATAGAACTGGACCAACAGAAGTGAGAGACCAATAACTATCAACTATGGTGCTATGGTGCTAGGCTGATGAAATCGCAATTATTGACCTCTGGCTCTCTTAATCCTACAGCCAGAGTTTTCTATTTTTATTAATTGAGACACCGCAAGAATCAAATATATTTCTTCCTCTAAAGATCTGTTTGATAACATTCAAAATGTTGGAATATTACCCACTGATTTATCTGACCACAAGGGTATTTTATGCAAAGCCTCTCTTGGTGAAATCCTCAGCTCATGTCTCGGATGGAAGAGCAATTATCTGAATTCATTGGTATAAACAATGACTGTTCAGGGCCCTCGAATACTGTGGTATGCGGTCAAAGGTTTTATTAGCTCATACTCTACCTCGTATTAATCTAATTTAAACAATGACAAATTACTGATTTGGAATATAAATGATCACCACTAGAAACAAAAATGCACTCTGACGTCTCCACAAGCTATTCTTGATCAGTAGACTGTCAGAAAATAACTTAATTATTCACATAGACACTGGGCAGAATCTCAGTTTCCTGAAACACTTCTATTATTTTCATGGAGCTCGCCCAAGCCTTCTATTAGCCCGGAGACTATGTGCCAACCAAAACTTTAAAAATATAACTTCAAATAAATCAATGGACGGCATCATACACTCTGACCCAGTATTAATACATTCAACATTCCGGGACTTTACATAGATCTGAGATCCCACATGATAATGATGATAAACGTATCTCCTTACTCCGTGACTTGCAACTGCCACAGCATCACCCTGATGCTCATTCCTGCAACACTAGAGGCACTTGTTACTCCCTATTACTCTGATTTGAGCAACAACAAAAAATATCCAAACAATGAATACCAGGAAATCACAGTTATTTGTATCTTTTTAGGTCAACTACTCCTAGACATTATTCATTATTTCAGTAATATGGGCTCCTTCAATAGAGACATGAACACTGCTATAATTTCACTTGCTCTATATTTTTTGGGGGTCTATAAATACTGACTCTCCATCACCTACGTATATTTTCATTAGACGCAGAAAAAGCCTATAATGGGAATTGTTATGGCTCGTCCTACGACGTATGAGAATTGGTGAACAAGTCATATCCATGATCCAAGTCCTTTATACCAATCCAAAATACGGTCATCCCACTTCAACATAGGCAGATCTTGTTGCCAAGATTGCCAGAGTCCTTTGGTATTTGCTTTATCCCCCGAACCGCTTGTGCAAGTGGTCCGACAGTCACAACATTATGATCCCATTACTGTACTTGGCACAGACCACCACATACTGTATCTCTGTATGCAGATGATAAACTGCTCTATGTTTGGCAACGCACCTCAGTCATTACCTAAACTTCTCAGCGTTTTTAATAACTACAGCTTTATATCTGGCTATAAAAACTGGACAAAATCTGCTCGATTACCCCTTGAACTAGGCAATGTGTAATTCACAGCTGCCTCTAAACATTCCCAGAGTCCAGCATTTCCGCAAACTGGAAATAGAAATCTATCCTTCTTTCTAGTCAATAGTCAAAAACAACTTCAATACCATGTTAAGAAGCATAGAGTCGGATGTGGAAAGATGGGAGCAAATCCCAAACTCATTCCAGGCTCAAGACTCGATCATTAAAATGAATATACTGCCAAGAATCAACTTTTATACTTCCATGATCCCTCTTTCACCACCATCAGTAGATTGGGATAGGCTACATTCATTGCTTGCCAAATTCATTTGGAAGAGGACCTCCCTCATGTTAAATTCTCTACCCTTCAGTGGGAAAAATGTGCAGGTGACCAAAACCAGTGGCCAAATCTTATTTTACGCCCTCTGTATTCATGGCTAAATCCTAATACCGCTGTATCCCGGCGCCCCCTGGAGGAAAATCGAGTTGCCCCTCACAGACTCCAAGACATAACCCATTCTGATATCCCACGCAAACACTGCAAACTCAAATTTGCCACTGACGTTTCGCAACTTATTTCAGTCTGGCACCTGTTTGGAAAACATATCTCTTTTCCTCAATGGTCTCAGACATTACTGAAGGCTACTGTTTCCGTGCATTACAAAACCTCCAGAAACCTGGCACTTCCTTTTTCTATTACTTACAGCTCTGTTCTGCTTTGCATGCCTATGGGGGAAAGAATGCTCTATATACCCAACTCACAAATTGTTTATTCAGTACACAGGGATTTATTTTCAAAATTACATTGTCTGTTAATCACAATTACCCACAAAGCAATTCCTTCCCATGCTTCTTGGAAGAAAGACCAATCCATGGGTACTACTGTAATCAATTGGACCAGAGCGTGATCCAATATATAAATTGCTTCAAGAATCTCCGATCATCAAATAAAACATTACAATTTTGCCCATAGGATTTACTGCACAACAATCTCCAAATTGCTCACTGTGCCCTCAGGGGGTTCCTGGCAATTTTTTTCATTTCTGGAGATGTGTTTCATCCGGTTTCTCTGACATAATGGGGAGAAATATACCATGTTCACCATCTATTTTTACTGTTAAATGATGACACTACTTTGGACCTGTCTCTCAAGCAGTGACATATTTGTCTGGCTGGATTAACAGCAGCCAACAAACGATAGCCTCAAGTTGGTGGGCTCCTGCATTTTCAAACAGACATCAGTGGTTGCTGTCATTCAAAGACATTATAAACATGGAAATATCTGTAGCACATATGCATGAGGCTAGCGAAAGAAACATAACAGCTCTTTCATCAGCATGTGACTCAGTAAGATTGCTAGTATGAACTACTAATCTAACTATTAGTTAGGGAAGTCCTGTGAGTGGGAGGGACATGTTTGTCTTGTTCTTGTTCCGTCTGTTAATTTGTCCATGTGTACTTGTTTTACCAATAACAATAAAAACATTTGTAGACAAAAAAAACAAAAAATATGCTGGAGTACAGAGCAAAATGTGAAAATGTTACGTCACTGTCCAAATACATGAGGGAAGCTATAATTTCAAATGTGGCTCTATGCTCCAGCATTTTGGATTGGAGATCAAATATTTGGTATGAGGTGACAAAAGGTCACCTTTTATTTGAGGGTATTTTCATACATATGTTTTTATTTTTTATTTTTTTTATTTTAAATTTTTATCCCATTTTCTCCCCAATTTTCGTGGTATCCAATCGCTAGTAATTACTATCTTGTCTCATCGCTACAACTCCCGTACGGGCTCGGGAGAGACGAAGGTCGAAAGCCATGCGTCCTCCGAAGCACAACCCAACCAAGCCGCACTGCTTCTTAACACAGCGCGCCTCCAACCCGGAAGCCAGCCGCACCAATGTGTCGGAGGAAACACCGTGTACCTGGCCCCCTTGGTTAGCGCGCACTGCGCCCGGCCCGCCACAGGAGTCGCTGGAGCGCAATGAGACAAGGATATCCCTACCGGCCAAACCCTCCCTAACCCGGACGACGCTATGCCAATTGTGCGTCGCCCCACGGACCTCCCGGTCGCGGCCGGCTGCGACAGAGCCTGGGCGCGAACCCAGAGACTCTGGTGGCGCAGTTAGCACTGCGATGCAGTGCCCTAGACCACTGCGCCACCCGGGAGGCCCTTCATACATATGTTTTACCGTTTAGAAATGTATCTAGCCCCCGAAGAAGTCATAAGTATTTGGACAAATTCTCTTATAGTACTGTATATTCAGTTCAGTATTTCGTCCCATATTTCTTGCATGCAATGACTACATCAAGCTTGTGACTCTACAAACTTGTCGGATGCATTTGCAGTTTGTTTTGGTTGTGTTTTGGGTTATGTTTTGCCCAATAGTCTTAAGATAAATAAATATATATATTTCAAAACTCAGAAGCACACAATCCATAAGTACATTGGCCTTATAAGGTGTTGTGGGTGAACTTATTTACTCACATGAGGGAGCTGTAGGCCCTCTCCTGGTAACCCTGGTTACGGATGTAATCAATGTAGACTGAGAAGTCGTACAGGGCGTATTGGTGGATGATGTCACACACATCAGTTATCAGAATGTTCTCATCGATCCTATTCAGAAGATCCTTCAAGAACCTGTGAGAAGAATTTGAGTGAGGGATGTTTCAACTTACGTAGGTTGGATCTCTCTTTCTTTACAGTCCCCTGTATCATCCTTTCTCCAGTCCCTCTCACTCCCTCCCCCTCTCTCTCCAAACCCTCTCCCCATCCCCTCTCTTTCCATCCACTCTCCTTCTATCCCCTCTCCCTCCATCCCCTCTCTCCATCCCTTCCCCCTAATCCACTCTCTTTCCATCCCATCTCTTTCATCCCCTCTCCTTTCATCCACTCCGTCCCTCTCCCTCCATCCCCTCTCTCTCTCCTTCCCTCCCGCCTTCCATCCACTCCTCCTCCATCTGTCTGTTTTCCAGACAACATTTACCTCTGGCTGACCTCATACACTTGGAGTATGTTGGAGAAGAGGGTCTTCTTGTCATGGATCACCAGTGTGTCGTCAAGGTCCCGACACATTAGGAAGTGATCAGTGAGAACGTTCAGTGAGTGGAGGTACGAGGCTTCCGATGTCAATACTTCAAACATGCTCTGACAGAAAAAACATTAGTGAAATATTGTTGAACTGTTAAGAAAATGTTTCACATAGGAATTTGGTACAATAAAGGACTGGTATAAAGGACTGACAATATAACTGACTCCTCTCTCTCCTCTCCCCTCCTTCCCTCCCTCCTCCCCCTGCCCTTCCCTTCCCTTCCCTCTCCCCTCCCCTCCACCCCTCCTCTCACCTCCTGTCTCTGCAGCTCCTCTGGACTGAGTCTCTCCAGGATCCCACTGTCTCTGACCACCGGTAACTCCTGCCACAGTGTGACCTCCGCGGAGTCCAAAAAAATAATCATATATATGATATTATTATCCCCAAAAAATCATCATATTCGAGTGCTGGCCTTTTTCATTTTTATGTGATACATTTTTGGTTCAAAACATCCTTTTTAGAGTTGAGAACTCTCATTCTTTACTGAGACTGACCTCTGCGGGGCCATTCCTGGCCCTGGAGGACTGGCCCTTAGGGGCCCCTAAGGACCCACCGCCCCTCAGCCTCATATGGAGGTCCACGGTGGCCCTGCTGGCACTCCGGCTGATGCTCTGGAGCTGGATCGCCTCCTTGATGGACTTAGCCTGGTAGATCTGGTACAGAGGTTCTGAGAGCGGAGGGGAGGGGGTTGGCAGTGGTGGGGTGAGGTGAGGTGGGGGAGCAATAACGAGGGAGGAGGGGGGGAGAGAGAGAGGGCCAGGGAGAGAGAGGAAGGGAGGAGAGGTAAAAAGATACACTGAGTAAACAAAACATTAAGTACACCTGCTCTCTGCGTGACATAGACTGACCAGGTCAATTCAGGTGAAAGCTATGATCCCTTATTGATGTCACTTGTTAAATCTGCTTCAATCAGTGTCGATTAAGGGGAGGAGACGGGATAAAGAATGATTTTTAAGCCTTGAGACATGGATTGTGTAGGTGTGTCATTCAGAGGGCAAGACAACATATTTAAGTGCCTTGGAACAGGGTACGGTAGTAGGTGCCAGGCGCACTGGTTTGTGTCAAGAACTGCAATGCTGCTGGGTTTTTCCACGCTCAACAGTTACCCGTGTGTATCAAGAATGCGTGCAACTCAATATGTGTTCCTATTTGGTATACTCGGTGTATATTGTCTCCGTGTTGTAATATCAGAAATAAAACAAAACCGAGAGTCTGTACCGTCCAGCCTCAAAGGTCCCCAGTCTGAGGAGATCCTCCTGGGACTATCTGCCTGTTCCTGTGGCCTGTGGAAGCACAATGCTGAATGTAAAACATATCTATCAATCTTTTAAACGTTTGAGATGATTCATAGCATAGATGTAAACACATGTACGGTGTTTGTGTTGTACCGTATGTTGAGAGTTGCTACTATGGCAGCTCAGACTTACTCCTCTATGTCCTCCTTGTCCACAGTCACCCAGTCATCCCTAACATCAGCATCTGGGAGGGAAAGTGGTGATTTCATCTGGTTTCTAATATTTCTCCATTGATTCCTTATTCAATTGTGAGCATTTTCCCCATATAAATAGAATTTCTAGATTCATAACCAAATCAACCATAAAATCCATATTTTAAAGTTCTTCTTCTACCCACCTGTGGATGAGCGTCGGCTGGGACAGCTAGGGCCACTGGGCTCAGGGTTAGGTGGAAGAGGTTTCATTGGAATCTGAGGTCTGAGTTGAGGAGGGCGGGGCATGATGGGGCTGGGGAGAAGGCGGAGATCATGTAAAACAGGAAGTGGAGGCAGAGGTCGCAGGATTGGCTGATGGGAGTTGCCATTGGAGATGGAGGGAGGAGTCTGAGGGGAAGGGGTACTCTTCTGGATGTCTGACTTTGAAATTGAGGTTAGTAGGCCAGAGAGAGAGGGAGTGGACATGCTCTGGAGAAGGGTTCTCTGGAGATGATCCTTCGGAGGAGAGGGATGCTGCGTTTTGTGCGTCAGTGGAGGTTTCATCAGGCG
Organism: Salvelinus namaycush; assembly: GCF_016432855.1. Lineage (NCBI taxonomy): Eukaryota > Metazoa > Chordata > Actinopteri > Salmoniformes > Salmonidae > Salvelinus > Salvelinus namaycush. Next base: position 50,496,609 of record NC_052318.1, on the reverse strand, counting down.
TGGGGGTGGGGGTGGGGGTGGATGTGGTTCTTCTCTGTCAAACATGGGCATGGCCTCATATGTAACCTCATCATATGTCTCAGTTTTGTTTTGAGGGGGTCTAATCTGCTTGGTGTGTGAGCTGTGCTGGTGTGAGCTGTGCTGGTGTGAGCTGTGCTGTTGTGTGCTATGCTGATATGAGCTGTGCTGTGAGCAGATCGTCAGGGCCAGGGAAGATTCTGCATTGGATGATGTGTTATGTTTTGAATGGAAGGATCTCTGGCTGTTATTCTCGCTGACCTCGTGAACTCTGTCCTCTCTGTGCTCACTGAACACTGCAGCTGTCTCTGTCTGGCACCCTGTCTGACTTTTCCCCCCTCGCTCATCTGCTCTGAAAGGTCCCAACATCTCTTCATTCACCTCCTTCCTCTCTCTCTTCTGGTCCTCATTCCCTCGTTTTTCTTTCTCTTCATCCCCTGTCACATCTATGTAGTCATCTTCCTCCTCTTCCTTCCGCTCCTTCACCACCCTCTTCTGGTGCTCATTTCCTCGTTTGTCTTTTTCTTCATCCCCTATCACCTCTAAATAGTTATCTTCCTCTTCCTCCAGGGGAACCCAGACTAACTTCATGCCAGTTCTCCTCAGGTGACAGATGCACTGGCACTGTGCCGTGTTGCCATGGTGACCACTAGGGGTGGCTGCCGAGCCTGTGGTTTGTCCGCTCTCAATGGCAACACACACAGGCGCTTCATCCACCTCACTACCATCGGGAGCTGAAAGACAGTGCGTGATATTGTGTTGTGAGTCTGAAATACACTGTGCTCGTTTGTTCATTTGTTACTTACTTAGTGCAACATTATTATATCAAATAATCCATTCCGTGTGAACCTAACCTCGGCACCCAGAACCAAATCTCCCGCTACTCAATTTTTACATTGATGTCACAAGAGACTACTTGGAACATAAAACAGATTCTGTACGTCTGAGACATGATCGTTATTTACTCTTTCTCTTCCTCATAGACCTATGGACATGGATATATAGGAACATCAATATACCACAAGGTTTTCTCTGTTCCTTCATGTGCAGCAACGCACCCTTTCTCACGTAATTCGTTGTCAGAAAATAGCGCTGACTTCTAATCATTTTACAAAGGAACGTTCTGAGGTTAAGAGATGTGACTCGGCTTACCTGATCTGTTTCCTCGTCCATGTCCAGGTGTGAGAAGGGTGCACGGATGGTTGTCTGTCTCCTGCCCCAGGGGCACGGCATCCCTCTGTGCTGTGGGTTGTGCTGTAGGTTGTGTGTGAGGGCCAGAACGTGGCTTTCTCAATGGTACCGGAGGTGGTATGATGCTGAGTTCCACAGAAGGGCTCATTATTATAGCATCATAGTCGGCCTGCCGGGCCCTTGTCTGTCCTCTGTTACTGTCTGCCTGCTGTCCTGCCTCTGCCCTTGTCCTTGTCCACCCCACCACCCCACCGTCTCCCTGCTTTGCCCCAGTCACGGTCTCTGCCCCTGCCTCTACCCCTGTTCTTGTCTCTAGTCCTGCCTGCCCCATCACCTCATTCTCCTGGCTGCTGAACTTACGCACAATCCTCTTCACCTTCCCCTCCGGTGGTTGATGTTGTTTCCTCTCCTGGCTCCTCTCCCCTGATGGGGGTTGGTTCGGGTTTGGTCTGTTCTGGTTTCTGGTCTGGAAGTGGTTTGGGATGTTTGGCCCCAAGGGTTTGAGGTTGGAAGGATTTGGGGGAACGACGGCTCTGGGTCGAAATCTGGACTTCATTAACAACAAGAACATTGATTAAAAACTTTATTATCAAAGCAATTATTCTTATGACTCACCACTATTTGTTACTTTTACACTGAGCAAAAATATAAACACAACATGTAAAGTGTATGTCCCATGTTTCATGAACTGAAATAAAAGATCCCTGCTATTTTCCATAGGCACAAAAAAATGGTATTTCTCTCAAATGTGGCATATACACAAGCTGAATAAACTGCATAATGATTACACAGGTGCACTTGTGCTGGGGGGCAATAAAGTCCACTCTAAAATGTACAGTTTTGTCACACAACACAATGCCACAGATCTCAAGTTGCCAGATAGTCTCATGCCATCAGAGCTGTTGCCAGATAATTGAATGTTCATTTCTCTAACATAAGCCACCTCCAAAGTTGTTTTCGAGAACTTGGCAGCACATCCAACCGGCCTCACAACCGCAGACCACATCCGGCTTCTTCAACTACAGGATCGTCTGAGACCAGCCACTCGGACAGCTGATGAAACTGTTGGTTTGCACGACTAAAGAATCTCTGCACATATCGGTGTTGTGTGGGCGAGCGGTTTGCTGATGTGAACAGAGCGCACCCATGGTGGCAGTGTGGTTATGGCATAAGCTATGGACAACGAACAAAATTGCATTTTATCGATGGCAATTTGAATGCACAGAGATACTGAAAAGGAGGGGGACAACAATCCACAAGCCACAATCAACAGCATGATCAACTCTATGCAAAACAGATGTGTTGCGCTGCGTGAGGCAAATGGTGGTCAAACCAGATACTGACTGGTTTTCTGATCCACGCCCCTACTGTTTTTATGTGTCTGTCACCAACAGATGCATACCTGTATTCCTAGTCATGTGAAATCCATAGATTAGTGCCTAATTCATTTATTTCAATTGACTGATTTGCTTATATGAACTGTAACTCAGTAAAATCCTTGAAATTGTTTCAAGTTGCTTTTATATTTTTGTTCAGTGCAGCTGAAAAGGGCCTCCGCTATTACTCTCTAGATCTTTGAAACGCTACATAGATCAGCTGGGAAAGTAAGTTAAAGATCACCACAAGGGAGTTGACACAGGAGAACTCAATCACTTTCATAAAATGGTCATTCAGCAGACACGTTCATCCAAAGCATCATAAATAACTGTCAGTGACACTTTCAGCATGTGAAGTTGAACCATGAAGTTGAATAGGGTGCCATTTGGGACGCCAGAATGACTTTGATGATAATTAGTAGATATTATGAATATTTACATACCACGATCATGTCTTTTCCTGCATGCAGTCCTCTGTGAGACTGAGAGTGGTGTGCTGTAGACTACTTTCATTTTACAGTGGGCCAGATAGGGGGTCACTTCTGTGTTTTGTCTGTAGATTTACCCCGTACTCTCTTAGTCATAGGGGAAGTCCTTAAAGGGGAAGTTCACCCAAAAACACTTCTGGGCCCTTTATAACAGTTGCCTGGTCGTTTGTCAGTTCCCCAGACAGTTTTTAGGGTCATTGCTTGAGTATTTAGATGTACAGTGCATTCAGAAAGTATTCAGACCCCTTGACTTTTTCCACATTTTGTTATGTTACAGCCATATTCTAAAATGTATTAAATATTTTCCCCCCTCATCAATATACCCCATAATGACAAAGCAAAAACAGTTTTTTAGATCATTAAAAAAAATATATATATATTACATTTATGTAGGTATTCAGACTCTTTACTCGGTACTTTGTTGAAGCACCTTTGGGAGTGATTAAAGCCTTGAGTCTTCTTGGATATGATGCTACAAGCATGGCACATCTGTATTTGGGGAGTTGCTCCCAATCTTCTCTGCAGATCCTCTGAAGCTCTGTCACGTTGGATGGGGAATGCCTGGCCATGCAGTCATGGGTGAACAGGGAGTACAGGAGGGGACTGAGCATGCACCCCTGAGGGGCCCCCGTGTTGAGGATCAGCTTGGCATATGTGTTGTTACCTACCCTTACCACCTGGGGGCGGCCCGTCAGGGAGTCCAGGATCCAACTGCATGGGGGAGGTGTTTAGTCCAAGGGTCCTTAGCTTAGTGATGAGCTTTGAGGGCACTATGGTGTTGAACGCTGAGCTGTAGTCAATGAAAAGCCTACTCACAAAGGTGTTCCTTTTTGTCCAGGTGGGAAAGGGCAGTGTGGAGTGCAACAGAAATTGCATCATCTATGGATCTGTTGGGGCGGTATGCAAATTGAAGTGGGTCTAGGGTTTCTGGGATAATGGTGTTGATGTGAGCCATGACCAGCCTTTCAAAGCACTTCATGGCTACAGACGTGAGTGCTACAGGTCGGTAGTCATTTAGACAGGTTACCTTAGTGTTCTTAAACACAGGGACTATTGTGGTCTGCTTGAAACATGTTGGTATTACAGACTCAGACAGGGAGAGGTTGAAAATGTCAGCGAAGACACTTGCTAGTTGGTCAGCGCATGTTTGGAGAACACGTTCTGATAATCCGTCTGGCAGTTGTTACCGGAGGCAGCTATTCTATCTTGCCGATACAGCGTAAAACCCGCCAGCTGTGTTTTATGAATGTCGTCGTTCAGCCACGACTTGGTGAAACATAAGATATTATAGTTTTAATGTCCCGTTGGTAGGATATTCGTGATCATAGCTCGTCTACTTTGTTATCCAATGATTGTACGTTAGCTAACAGGACTGATGGTAGAGGCAGATTACCCACTCGCCTTTGGATCCTTACAAGGCACCCCAACCTATGTCCCCAATATCTCTGTCTCTTTCTCATGCGAATGATGGGGATGTGGGCCTTATCGGGTGTCTGAAAATAAATCCTTTGTGTCCGACTCGTTAAAGAAAAATGATTTGTCCAGTACGAGGTGAAAAATCGCTGTCCTGGTAACCAGAAGCTCTTTTCGGTCATAAGAGACGATTATTCGGTTAACCTTACTTTACCTTCAGAGATTACTAAACGGTAGCCTAGCTAGCTACCATCTCTTTGTTTACTTCCTTTCATTTTGATTTCCTTTCTTGAAGACCAATAGTAAGACACTCCTTCATCCCGCATCCTGTAATTATCCATTTTAGAACCACGAAGAAGAGTATCTACCGGATTACAGACCATATGGAAGACTTTTGCGCTAGCATGAAGAAGGTCTTTGTTTTTCTAGATTTTTTACATTAAACACCACATTTATTTGGCAATTCAATGCAGCGACATCAATCGTTGTTTATGTAACAATAAATACACTGTTTTTAATGCATTTTAGGTAATTTCGGAAAATCAGCATTTTGATATAAAAATACAGAATGCTAAATACTCAAACAATGGACCTAAAACTGTCTGGGGCATTGACAGGCAATTGTTATAAAGGGTCCAGATGTGTTTTTTGGGTAAACTTCCCCTTTAACTTGTGCTTTTGGTTCACTTTGTTTATGATGTATACTGTGTATCCAACGTGATGCGTTTGTTACAACACATTGTACTGTTTGCCTATGATAACCTACAGTGTCTTTAAACTAATTATTGTATCATTGTGGAGTGACACTTTTTTTTTTTTATCGCTGTGACTATACAACATTATTTTTGTCCTTCACTTTCTACTGTATGACAATCAGGGAGAACATTTAGCGATAGATTGGCGTGTCTGATAGTCTAACATGTCTCATCCCCTGGGAGATAAAATATACTGTAGAGTCCATTCTGACTGTGACTGGGTTGGAAGCAGTGAGCTTTTGAGGTAGATGTAGGCACAGGAAGTTTGGAATGTGTTTATCGTATGGGGAACTACTTTCACGCATCTTAATTTCATTTCTCTTTCAAAGATATAATGAGGAACATGTTAAGTGTATTTTTTTGAGAAGTGCTACAGTACACCACAATCCTGGGTACTATGCAGGTTCAGGTTGTACAACTCATGTACACCGCATTTGACACAACGGTTGTAATACAATTCATATTTTTGTGATATAATGGAGAATTTGTCTGCACAAAAATGTTTACCACTGTGCGGTGTTCCCACAACACATACTTTTTTTGTGTGGACAGACTTTCCGTTCTATCAAAACTTTTGTACCAAATGTGTTGTACAGTAGTTGTACAACTTGAGTGTGTACAGAAACCTCTTCTGGATTGTGAGGTAAAACTGAATGAGAATAAATAAGTATGCATTTACAGGAGTGCATGGCAGGGTTTTATACAGGCTCATACAAGACAAATCAATCTGAAAGTCAACTACAAAGATGTTTTATCTGATGGTTATAAACAACTACAACATATATAAACGCAGCAAAAAAAGAAACGTCCTCTCACTGTCAACTGAGTTTATTTTCAGCAAACTTAACATGAGTAAATATTTGTATGAACATAACAAGATTCAACAACTGAGACATAAACTGAACAAGTTCCACAGACATGTGACTAACAGAAATGGAATAATGTGTCCCTGAACAAAGGGGGGTCAAAATCAAAAGTAACAGTCAGTATCTGGTGTGGCCACCAGCTGCATTAAGTACTGCAGTGCATCTCCTCATGGACTGCACCAGATTTGCCAGTTCTTGCTGTGAGATGTTACCCCACTCTTCCACCAAGGCACCTGCAAGTTCCCAGGCCTTTCTGGGGGGGAATGGCCCTAGCCCTAGCCCTCACCCTCCGATCCAACAGGTCCCAGACATGCTCAATGGGATTGAGATCCGGGCTCTTCGCTGGCCATGGCAGAACACTGACATTCCTGTCTTGCAGGAAATCACACACAGAACGAGTAGTATGGCTGGTGGCATTGTCATGCTGGAGGGTCATGTCAGGATGAGCCTGCAGGAAGGGTACCACATGAGGGAGGAGGATGTCTTCCCTGTAACGCACAGCATTGAGATTTCCTGCAATGACAAGGAGGCGAATCCGACAATCACCACTGGTGAGACAAAACCGCGACTCGTCAGTGAAGAGCACTTTTTGACAGTCCTGTCTGGTCCAGCGACGGTGGGTTTGTGCCCATAGGCGACGCTGTTGCAGGTGATGTCTGGTGAGGACCTGCCTTACAACAGGCCTACAAGCCCTCAGTCCAGCCTCTCTCAGCCTATTGTGGACAGTCTGAGCACTGATGGAGTGATTGTGTGTTCCTGGTGTAACTCGGGCAGTTGTTGTTGCCATCCTGTACCTGTCCTGCAGGTGTGATGTTCGGATGTACCGATTCTGTGCAGGTGTTGTTACATGTGGCCTGCCACTGCGAGGACGATCTGCTGTCCATCCTGTCTCCATGTAGCACTGTCTTAGGCGTCTCACAGCACAGACATTGCAATTTATTGCCCTGGCCACATCTACAGTCCTCATGCTTCCTTGCAGCATGCCTAAGGCACATTCACGCAGATGAGCAGGAACCCTGGGCATCTTGCTTTTGGTGTTTTTCATAGTCAGTAGAAAGGCCTCTTTAGTGTCCTAAGTTTTCATAACTGTGACCTTAATTGCCTACCGTCTGTAAGCTGTTAGTGTCTTAACGACCATTCCTCAGGTGCGTGTTCATTAATTGTTTATGGTTCATTGAACAAGCATGGGAAACCGTGTTTAAACCCTTTACAATGAAGATCTGTGAAGTTATTTGGATTTTTACAAATTATCTTTGAAAGACAGGGTCCTGAAAAAAGGGGCATTTCTTTTTTTGCTGAGATTACGTTATAAAGCATTAAACATCATCACAATTCTTATCCATTACTTACTCTAACAAGTCCTGTAAGTTTGGAGTAATGGAGTTTGGTCAATCTGTCTATATAGCTATTGGTTGAAGCTCACTGTTAAATTCATATTTCCCTACCATCATATCTAAGCCAATATGACACCAATCACAATGAAAATGCATAATACCAACTTCATTGGAGGTACACAACGTCATGAGCTGTCCTCTGTTACAAAGAAACACATCTAGATTTTTTTACAGGATTGTTAGCAATTTATTTAAGAGTATTTCTTGAGTCTATCTAGATAAAATTCTAGACATCGGATTAAAACGAAACTGTAGCGTCCATAAAGTGACCATTAAATTAAAGAAATGACGGATTGACTCAATTTGAAGGTGCAACAGTTTTCATTAAATGTATAATTTATCACTCTCACATTTACATTTCTGTCCATTAAGAAACAACAATGTGTTACCTTTTTGTGGCATTTCTGACAGTGCTAACATATTTATTCAAGAGTTCTTTCAAACCAGGCCAGCAACACGGTCACCGCTGTCGGCGTACCTGGAAGAGAGCTCGGTCCACTCTTCTCAAGACCACCTCCAAGTATCGTCAACAGGCGGACCGCCACCGGACCCCCGGCTCCCCGCTATCGTCTCGGGCAGAGGGTATGGCTGTCTGCTCGGGATCTGCCTCTCCGGGTAGAATCCCGCGAACTTTCCCCCCGTTTTATCGGCCCTTTCCCCATCTCCAAGATCCTTAGCCCCTCTGCTGTACGTCTTCTGTTGCCTCGCACCCTTCGTATACATCCCACGTTTCATGTATCCAGGCTTAAACCTCTGTCTCGCAGCCCTCTGTCTCTTCTTTCTGCTGTAAAAAGTTAAAAGAGCAAATGAAATGTGACCCTACTTTATCACTCATCATCAATGATGCTTTTAACGCCTATACTGTTTTGCAGTATAGGCGTAAAGTATAGGCGTAAGTATTTAACAGATATTGTTTCAATTCAACCCCCAATAGACCTAGTGTTTCAAGCTCTGGTTGATTTAAAATGTTATGATATTTAGTGAAATAAAATTTTCTTTGGTTGTCAACACGACCAAATATCATCATCATTTGAAGTAGATGTATCTTCTGCTTGGTTAGTTCCATTTGTACTGCTGCCTTAGTCTGGCTTAATTCCAAACACAATTCAATATCACGTTTGAAATACAATAAATAGCATTGACCACAAGTTAAGAAATGATATGTTGGATTTACGTCTCCAACTCAACCAAAAATAAAAGATAAAGAACGGGATTAAGCCAGTTGCTCAGATGGAACTATCCGAGCAGTAGGTACGTCTCCTTTAAATGTTTATATTTACTTGCTTTGTCAACCAAACACAATTCAATATTACTTTTGTAATACAGTAAATAACCTAAAGTTAAGAAAATGTACAAACTAATGTAACATTCAATTTTAAAATGAGTATCACATCCATGGCCACATTGAAGTTACTGTAACTATGCATTTCTTCTTATGTAATCATATAAAGCTTGCATGTTCAAGATAGCATGCATACTGTAGGTCGTTGCAGGTCTGTGGAGATGTTCACAATTGCTGTAATAATCTGTGCAGAATCTCAAACGGCATTGATCACTTGCACCATGTACACCAGGAACTAGAAGCACAAGCATTTCGCTACACTCGCATTAACATCTGCTAACCATGTGTATGTGGCAAATATTTGATTTGATTTGTAATGTCATTTCAACTGCAATCCAGATAGTTTGGTTCAGCTATCAAATGAAGCACAGTCATAACATATTAATCTGATGTATAAATAAACAAAAAATCTGACATTGTTTTTCATTGGAATTTGGTTGTGCTTTCAGATCGTTGAAAGCATAAGGATAACACAATGGAAATTCAACAAACTTTTGGTTTTTGGTCTTTTTGAGTGGGTGAATATCGTTGTAATCTCATTGATCAACGTCTCAAACAAATATTACCCAAGTGTCCACGTTGAAATGATGTGGTGTGTGCCCAGTAGGCACCGTCCTGACGACTGACTTGCTGATTTTTAAAAAGTTATTTTTGGTTCAAATTACTTATGTGCTATGTTCTGCAATTCAACTTTTAGCTGCCAAGTACAGCATAGATGTAATAATATTATTAAACCACTAGCTACTACTACTAAATACACCTTGTAGTGACCATTCCCCCTTTAAATTCAAACTGACCTGTGAACAACCCAATTACTATGGGGAACAACCAGCAGCACTTACACATTTTTTAAACATTTGGCTGCCAACCCAGCCATTTTATACAATTTTCCGGATTGAACCCGATTGAAAATAAAATAAAAGGCCCAAGATTCCCTCTCACACCCAGCCGCCAGCTGCTTCTTGCTAATGAGCACAGTAGGGGGGCATAGGGGGGCTGGGTTGGGCTGGGCAGCAGGAGAACCTGGGTTTGAGATGGAGACTTCTCCGCTCCACCTCACAGTGTGCAAGGGAGTTCACTGCCAATTCTCACTATTCTCCAGCCTGGTCAATCCACCAATGAAAATAACTACATCATTATGGGAATAAGGAGTGGTAAAGAAATGTGGAGTTTAGTTGCTGTTGTTGAGAATGAATATATATATTTGAGTTTTGCAAGTGTGTGTTTCTATCTAAGTAAAAACATGTGGTGTAGCCTTGTCCAGTCCCACTAGGCAAAAACTGGTTGAATCAACATTTTTCCCTTGTATTTCAACCCCAAAAATCTATGTGACGACATTGAACAAATGTGGAAAACTAATTGGATATGAAATAAGTCATCAACGTAAGGGTATCTCGTCTTTTTTTCACCCAACGTTTAACCTCAATCCAATGACATGGTGATTTTTGGGGGATTTCACGTTGAATTCACATTAGTTGACAACTCATTCAAATGTAAACCAAAGGCAGACGATGAACTGACGCCTGTGCCCAGTGGGGTGCTCTTTGAGCGTCCGTTGGATGAGTGTGCAATCTAATCATGTTCCACTAGATGGCGGTGTTTCATCAGGAAAACAACTGCAATTATACAGAATCAGATCGCCACACTGGCTATAGCACAGTTCAGTTTGAACTGAGCAGGAATTAAGTGAAACAGTGGAAAATATATTGTACATATACAATAAAGTAAAGTTTTCAGACAGTTTAACTATTGAACAGGCCTATAATGTGTCAATGTAAAGCTAGTAGTCTACCATTGGGGAGGCTCCTTGAGTATTGAGCAGATATTAGCTACATTTATCATCTGTCATGACAGTGTGCAGCATGCCAGCCATGTGGAGACTTAATGGGATGTTAATGTCCCTCTGTGTTCTGGGCACTAATTATTAATAAGCTAGGTGCCCTCCACCACCTGACTAATAAGCAGAGCTTATTAGAGGTCATTCCATTTACCAACATTGAAGATGCTACTGTCCCATCTATTCCTCATTAGAATGAGAAAAAAGTGTTTTTGTACTCATTATGGTACTGTCCCACAAATGGACATATTTGTTGACATACTGGTGGTATATGTGTGGCTATGCTTAAAAAGGAAGCAGAACATTTGTGATATATGTAATTTCCTGTCAGATAGAATGTACATGTAGAATGTTAAAGTTTCCTCTTATGATATGGGATATTCTGTAATGCCGTATATGACTTATCACTGTAATATGTCAATTCCTGATTACAGTAATAAGTCAAATGGCATTACCAAATATACTATTTTGAAATCCTGTGTTCCTGTTTCTATATGTGTGTTCTTCTTTGACAGCCAGTGAACCCCACAGCTCAACCCTGACAGGCTGGGAGGATTGTGACCTCTGAACTGTGCTGGGTTCGTCATGGAACCTGAACCTGGGCTTGAGCATTCCTCACCTTCACCTGGGGCCTGCAAGTTTGCTGTGCTCACACACCACAGACCGAACACAGTGCGTGTATGCATGTGTGCGTGTGTGTGTGTGTGTGTGTGCGCATGATGGGATGATGACGGGATGACGGGATGATGGAATCCCTGCCTGAAGTGACAGGGAGCTGTCAATCAAAGACCTAAACCGTCCAGGTACAGAGGTGTCTGATGTCACCTGGCCTGCTCTGCTCTGCTCGGACGATGCCTGGCGTGTCATCACATGTCCTCATCATCCAGGGCTACTGTTGGCCCAGAGGGAAGGTCACAGAAGTGGTGCTATGGGATTAGCTGCATGGCAGATCACGTCACTCAGGGTGAATCTCAATTGTATTATCTTGATTCCTCATGTCCTATCTCCTTGTCTCCTTCTCAACACACACTTGAAGAGAAGATCCAAGTTGACGAACATCAGATCTTGTTCTCCAATTTGTTTTGAGAGGGAAACGAGGAGGGAGGACATGAGGAATCAAGGAAATACAATTGAGATTCACTCTCACTGTTATAATGCAACCTATTGGAGAAGTAAAAAGGTTATTTAAAATGAGAGTAATAAGAAAAAGTGCTTTTGATGCCGTCTTGTAGATTTCATTCATGACAACAGGACATTTATTTTGGAGAAATGAAACTGCCACTTCATTGGAAATTCTCTCAATTGTCTGTCAGTTCCCTTTCAGCTATGGGGAGTTTGCATGCTAGCACCCTCTGCTGAAGAATATTAGAATCATGCCTGATTCATTTATTAAATTCTTCCACTCTTCACCTAGAGCTTAGCAGAACAATTCACAATTAATTGGAACGCGAAATGTATCAGTCTTTACTTCAACTTAACTGTTACACTTAAGGAGGGCGTGCTGATCCTGAGTTGCAGGATAGAGGGGTGGATCTGGGCTCATGGTCGGATCACATGGAGCTATCCTCCCAGCATGGCAAAATAGAGCCGGCTGAGATCTTGGTCCCCCCCCCGCAGTGAAAGGCGTCCAGGTTTGTTGGGAAATACCTCCCACCGGCGCCAGCTGCAGTCAAGCACCGCTTGCCTCTTTTTCAAGACTTTTTCAAGACTTCGATGAGCTTAAGAGGACCTGGGCCCAGCCGCATTCAGCCAAGCTGATGTTGCATGGATATTCCCACTTCGTGGAGGGGATGAAGGGTGCGTGGCTTGTCCACACGCCTCCGGTGGATGGGAAGCTAGCTTCTTATGGCTGGGGGCAGTATTGAGTAGCTTGGATGAATAAGGTGACCAGAGTAAACTGCCTGCTACTCAGTCCCAGAAGCTAAGATATGCATATTATTAGTATATTTGGATAGAAAACACTCTGAAGTTTCTAAAACTGTTTGAATGATGTCTGTGAGTATAACAGAACTCATATGGAAGGCAAACACCTGAGGAAAAAATCCAACCAGGAAGTGGGAAATCTGAGGTTTGTAGGTTTGCCTATCCAATATACAGTGTCTATGGGGTCATATTCCACTTCCTAAGGCTTCCACTAGATGTCAACAGTCTTTATAACCTTGTTTGATGCTTCTACTGTGAAGGAGGGGGGGATGAGAGCTGTTTGAGTCAGGGCTCTGGCAGAGTGCCACGAGCTCACTCAGGCGCACCACCGTGAGAGTTAGCTGCATTCCATCGCATTTCTGAAGACAAAGGAATTCTCCGTTTGAAACATTATTGAAGATTTATGTTAAAAACATCCTAAAGATTGATTCTATATATCGTTTGACATGTTTCTACGGACTGTAATGGATTTTTTTTTACTTTTCGTCTGGCCTGTGCGTCATCAATTTGGATTTTGGAACTAAACGCGCGAACAAAAAGGAGGTATTTGGACATAAATTATGGACGTTATCGAACAAAACAAACATTTATTGTGAAACTGGGAATCTTGGGAGTGCATTCTGATGAAGATCATTAAAGGTAAGTGAATATTTATAATACTATTTCTGACTTCTGTTGACTCCACAACATGGCGGATATCTGTATGGCTTGTTTTGGTCTCTGAGCGCTGTACTCAGATTATAGCATGGTGTGCTTTTTCCGTAAAGTGGAAATCTGACACAGCGGTTGCATTAAGGAGAATTTTATCTAAAGTTCCATGTATAATACTTGTATATTTTATCAATGTTTATTATGAGTATTTCTGTAAATTGATGTGGCTCTCTGCAAAATCACCGGATGTTTTGGAGGCAAAACATTACTGAACATAACGCGCCAATGTAAACTAAGATTTTTGGATATAAATATGAACTTTATCGAACAAAGCATACATGTATTGTGTAACATGAAGTCCTATGAGTGTCATCTGATGAAGATCATCAAAGGTTAGTGATTAATTTTGTCTCTATTTCTGCTTTTTGTGACTCCTCTCTTTGGCTGGAAAAATGGCTGTGCTTTTCGGTGACTAGGTACTGACCTAACATAATCAGATGGTGTGCTTTCGTCGTAAAGCCTTTTTGAAATCGGACACTGTGGTGGGATTAACAACAAGTTTATCTTTAAAATGGTGTAAAATACTTGTATGTTTGAGGGGGATTGGAGGGACGCCATGTGCGACTGACGTGTTTTCCGTTTGCTCCCGTGGTATTTTTAAAGTTTATGTGAATTTTGCAGCAGAACCGTATTTATTTTCATATATTATTTTGGTGATCCCTTCCCGTAAAAACCAAGACTACTTTACTTCCAAATATCAGCATGTCGACGAAACATAAGGCCAAAAGCATGACTTTGAGAAAACCCGGCCTACAAGACACACTCTCATCACCGCCCTCCCCTGAGCCTGACGGCCCGGGGACTGATACTTTACCCGGGGGGGCGGCTTGGCCTGGCGGCGCTGAAGTGAACATTCTCGAGGCCATCAAACTACTACGCTCTGAGATAGTTGAAATGAAAACGGAGGTGGTTGCTACGATTGAGGCCCGAATAAAGGAGGTTTCTGATACTTTAAAAGCAGATCTAACCATCCTGCGGAACGAGACGGTGCCGGCAATCGCATCACTCAAAACAACAATGGAGTCGCACACTACAACGATTGCAGCACTGGAGACCTTCGCTACAAATGTCTCCGACTTAACTACATCCCTGGAGGCTGACGTGAAACGCCTAGCTGCGGATTTGAAAAAGGTGAAGGAGAGCTGTGTAAGTTTGGAGGGATTCTCTCGCCGCAATAACCTGAGACTTGTATCAGTCCCAGAGTCAGCGGAAATGCCTCGCGCCACGGATTTCGTTTCTGGGCTGCTGAAGGATGTTCTTGCCTTAGATGAAAAGCCCCTGATTGATCGTGCCCACCGGTCGCTGCGCCCAAAGCCCCGGGATGGGGAGAGGCCCCGTGACATAATTCTTCGAGTGCACTTTTTCCATGAGAAGATGGAGATTCTCCGACGAGCCCGCAATACCACTCTGAGCTTTCAAGGACAGAGCTTCTCCATCTACCAGGACTACTCCCCCACTGTTTCCAGGCAGCGCGCAGCTTTCGGACAGGCCAAACGACTACTTCGGGACCATCCAGGTGTGAAGTACGGACTGCGATTCCCGGCCCGTTTATGGCTATCTCATGATGGTAAAGACTACACATTTGAATCTCCGGATGAGGCTCTCTCTCACATTCAACGTCACATCAAGAAGTCTTGAACTTGCTCATAGTTCAGCAACTGTTGCTTGCGAACTGTGGATAGTAAGTAACCCACCTGTGGTACAATTATGTTTAGCTACAACATGCTAATTTTGTATAGTTGGGGAGTTGGCGTACCCATTCAGGCTTATTTGATGTGATCTAATGTTTTGATCATCTAGTGTGCTTGCCTTACAAGCATTCAGTCATTTTAATTTCATTGTATTGCGGTTTTACTATACTCCTGTGTTTTCTAGGCTGTCTTGCTCACCTATTCAGTTTGTTTACATAGTGTCTCAGTGACTCAAAATATTCTTGGTTATTTGCTTACTGCATCCGTTTGCATTGACCCAGTAAACAGTAAATGCTTCCCGAGGCGACACGTTTTTTGGGGTCTTCACTTAAATTTTAAAAGTTCTGAGCGTCATTTATGCCCAGCAAGCGTTCAACGTTGCGCACACGTAGTTTTTTGGTCTTGGTTGTAAGCTGTCTCAGCATTCAACTAGACAACTATTATAATAATAATAATTATTATTATTTTTGATTGTCTTACTACGATTTCCTTACTTCAAATTAGGTTTTCGGCTGAGAGCCTTTATACATTCTATTTATTTTCTTTATTTTCTCTCTCAAATGCCTGTTATAAGACTGGGAATATAATTATATACATCTACAAGTGGTGCTTTTGTAATTTCGTCTGCACAAGGGATTCACTTTAATTTTTTTTATTTAAAAAATGATTATCTCTTTTTGCTGTTTGATCCACTAACAAAACACGACTTTAAAGAGCGGGACTGTGGGTTTAGGTTTAAGACCGCACTCTCACAGACATACTGTGCGAAGAGAACATGTTCTATTTAGGCTTGTACCTCGTTTGGGGAGGTACTGTCTGGGATGGGGGGAGGGGGTGGGGGGAGGGGTTGAATTGTTCAGTTCTAATGTTGTCATTCTGTCTTTTTTTTTTTTTTTTCTGTACTTTTTCCAAACATCTACCACCGTACATTATTACTCTGAGACAAGTTATTCTGGGGTTTTTGGGCGCTCATTGCTTTTCCATTCTATGCTCTAATGACAGGGTTGTATAACGGGAATGCCCAGAGGGGCCGAAACAATGCGATCAAGTACATTTCGTGGAACACCAAAGGGGTTAATAACCCAGTGAAGCGTAAGAGGGTGTTGACACACTTAAAGGGTTTGAATGCAAATGTTGCATTTCTACAAGAGACTCACTTGAGGACTGGTGAGCACTTTAGGATGCGTAGGGACTGGGTTGGTCAAGTGTTCCACTCTAACTTTCATAGTAAATCAAGAGGGGCTGCCATTTTGGTTGATAAAGCCACTCCCTTTGTAGCTTCTGAGGTTATCGCTGATCCTAAGGGACGATACGTCATAGTAACCGGTAAACTGTTTTCTACCCCTCTTGTTTTGGCTAGTGTTTATGCTCCCAATTGGGATGACACAAGTTTCATTTCTTCCTTTTTGTCTGCTATACCCAATTTAGATTCTCATTTGTTGATTTTAGGGGGGGATTTCAACTGCAAAATGTCCCCAGTTCTTGACAAGTCCTCACGAACAACTACAGGCCCATCTAAATGTGCCCTACTTATTCAAGCCTTTCTTCAGAAATATGCCATGTTTGAGGCCTGGCGTTTCCTACATCCTACAGATAGACAGTATTCCTTTTATTCTCATGTTCATCAAACATACTCCCGGATTGATTACTTCTTTTTGGACAAAAAACTTCTGCCTAACCTTCGGCAGTGTACTTACAAGAGTATTGTTATTTCTGACCATTCACCATTAGTGCTTGAACTAGAGTTTCCCCAGCGACCTCCTATGTGTTATCAATGGCGTCTTAACCCCATTTTACTCTCAGATAAGGAGTTTGTCAATTTCATTTCTTCTGAAATCACCTTATTCCTAGAAACTAATTCAACACCAGGTATGTCCTGCTCTACCATATGGGAGTCTCTCAAAGCATACCTACGTGGCCAAATTATTTCTTATACAGCCAACCAAAACAGAGTTCGCTCTCAGCGACTTCGGGACCTGAGCGAATCCATAGCCACATTGGATGAGAAGTATGCCACGGTTCCTTCCTCTGATCTGCATAAAGAGCGCCAACTACTCCAATCTGAATTTGATGAGCTTTCTACCAGGCAAGCTGAACAGTTACTCTTGCGAGCTCGGTACAGAGTGTATGAACAAGGCGACAAGGCCAGTAAACTCCTTGCACATCAGATCCGTAAATCTGAGGCCTCACGTTTAATCCCACAAATAAGGACCCCGTCTGGTGCCACCACAGTTATACATAAAGAGATCAATGATCAATTCAAACAATTTTATTCTGCGCTATACACCTCTGAATCCCCTCAAGACCCTTTGCTGATTGATTCCTTCTTTAATGGCCTGAATATGCCTTCAATTGATACAGACACCCATGACTGTCTAGAAGAAGAATTTACACCTGAGGAGATTGCAACAGCAGTGTCCGCAATGAAAAGTGGTAAATCACCGGGTCCGGATGGTTTTCCAACCGAATTTTACAGGACGTTTTCTGGTCTGCTTTGCCCATTCTTGTCTCGACTATTTGCAGAGTGCCTTAATACCTCAAAGCTACCGCCTAGTCTTTATCAGGCTTCAATTTCATTACTATTAAAGAAAAACAAAGACCCCCTGGAATGTGGATCCTATCGCCCAATCTCGCTTTTAAACTGTGATTACAAAATACTAGCCAAGCTTTTAGCCATCCGTATGGAAGGCTCGCTGCATCAAGTAATACACTCTGACCAGACTGGCTTTGTGAGAAATAGGCATTTGTTTTTCAATATTAGGCGCCTTATGAATATACTGTACTCCCCTGCGTCGGAGGACCCAGAGGTGGTGGTCTCACTTGATGCAGAAAAAGCATTTGACCGCGTTGAGTGGGATTACCTAACAGCTACCCTTTATAGATTTGGCTTTGGCCCCAAATTCATTGCGTGGATAAAGATTCTTTATTTTTCCCCCATGGCTTCGGTACGGACTAACAACTTGTCCTCTGACTATTTTCCCTTGCACCGCGGATCCAGACAGGGCTGTCCACTCTCCCCCTTGTTGTTTGCTTTGGCAATCGAACCTCTCGCCATTGCACTACGCTCTAATGATGCCATTCAAGGAATAATCCGGACGGGCTCAGAGCAGAAAGTCTCGCTATATGCGGATGACCTCCTTTTGTTTATCTCTAACCCTGATACCTCATTGCCACGCGCCTTATCTGTTCTTAAAAGGTTTGGATCAATCTCAGGGTACAAGCTGAATCTAGGCAAGAGTGAGCTTTTTCCTGTAAACAAGGCTGCTTTAAAGTGCTCTTTTACAAGTTCTCAGTTTAGGATTGTCCGGGATCAATTCACCTACTTGGGAGTTAAAGTGACAAGGAAATATTCAAATCTGTTTCAGGAAAACTTGGTTGCTCTAGCAGACAGTTTGAAACAATCTTTTACTTTTTGGAATGCGCTACCTCTTTCTCTTATCGGAAGGATTAATGTCATTAAAATGAGTGTGTTGCCCAAATTTCTATATTTATTTCAATGTTTACCCATTTTTATTCCAAAATCTTTTTTTATTTCACTGGATCAAACATTCATGCATTTTATTTGGGATGGCAAGGTACCACGGATTGGTAGAAAACATTTACAGAAGCCTAAGTCATTGGGGGGTTTAGCTCTACCAAATTTTCAGACATACTATTGGGCTGCAAATTTCAGAGCCCTTCTGTACTGGCTGCAGACTGATCCTACTGGCCCTAGACCAATCTGGGTCCAGATGGAGTCTGAATCGTGTAAACCTGCTGCACTTTCTTCTGTGTTGTGCTCGTCTCTCCCAGTGTCCCTAGGCAAAAGGTGTGTCAACCCAATTGTAGAGCAGTCTCTTAAAATTTGGAATCAGTTCCGTTTAGCCTTTGGCCTCCGAGGCTTTTCTCTATCAGGCCCAATCAATCAGAACATTTTATTTCCTCCATCTTTGAATGATGGGGCTTTTGGCATCTGGCACTCACTAGGCCTCTCCTCACTAGCCCAATTATTCTTTGATGATACATTTGCCTCTTTTGCTCAGCTACAGGAAAGGTTCAACCTCCCCCAATCCCACTTTTTCCGCTATCTCCAGACTAGGAACTTTGTCAGAGCTAACACACCTGAATTTCCCCATAGGCCTGTGAATACAGCTATAGAGAGCATCCTGGAGCTGAACAAGCTTCCTAGGGGCGCAATTTCAGATGTATATGCAATCATTCATGACTTACAGAACCCTTCTTTGGTGCCTTTAAAGACTCGATGGGAAAAGGATTTGGGGGAGGAACTTGGGGAAGACACCTGGGAATCTGTGCTGCGCAGGGTGCATTCGTCCTCTTTTAGCACTAGACACAGCCTCATTCAATTCAAGGTGGTTCACCGTATCCACTGGTCTGGGGCCAGACTTGGAAGAATATTCTCTGATTTTGATCCTACCTGTGTCAGATGTAAAATTGAACCAGCCACACTGTTGCATATGTTCTGGGGCTGTCATAAACTGTCAGGTTTCTGGAAATTAATATTTAAATGTTTCTCTGATATATATAACACTGTTATAGATCCCTCTCCCCTTACAGCCCTTTTTGGAGTACTGCCCATAGGCACCCCCCTGTCAAGAATCCAGTCGGACACTGTTGCTTATACAACTCTTTTAGCTAGACGGCTAATACTACAGAACTGGAAGATGGCAGCTCCCCCATCTTATAAATATTGGGTGAGAGATGTGTTGTGCTCTCTGAAACTAGAAAAAAATTAAATTCAATTCACGTGGGAACCCCAAACTGTTTAATGAGGCTTGGGCTCCATTCCGGTCTTACTTTAAACAGTCCATCCTCTGATGGCATTCCTATTAAAACCAAAATAAGTCTGTATTTGACCCCCCTGTGACTTAGAGGTTGGATGAGCATTTCTCTGTGTTTTTTTCTGGGGTGGGGGTGGGGGGCATTAAGGTTGATGTGCTTATTGATTGTGACCTGCGGATGCCTTGTTCATCTTGCCCGGGCAGAGACTAAGGTGTGAGCTTGTTTTTCCCAGTTATTTTTATTTTTTAATTCTGTTCACGCCTACATAAAATTATTATTATTCATTTTTTATTTTAAAGCATTGTAAACTTTTTATTTTTGGTCCAGTGGATGGTTGGTCTGTGGCCTTGACTGTCTGTGAGTGGTTGCATTTCTCCACCCCATCCCTTGACTGTTTACAGGAACAATGGTGAGGTGTTTGCTCTGTCCCTATACTATAGATTGCCCTTTAACCTTTTGTAGCCTTCTGCCTGGTGTGTTTAACTTGTCTAAAGTATGGTATCTTTAAAGTTATTTTTTTTATATGTATTATTTGTATTTTTTTCTAGTTGAGTATATTATTTATATTGCTTTGTCTTGTCTGTGTGTGTGTAAAACTTAATAAACAGAGTTTTCAAAATAAAAAATACTTGTATGTTTGAGGAATTTTAATTATGAGATTTCTGTTGTTTGAATTTGGCGCCCTGCACTTTCACTGGCTGTTGTCAAGTCGATCCCGTTAACGGGATCTCAGCCATAAGAAGCTAGCTGACTACGAAGCCCCGTTGGCTAACAAAGGGATGTCTAACCCCAACCCGTGGCTCCCGAATAAGCACTGTCGTTTTTCGGGGGCATAGCTTGACAAGGTGTACCGAGCCCAGGGGGTGGTGGCCCAGTTCTTGAACACAGTCACAATACTGCAGGTTTACCAGACTGAACTGTTGGCTGACCTGGCCACGGTTCTGGCTGCTGGGGAGCTCCACGCAGGGCTCCTAGATGATATTCGTGAAGATTTCTTCTTGCGCATTGTACTGTCTCTGCACTCGGGAGGAGCTTGGGGGCTACCCTAGCGGAGCAGCAGCACCTTTGGTTGACTCGCAGGTGCTAGAAATTATGAATGCTCACGAATAGCTTTTGTCAGTGCGCCCAAGCGATTGGTTCACCTTCATCGACCTGAAGGACGCAAACATTTCAAGGCTGTAGCCTACTCTGGTCCTCCCTTTTGGGCTTACCCTCTTGCTTCCCACTTTCAACAAAGTTGTGGAGGCCAACCTGGTCTCAGAGCAAAACGTATTATATGTTACAATAAATAGATGCCACTCCATTTAATATGATATGTTACATTAGGTTACATTACATTTGCATGTAATAGCGGTCGTACAATGTAATAAGAATTGTAGTATGGATAGTATGTTACAAATTACAATTCGGATGATATGTTACGAATTGCAATTTGTACAATATGTTATGATTTGCCAGGCCAGCATTCGAGGAGATCATTTGCCTTCTGTTGTCCCAGGCGCACGGGCAGGTCAGGCACCTGCGGCCAGAGATTTGGAACCAGATTGGACTGAAAGGTCCAATCTGATGGCAAGGGGTTTACCTCTGAACGTTATTGCTACTATAGAGTCTGCAAGGGCTCCCTCCGTGAGAGCGTTGTATGGATAAGTGGTGGGTATTGGACATTTCAATATTCCTACATTTTCTTTTTTTAGCAGGGCCGTTCATTCACCTCCCTGAAGGTGTACACTAAGTGTACAAAACATGCTCTTTCCATGACATAGACTGACCAGGTGAAAGCTATGATCCCTTATTGATGTCGCTTGTTAAATCCACTTCAAACAGTGTAGATGAACGGGAGGAGAGGTTAAAGAAGCATTTTTAAGCCATGAATCAGTTGAGACATGGATTGTGTATGTGTGCCATTCAGAGGGTGAATGGGAAAGACAATAGATTTAAGTGTCTTTGAACAGGGTATGGTAGTAGGTGCCAGGCGCACCAGTTTGTGTCAAGAACTGCAATGCTGCTGGGTTGTTCACGCTCAACAGTTACCCGCGTGTATCAAGAATGGTCCACCACCCAAAGGACATCCAGACAACTTGACACAACTGTGGGAAGCATTGGAGTCAACATGGGCCAGCATCCCTGTGGAACATTTTTGACACCTTGTAGAGTCCATGCCCCGAGGAGTTAATGTTTTGTACACTCAGTGTATGTGGCAGGTCAGGCCGGTTTCAAAGCTTATTGCACCCACTTGGGATTTGGCTTTGGATTAGAATGTGCTGTGTGAGGCTCCCTTTGAACCAAGGGAGTCTGTGGATCTGAAGATCCTTTCCTACAAGACAGCCCTGCTCATGGCTTTGGCCTCAGCTAAAAGTGTTGGAGATATCTACGCGTTATCCGTTCACCCTTCCTGTATGAGTTTCACTCTTTGGCGACTCTAAGGTGACGTTGCGTCCTAATGCGGCCTTCGCTCCTAAGGTCATGACTATGTCCTATAGCTTTTGAGCTTTTTCCCTTTTCACCTCCTCCATTTGCATCTGAGGAGCAGCGGAGGTTACATGCCTTGTGTCCGGTACGAGCCTTATGCATGTACATTGAGCGGACCAAGGGTGTCCATTTTGTATGACCCACTTTTGTCTGATTTGATAATCCGGCTCGTGGTAGAAGCTTTCTAAGCAGCGTCTCTCCTACTGGATTGTGGAGGCTATTTCTCTGGCATATCGTCACGACTTCCGCAGAAGTTGGTCCCTCTCCTTGTTCGGGCGGCGTTCGGCGGTCGAAGTCACCGACCGTCTAGCCATCGCTGATCCTCTTTTCATTTTTCTTTGGTTTTGTCTTGTCTTCCATCACACCTGGTTCCAATCCCATTCATTATATGTTGTGTATTTAACCCTTTGTTCCCCCTCATGTCCTTGTCGGTGATTGTTTATTGTAAGTGCTTGTGCACGCCTGTCCTGGTGTGCGTCGGGTTATGTACCCATTATTTTTGATTGTTCTGTTTTCCGGTGAGTTTTGTTATTAAACTACGCCGTTTGGAAACACCGTTTTTGTTCTCCTGCGTCTGACTTCTCTGCCGCCAGTACGCACTCCTTACACATATGACAGCCGGGGGGGGGGGGATCTGGCGGCATCTTGGATGTTGTTTAAAGGGTTTCCTGTGGGAGATATTTGTGCTGTAGCGAGTTGAGCATCACCACACACTTTTGTTCAGGATAGACACCACACAGTTCGGGATATGTGGGTACGTACCTGCAAACACACGCACACACACACACACACACACACAATCTCTCTTTTGCGGAAAACATTCGAGTTGTAATAGTTCAACCAGCAGTTAAAACACCTCGGGTACTATGCACCCCTTTTCTAGAGACTTAATCTAAGCACTGCTTAGTTTCCCGTTTGCCCGGACCATACAGGAAACTGTAACAATGGCTAATAAATTGTCCAGGGCGATCAATGGAGGGAACCAGTAGTTAGGGGGAAAGAAGGGGAGTCAAGGGGAGGTAGAGCGGACATGCTCAAATGTTTACACGGGGACAGGGCACATTCCACAGTGAAGCATATTAATAAAGCCTTGACACAGTCACATGGAAAAATACAAACACGCACAAGCACCCACGCACATATCCACGCAAACACACACACATACACACGAGAGACACACATTATAGACAATGACTTCTGCATGAAACACACAAATGCACTCAGATTACATTGTTCTCAGAGGGTACAATAGGATAAACATGTATTTTTTCCCCATTCTATTTAGAGAACTGTAGTTAATCTCTAGCTATCTGTTCTATATTTGCTGAAATCTGCATAATGTTCCATTTCCTTGAAGTGCTAAACCCACAGAACTAAGATGAACTCATTTTTATTTGTATGGCTAAACCATTATATAACACTGAGCTGAACGAAACTGTGCTGTGCTGAGCTGTGCCGGCTGTGCTGTGCTATGCTATGCTGTGCTGTACTTTACTATACTTTACTGTACCGAGCTGTGGTGTTCTGCACTACATCCCCCCTGTCATTCTCAACCATCCCAGTCTGAGTGAGAGGGCCCTTGTTGATAAGGCACCTCACCACGTTTGGGGATGTGAAGTTGCCCTCCCTTCCTTATCTCCCACCAGCTGGTGAGGGTGATGTGACATCATAGAGAGAGCTCCTTCTCCCCTCCACCCACTTTCTGTGCTGCTGGGCTCTTCCCTTCCTTCATATGCCCACATAGTTACATCATAGGGGAGACCAGGGGCAATGGTAACACCTTGAAGTTCTCGGAACAGAGTACATGCCCATTTTAGGTTCTGCCCCTGCTTGAAAAGGTTTCAGCAAAAATATCTCACTATTTAAAAAAAAAAATGCTTTCTATCGGCTGTGTTTTTCTTATACTGTCCTGAATGTTAATGTCCAATCATTTTAACTAGGATCTTTTTTATCACTATATGTTGGCTAAACATTGACATGAATGATGTGTTACTATTGTTGTCTCTTGCTGGGCACATGAGGTTTTGTCAGGACTGCTGGGTTTGGGGCAATTGTAACGCAGTGTTAAAATGAAAGCAGCTAAAATATGAAAACAAGTTATTTTAACTTTAAGATTGTATGAATTATACATTAATTATACAAATACTACATTTAAATAGCCTTGGAATAATGTAGAGTGCCAAAGAAGTTGTACAAATATATATTACCAGTCAAAAGTTTGGACACACCTGCTCATTCAAGGGGTTTTCTTTATTTTTTACTATTTTCTACATTGTAGAATAGTAGTGAAGACATCAAAACTATGAAACAACACATATGGAATCATATAGTTAGCAAGAAAGTGTTAAATCAACATCTATTTTATATTTGAGATTCTCCAAATTAGCCACCCTTTGCCTTGATGACAGCTTTGCACACTTGGCATTCTCTAAACCAGGTTCATGAGGTAGTCACCTGGGATGCATTTCAATTAACAGGGGTGCTTTGGTAAAAGTTAATTTGTTGAATTTATTTCATTTTTAATGCATTTGAGCCAATCAGTGTGACAAGGTAGGGGTGGTATACAGAAGATATAACTTTGAAAGTTTATTCAAGTACAGTCGCAAAAACCATCCAGCGCTATGATGAAACTGGCTCTCATGAGTACCGCTACAAGAAAGGAAGACCGAGAGTTACCTCTGCTGCAGAGGATAAGTTCATTAGAGTTAACTGCACCTCAGATTGCAGCCCAAATAAATGCTTCACAGAGTTCAAGTAACAGACACGTCAACATCAATTGTTCAGAGGACACTGCGTGAATTAGGCCTTCATGGTCGAATTCCTGCAAAGAAACCACTACTAAAGGACATTAATAAGAAGAAGAGACTTGTTTGGGCCAAGAAACATGAGCAACGGACATTAGACCGGTGGAGTCCAAATTTTAGATTTTTGATTCCAACCGCTGTGTCTTTGTGAGATGCAGAGTAGGTGAACGGAGGATCTCTGCATGTGTGGTTCCCACAGTGAAGCATGGAGGAGGAGGTGTGATGGTGTGGGGGTGCTTTACCTGGTGACACTGTTGGTGAGTTATTTAGAATTCAAGGCACACTTAACCAGCATGTCTACCACAACATTCTGCAGTGATACGCCATCCCAGCTGATTTGTGCTTAGTGGGACTATCATTTGAACAATGCTCCAACACACCTCCAGGCTGTGTAAGGGCTACTTGACCAAGAAGGAGAGTGATGGAGTGCTGCATCAGATGACCTGGCCTCCACAATCAACCGACCTCAACCCAATTGAGATGGTTTGGGATGAGTTGGACAACAGCTTGAAGGAAAAACAGCCAACAAGTGCTCAGCATATGTGGGAACTCCTTCAATACTGTTGGAAAAGCATTCCAGGTGAAGCTGGTTGAGAGAATGCCAAGATGCAAAGCTGTCATCAAGGCAAAGGGTGGCTACTTTGAAGAATCTCAAATCTAAAATATATTTTGATTTGTTCAAGATTTTTTTGGTTACTACATGTTTCCATATGTGTTATTTCATAGTTTTGATGTCTTTAATATTATTCTACAATGTAGAAAATAGTAAAAAATAAAGAAAAAACCTGGAATGAGTAGGTGTGTCCAAACTTTTGACTAGTACTGTACATTCTGGGGAGCATCAGACTATTCAGATGTTTTGAGAGGAACAGAATGGCCATAACAGGGGTGTTACTGTAAATAATGTTATGTACATAAAAATACTTAGATTTCTTGCAAAATCATTACATATGTTTATGATAATAGGATCATTCGTAAGCATTAATGTTTTTGAAGTTCGGTAATTCTATTAGGTTAATTGTTTAGGTGTTACATAAGACCGAGTTGTCTCTGGACAATAGAGTAAAAGACAAAACATTTTACAATTGTCCCCAGTCTCCCCTACTGTCCCTTTCCTAGAACTCTGCCGTGACTGAGTGTGTGCGTGCATGAACGTGTGTGTGCCTATCTGTGCCAGCCTGGGTATCTATTTAGCAGTGTCACGCCCTGGCCTTAGTTATCTTTGTTTTCTTTATTATTTTGGTTAGGTCAGGGTGTGACATGGGGGATGTATGTGTTTTGTCTAGTCTAGGGGTTTTGTATGTTTATGGGGTGTTTTCTAGTCTAGGTGTTTGTATGTCTATGGTTGCCTATGTAACGGATGTGAAATGGCTAGCTAGTTAGCGGTGGTGCGCGCTAGCAGCCTTTCAGTCGGTTACGTCACTTGCTCTGAAACTTAGAAGTAGTGGTTCCCCTTGCTCTGCAAGGGCCGCGGCTTTTGTGGAGCGATGGGTAACGATGCTTCGTGGGTGACTGTTGTTGATGTGTGCAGAGGGTCCCTGGTTCGCGCCCGGGTCGGGGCGAGGGGACGGTCTAAAGTTATACTGTTACATGGATGCTGTTGACCCGGATCACTGGTTGCTGCTGAAAAGGAGGAGGTCGAAAGGGGGGTGAGTGTAACGGATGTGAAATGGCTAGCTAGTTAGCGGTGGTGCACGCTAGCAGCCTTTCAGTCGGTTACGTCACTTGCTCTGAAACCTAGAAGTAGTGGTTCCCCTTGCTCTGCAAGGGCCGCGGCTTTTGTGGAGCGATGGGTAACGATGCTTCGTGGGTGACTGTTGTTGATGTGTGCAGAGGGTCCCTGGTTCGCGCCCGGGTCGGGGCGAGGGGACGGTCTAAAGTTATACTGCTACACCTAGATTGGTTCTCAATTAGAGGCAGCTGTTTACCATTGTCTCTGATTGGGAACCATATTTAGGCAGCCATATTCTTTAGGGATTTTGTGGGTTATTGTCTATGTATTTGTTGCTTGTGTCTGCACTTTATATATATAGCTTCACGTTCGTTTTGTTGTTTTGATTAGTTTGTTTAAGTGTTCTTCGTTTCGTTATTAATAAATAGAATAATGTATTCGTATCACGCTGCGCCTTGGTCCTCCTCTCTTCCTCCATACAACGAACGTGACAGAATAACCCACCACAACCGGACTAAGCAGCGTGAAAGGAAGGAACAGCGCTTTGTGGAGCAATGGACTTGGGAGGAAATATTAGACGGCAAGGGACCATGGGAACAGCCGGGTGAATATCGCCACCCCAAGGCAGAGCTGGAGGCAGCGAAAGCCGAGAGGCGGCATTATGAGGAGCTAGCTCGGCAGCGCGGCTGGAAGCCTGAGAGGCAGCCCCAAAAATGTATTGGGAGGGGCACACGGGGAGTGTGGCGAGTTCAGGTAGGAGACCTGCGCCAACTTCCCGTGCTTACCGTGAGGAGCCGAAGATGGAACCGGAGCCAGTCGGGGTGGAATTGGAGGTGAGCAAGGGGAGTGAAACAGAGACAGTGAAGGAATTAATGGGGAAATTGGAGGAGAGTGAAATGAGGGAGTTGCTGTGTTGGTGCATGAGACACGACATCCGCCGACGGAGCGTGTCCGGGATTTGATGTTGCCTGAGTCAGCTCTCCATACTCGTCCTGAGGTGCGTGCTAACCGTCTGGTAATGACAGTGCCAGTCCCACGCACCAGGCTTCCTCCCTAGTCCTGCACCTCCTGTGGCAGCCCCACGTACTAGCTCTCCTGTGGCAGCCCCACGCACCAGCTCTCCTGTGGCAGCCCCTCGCACCAGTCCTCCGGTGCCGGCGCCACGAACCAGGCCTCCAGTTCCAGCACCCCGCACTCGCCTTGAGGTACGTGTCCCCAGCCCAGTACCACCAGTGCCAACACCACGCACCAGGCTTCCTGTGCGTCTCCAGAGCCCTGTACGCCCTGTTCCTCCTCCCCGCACTAGCCCTGAGGTGCATGTTCCCAGTCCGGTACCACCAGTTCCGGCACCACGCACCAGGCTTCCTGTGCGTCTCCAGGATCCAGTACTCCCTGTTACTACTCCTCGCACTCGCCCTGAGGTGCGTGCCCCCAGCCCGGTACCACCAGTGCCGGCACCACGCACCAGGCCTACAGTGCGCCTCGGCAAGCCTGAGCTGCCTGTCTGTCCAGCGCCGCCTGAGCTGCCTGTCTGTCCAGCGCCGCCTGAGCTGCCCGTCTGTCCAGCGCCGCCTGAGCTGCCCGTCTGTCCAGCGCCGCCTGAGCTGCCCGTCTGTCCAGCGCCGCCTGAGCCGCCCGTCTGTCTAGCGCCGCCTGAGCCGCCCGTCTGTCCAGCGCCGCCTGAGCCACCCGTCTGTCCAGAGCCGTCAGAGCCGCCCGTCTGTCCAGAGCCGTCAGAGCCGCCCGTCTGTCCAGAGCCGTCAGAGCCGCCCGTCTGTCCTGAGCCGCTAGAGCCGCCCGTCTGTCCTGAGCCGCTAGAGCCGCCCGTCTGTCCTGAGCCGCTAGAGCCGCCCGTCTGTCCTGAGCCGCTAGAGCCGCCCGTCAGTCAGGAGCCGCTAGAGCCGTCCGCCAGTCAGGAGCCGCCAGAGCCGCCTGCCAGTCAGGAGCCGCCAGAACCGCCCCCCAGTCAGGAGCCGCCAGAGCCTCCCGCCAGTCAGGAGCCGCCAGAGCCGCCCGCCAGTCCGGAGCCGCCCGCCAGTCCGGAGCTGCCAGTAAGTCCGGAGCTGCCCCTCAGTCCTGAGTTACCCCTCAGTCCTGAGCTGTCCCTCAGTCCGGAGCTGCCCTTCAGTCCGGAGCTGCCCGTCAGTCCGGAGCTGCCCGTCAGTCCGGAGCTGCCCGTCAGTCCGGAGCTGCCTTTCAGTCCTGAGTTACCCCTCAGTCCTGAGCTACCCCTCAGTCCGGAGCTGCCTTTCAGTCCGGAGCTGCCTTTCAGTCCTGAGCTGCCCCTCAGTCCGGAGCTACCCCTCAGGCCGGAGCTGCCCCTCAGTCCGGAGCTGCCCTTCAGTCCGGAGCTGCCCCTCAGTCCGGAGCTGCCCCTCAGTCCGGAGCTGCCCCTCAGTCCAGAGGCGCCCCTCCGTCCAGTGGCGCTCTCTACGATGGTCTTCAGTCCTGGACCCGCTGCGAGAGAGTGGGGTCCACGTACCGCACCCGAGCCGCCGCCGTAAGAAGGCCCACCCGGACCCTCCCATTCTGTGTCAGGTTTTGCGGCCGGAGTCCGCACCTTTGGGGGGGGGGGGGTACTGTCACGTCCTGGCCTTAGTTATCTTTGTTTTCTTTATTATTTTGGTTAGGTCAGGGTGTGACATGGGGGATTTATGTGTTTTGTCTAGTCTAGGGGTTTTGTATGTTTATGGGGTGTTTTCTAGTCTAGGTGTTTGTATGTCTATGGTTGCCTAGATTGGTTCTCAATTAGAGGCAGCTGTTTATCATTGTCTCTGATTGGGAACCATATTTAATCAGCCATATTCTTTAGGGATTTCGTGGGTTATTGTCTATGTATTTGTTGCTTGTGTCTGCACTCTATATATATAGCTTCACGTTCGTTTTGTTGTTTTGATTAGTTTGTTTAAGTGTTCTTCGTTTCGTTATTAATAAATAGAATAATGTATTCGTATCACGCTGCGCCTTGGTCCTCCTCTCTTCCTCCATACAACGAACGTGACAAGCAGTTTGGTTTGTGTCATTGTGTCAATAAGTATGAAGAGCAGTATGGGTCAAATGAGGGATAGATTTTAAAAAAATGGCTGTGTTCAAGTTTATTTCCTTGCAATATTACATTGCTACAGATTCCAGATACACTTCATTTCACTCTTAATAAAAATGGAATACTGTCAAAAGAAATAATCAGCATCATTGTATGCACAGCACAGCTACACAGCACAGCTACACAGCACAGCTACACACCACAGCTACACAGCACAGCTACACAGCACAGCTAGCTATATTGCATGTTGTGCTATAGGAATTAGTGTCACGACTTCCGCCGAGGTCGGTCCCTCTCCTTGTTCGTGCGGCGTTCGGCTGTCGACGTCACCGGTCTTCTAGCCATCGCCGATCCACCTTTCATTTTCCATTTGTTTTGCCTTGTTTTCCCGCACACCTGGTTTGCATTCCCTCATTACTCGTCTTGCATATAACCCTCTGTTTCCCTCCCATGTCTGTGTGCGGAATTGTTATGTGTAAATGTATGTGTACTCCAGGCTGGTTTGTGCCAGGTTATTGTAACCCGTGTGTGTTTAGTTTTCTGAGTACCATGTTTGTTCGCCTCAATAAAGGGCTCCGTTTGCTACCCATTTCTGCTCTCCTGCGCCTGACTTCCCTGCAGCCAGTTACACACTCCCTTATAATTAGTTGATATGTGTTGATTGGACTGTTGATTTCTGGGTGATAATTAAAGTTAGGTTTATGTGACAGCAAATGCAAATAGGCCTGGAGTATTATTAGATACAGTCACAATGTATAGAGAAAACAAATGGACAGGATATGGCAATTTTATTGTGGGTCCAGTCATATTTTCTGAAGCACATTTTTGGACTTGAAACTAGATCAATCTACAATATTTAGATATACAGTACTGCTTCTCTTCTTTTCTACTGATGTAATGCTCTTCTCATTGCTGTTCTCAAAAAGGTGCTATCTAAAACCTAAAAGGGGTTTTCGGCTGTCCCCACAGGAGAACCCTTTGAAGAACCCTTTTTGGTTCAAGGTAAAAACCCTTTTTCGTTCCTTGTAGAACACTCTGTGGAAAGCGTAATACATTGAACCCCCCAAAAAAGACCCTTAATTAAAGCCTTAAACAGTCAAGCTTTTAAAGCAAACTGGCTCTGTAACAGTCCTTTCTAACAGTCGGCTACAGCTTTTGGAAAAACCAATGAGAAATATGCATGTAGCCTTGTCAGAAAACATGTAGTTGGCCTTATCTTTTCCTACTGTTATCATCAGCACGTCACAAACTGTGTTACACGGGTCAACCTTGAGAACATGCCCCCTGCCAATGTCTGTCTGTGTCAAGAGCAGCTCCGTCTGAGACAGTCAGTGACCACCCTATGTCCTCAGCCCCACGACCACCACACACACACACACACACGCACGCACACACACACACACACACACACACACACACACACACACACACACACACACACACACACACACACACACACACACACACACACACACACACACACACACACACACACGAACACTGAAGCCAGACTGTAGGTGTGGGCTCTGCCACTGCTGCTGACCCCTGACCTCTGTATCCTCCTGACCCCTCCTCCTGCTGTTTTCTAGGATATAGGGTCACTTTCTCACTGTGGTCAGTGAGGCCTGAATATGACCCTTCCTTCATCAACATTAGCATGAACACACATAAAACATATACAGCCCGGAATGGTACGGAGTTCGGGCACAGCCAGTAGGAAAAAGATAACAGTTACCTGCTAACCATGCCAGCCCTTCCTCTGTGTGACTGTGTCCACAGAACTCTACTGAGACCTGAATATGTTATGCCCTTTCATCATCGTTATCACACATACACAAGATATATAGCTGAATGCTACGGACACAGGCTGTAGTAAAAATGTAGTTATTAGCCATGACAACTCTCTCTCATGAAAAAGTCTTGCAAAAGTTCTCTAAAATAATCACCCACAAAAATGTGTTCCTGGAGTTTGTTTGTGGCTGTGACGATTAATCTCGTGTCACTCTTATCTGAAACTTTGAACCACTATCCTCCCAAAACACATACTCACATTACACCACCACACACTCTCACACCCAACACAAAACTTTATACAGAATGAAATGTTTCCTCTTTACAGGACACCTATGGTGCCATTATTCTCAGTTGCCCACAGTGTCATATTTTTAGACCAATTGTGACAACATAATTGTCATATTTATTGATCTTCCGAACCCTTCCTTTGTTTTGCCCTGACGATTTATAGTTATTGACTGGGGAAGCACACAGCAAAGTCTGGATTCTGAACACAAACGATAACGCAGTGTTCTATGTAATGGCACCAAGTTTTAGAACCTGGAGTCATTTTATTACCACTCCTGCCAATTCAGAAAACAGGGAATACATTTTATGAAAAAAAGACAGACCAGGCCTTCATTCTAAATTGTTTCTCAATAATAATATCAAACAATTATGATATTTAAAAAAATCTATCATTGTATTTTTATAATTTCCCAACAATTTAGTAATTGTTTATATCATCAGCAACTTACAAACACTTTACTGGTAAAATTATGCTCCAACTTCCCCAAAACCTGCCCTCACTGAGAGGTTTTCGCTCCAATTCTCCGGTACTCCATTCTCAAACTTCAGAGACTTATGGTATAGTACAGGTCGTCTGTCTGCGTGCTATGGAACTCTCACTGAGAAGACTCAGAGGGCTGACGTTTTGGCACCAGTTGTGCTTCTGTCTTCCTGTAACTTAAAAGAGACTCAAAGACGTTACAGTACCTGTCTCTATGCCAGACTCACGGTCTAGCACCTGTCTGCCAGGGCTCTGATAATGGGATGGGCCAGGAGGTGTTGTGAATTATGTGGTGTCCAGATGTACGCAGAAAATGCATGTTTTCACTTCTTCATGGTCAGATCAAAATATTATCTTCCTGGCATGGAAACGTTATCAGCATATTTATCTTGAGAGAGGGGGAGTGTGTGTGTGTGTGTGTGTGCACAAGTGTGTGTGTGTGCACAAGCATGTATGTGCTGGTATGATCTCAGGTCACCCCAACAGTATTCTTGATCTCATTTCGGTAGAGAGTTATTAGGTTATTAGACAGATATAGGTTAGGAGTCAGAACTGATGTTGGGTACAAGTGAAACCAGATCGTTGCTCCTCTGGCAGGCCAGTATTTTTAGAGACGGGGCCTTAGTAATTACCATTCTCTCTCTCTCTCTCTGTGTGTATGTGTGCGCGTGCGTGCGTGCCCATGTTAACTAGTGCTCCCCATCCGTCACAGTGGCCAACAGGGCTCCGGAACAGGAGTGCTAAATACATAAAAGCACATGGTATACATGTCATTATAATACCAACCTCAGCCTCGGCTAGCTAGAATCACACGGTCCACATTTCACAAATGTGCCTCCTCAAAGGCATTTAGAATACAGCTAGAAAACACTGTATAGATCTGTCTTGCACATGTTGTATAACATAGATTGTTAAATTATACTGTGCCTAAAATAGACTAAGTACAACAAACAGTTGGTTGTTGTCACAATGAATATATCTGGTACTACTTTATGACCCATAAAGTGTGTAAAATGTATTCTCTGTACATATCCTCTCTCAAACCTTGAGTCATCTGTGCCATGAAAAGACACACTGTGAGAGAGATCTACACCAGAAGTGAGAGAGGACATCCAAGCCAAGGCCCCTTTAAACAAAGACATGGACAAGAACTGACAGCTTTATCAATTATCTTTAAAAAGTGAGGCACCTCTGTCCATAGCCTGTTTTTGAGGAACTGTGTGAACAGATAAGTCTTATAAGTCCTTCCACCCATCTGGCCTCTCTAATCCATAGAGAAAAATACAACCATTCAACTGGTTTGTTCCTCTCATTCCATTACAGTAAGCAAGATTCTCCCCTACAGGATCCATAATGTGTGTGTGTGTGTGTGTGTGTGTGTGTGTGTGTGTGTGTGTGTGTGTGTGTGTGTGTGTGTGTGTGTGTGTGTGTGTGTGTGTGTGTGTGTGTGTGTGTGTGTGTGTGTGTGTGTGTGTGTGTGTGTGTGTGAGAGAGAGAGAGAGTTCAGTGCCAACTGGGTAAACAAGGGTTGGCTAAATGTTCCATAGGTTACTGAACCACAGGAAGTGAACACAGTGTACATACTGTATGACATGAATGTTCAGGAAAACAACAACAGATGAGTAATACTGTACACTATTTACGCAATGCATTGTCTGTTCTAAATGAATGATGTGCAAGCCTATGATAACTCCACAGTCAAGTGTGTTTCCTAATTACTCAAAGGACAGTTGATAATAGTCATATTCACATGCATTAATAGAACGGAGAGAGAGCTTGGCACTTGATCACAATTAGAAATTGCATGTGCTTGTCTTTCAAATTTGGACTATGCCAAAAAACAAAAAATGCATGAAAGTAGCAGAATGGGTGTGGTGTTGTTGTTTACCACAGAGAATTCCCAGCTGACAGCTACACGTGGCAGGGGGTATTTAAACTTTTACTGGCAGCCTTATGTAAGTCTCTGTTTTAAAGGGAGCCTCTTTTATCGGCCCCCAGGAGGCAGGGCCCAGAGATTAGGAGGCTATCTCCTATCCTGCAGCGGTGCTTCAGGGCCTGGGGGCCCTGAAGACAGGAAGGAAGGCCGGGGCAGTGGATCCAGGGTTGCAGCGGCTCCTGCCAAAGGGACAGAAAGGGCCTGTCTGCAGCCACCCAGACCTAGACCAGCGTTTTGGAAAAACACAGGAACCCAGAGGCACCAACTGCATGACAAACACCTCACAGAGAGAGAGATAGAGAGAGAGAGAGAGAAACAGAGAGAGAGTTAATGACAAAGATAGAGAGTGGGTGAGAGAGAGAGGGGATAGAGCAAAGGGAGAATGCAAGAGAGAGAGGGAGATAGTGAGAAAAACAGCATCTTGCTCTGGGGGACCCCCTAAGCCTGCCAAATGAGCTCCCTAGTCGGCTCTGCCTCTGTCCTCTGTCCCTCTATTGCCTCTTGTTACACACACAGATTCAGCTGAGTCAGAGCCTATTCAGGCCTCAACCCCCTGACATACACAGACACACAGCCAAAGACCTCCATAACAGAGCCAGGAAAACTCCCCAGCAATACCCCTCAATGATGCCAGGACTCAGCCTCAGCTCCCCTCCCATCCCCTCTCCCCTACCCATTTCAGACAGAAAATGTGGTGTATTAACTGTAAAAAAAAAATTTTTTTAAAGAAAGACAATGTTTATACAGTATGACCCCCTTTTAAACATCCCCTTATTTACATGTTGTATAACATAGATTGTTAAATTATACTGTGCCTAAAATAGACTAAGTACAACAAAAGGTTGTTTTTTGTCACAATGAAGATATCTAGTACTACGTTATGACCCATAAAAGTGTGTAAAATGTGTTCCCAGCTGCACATATGCTCTCTCAAACCTTGAATCATCTGTACCATGAAAAGACACACTGTGAGAGAGATCTACACCAGAAGTGAGAGAGGACATACCTCCAAGCCAAGGCCACTTTAAACAAAGACATGGACAAGAACTGACAGCTTTATCAATTATCTTTTAAACACATGTTTGGTTCCAGGACATAGCTCTATTCTTTTAACAGGAACTTGGTCCCGACAGCGAGGCTGAGGGTCCTCTGTCCGTAGACTGTTTTTGAGGAACTGTGCGACCAGATACAGTAAGTCCCACCCCAGGCAGTGTTCAGGAATGTGGAACTAGACCTGTCTGTCTTAGAAGTCCTTCCACCCACCTGGTCTCTACTCCATAGAGGAAAATGCAACCATCCAACTGGTTTGTTCCTCTCATTCCATTTCAGTAAGCAAGATTTTGCTCTACCGGATCCATACTGTACATACAGAAAGAGAGAGAGTTCAGGGCCAGCTGGGAGGACAGGGGTTGGCTGAATTTTTCCTAGGTTACTGAACCAAAGGAAGGGAACTCAGTGTACATATGTCAAGAAAGTTCAGGAAAACAGCAACAGATTAGTATAATTTATGATGTGCAAGCCTTTAAGAACTCTGCAGTAAAGTGTGTTTCTCAATGACTAGAAGGAAAGATAATGATAGTCCTATTCACATTCAGTAATATAACTGAGAGAGAGAGAGAGAGCTTGGCACTTGATCAAAACAGGCCAAAATGTATTACAAATTGAATGTGCTTGGCTTTCAAATTCAGACTATGCCCCCCCCCCAAAAAACGCGTGACAGTAGCAGAATGGGTGTGGAGTTTTTGTTTACCACAGAGAACTCCCAGCTGACATCTACATGTGGCAGAGGGGATTTAAGCTTTCATTGGCAGCCTTATGTCTGTGTATGTTTTAAAGGGAGACTCTTTTGTCGGCCCCCAGGAGGGTGACCTGGCTGCAGCGGCCCAGACCCAGACCAGACCAGCATTGTGGAAAAACACACAGAAACCCAGAGACACCAACTGCATGACAAACACCTCGCAGAGACAGATAGATAGAGAGAGAGAGAGAGAGAGAGAGAGAGAGAGAGAGAGAGAGAGAGAGAGAGAGAGAGAGAGAGAGAGAGAGAGAGAGAGAGAGAGAGAGAGAGAGAGAGAGAGAGAGAGAGAGAGAGAGAAGCATAAAGGGAGAGAGAAAGTGGGAGGAAAGAGATAGAGACAGATTGGGAAACAGAAAGTTAATGACAAAGAAAGAGAGGGTGAGAGAGAAGGGATAGAGCAAGAGAGAGATAGAGAGAGATACAGCAGAAAGATTTGTGACCTGTTGCCACAAGAATAGGGCAACCAGTGAAGAACAAACACCATAGTAAATACAACCCATATTTATGCTTATTTATTTTCCCTTTTGTACTTCAACTATTTGCACATTATTACAACACTGTATATAGTCATAATAGGACATTTGAAATGTCTCTATTCCTTTGGAACTTTTGTGAGTGTAACGTTTACTGTTAATTTTATATTGTTTATTTCACTTTTGTTTATGATCTACTTCACTTGCTTTGGCAATGTAAACACATGCTTCCCATCCCAATAAAGCCATTTTAATTGAATTGAGAGAGAGAGAGAAAGCGAGAGAGAGAAAGGACCCCCTAAACCTGCCAAATTAGCCCCCTAGTCATCTCTGCCTCCGTCCTCTGTCCCTCTATTGCCTCTTGGACCAGTACAAACAAATATGAAAATGTATGCACTCACTACAGTAAGTCGCTCTGGATAAGAGCATCTGCTAAATTACTAAAATGTCAAATGTAAATGTTACACACAGAGTCAGAGCTTATTCAGGCCTCAACCCCCTGACATACACAGACACACAGCCAAGACCTCCAGAACAGAGCCAGGAAAACTCCCCAGCAATACCCCTCAATGATGCCAGGACTCAGCCTCAGCTCCACTCCCCTCTCCCCTACCCATTTCAGACAGAAAATGTGGTATATTTCCTGTAAAAAAAATATATAAGGCAATGTTTACACAATATGACCCCCTTTCAAACAGCCTCTTATTTACCCCTTTCTTGCAGGTCCTTTTATACATCTCGGTGGGTAACTGAGAAGTTTTATATGAATTCTCAAAATTGCCACAAGACCAAAAGCATAAATCTTCAAGGTGTACTTTTACAGATGAATTTGGCACCAAAAGTGCAGCTTAGAAAACAAATACATTGTTGAAATGTTGAAATATTTTCTTTGTAAATATAATGTTTAAAGGATGTAGTTTACATATGTGCCTTAATTTAATATACGTTGAATCCATGATGCTCATGATATATGAAAATATCTTGGCGGTCACATTTGTGACCAATGGGAAAATACAGTGGCTCAAACTTATTATATTCTTTGCCTTTATTCAAACCGCTTGACATTTTTCACATTTTGTTACAACCTGAATTAAAAAATGTATTACATTTCGATGTTTTTGTCACTGGCCTTCACACAACACCCTGTAATGTCAAAGTGGAATTATGTCTTTCAGTAGTTTTACAAATGAATTGGAAATTAAAAGCTTCATTTCTTTAGTCAATAAGTATTCAACCGCTTCAATATGGCAAGCCTAAATAAGTCCAGTAAAAATATGCTTAACAAGTCACATAATAAGTTGCATGGACTGTGTGCAATAATAGTGTTTAACATGATTTTTGAATGACTACCTCATCTCTATACCCCACACATCTGTAAGGTTCTCAGTCGAGCAGTGAATTTCAATCACAGATTCAACCAAAAGACCAGGGAGGTTTCCGATGCCTCGCAAAGATGGGCACCTATTGCTACATTGGGGAAAAAAACATATATGGAATATCCCTTTGAGCATGGTGAAGTTATTAATTTCATTTTGGATGGTGTATCAATACACCCAGTCACAACAAAGATACAGCCGTATTTCCTAACTCAATTGCTGGAGAGGAAGGAAACGGTTCACGGATTTCACCATGAGGCCAATGGTGGTACTTTAAAACAGTTACAGAGTTGAATGGCTGAGATAGGATAAAACTGAGGATGGATCAACAACATTGTAGTTACTCCATAATACCAACCTAAATGACAGAGTGAAAAGAAGGAAAACTGGACAGGATACAAATATTCCAAACATGCATCCTGTTTGCAACAAGGCACTAAATGAATACTGCAAAGAATGTGGCTAAGCAATTCACTTTTTGTCCTGAACACAAAGTGTTATGTTTGGGGCAAATCCAATACAGCACATTAATGAGTACCACTTTCCATATTTTAAAGCATAGTGGTGGCTGCATTATGTTCTGGGTATGCTTGAAATTGTTAAGGACTGGGAAGTTTTGTGGAAACGGACAGGCAAAAGCACAGGCAAAATCCTAGAGGAAAACCTGGTTCAGTCTGCTTCCACCAGACACTGGGAGATAAATTCACCTTTCAGCAGGACCATAACCTAAAACACAAGGCCAAATCTACACTGGAGTTGCTTACCAAGAAGACAGTAATGTTCCTGAGTGGCCGATTTACAGTTTTGACTTAAATCTACTTGAAAATCTATAGCAAGACTGGAAATGGTTGTCTAGCAATTATCAACAACCAATTTGACATAGCTTGAAGAATTTTGAAAATAATAAATGGGAAATGTTGCACAATTTAGGTGTGTAAAACTCTTAGAGACTTACCCAGAAGGACTCAAAGCTGTAATCGCTGCCAAATGTGCTTCTACAAAGTAATGGCAAAGTAGGGATGTGAATACTTATGTAAATGAGATATTTCTACATTTTATTTTCAATACATTTGGAAACATTTCTAAAAACATGTTTTCACTTTGCCATTATCGGGTATTGCGTGTAGATGGGTGAGAAACAAAAATCAATTGAATCCATTTTAAATTCAAGCTTTAACACAGCAAAATGTGAAATAAATCAAGGGGTATCAATTATTTCTTTTTTCAGAAGACTGTAAAACGTCATATTTTGTTATTTCAGGGGGAATTGACCAGGTATAGACCCTTAAACTGAATTATTGTAATAACTTTACAAATATTCAATGTCAACAGATTTGTTTAGAGTCTCTTGCGCAATGGCAAACCTGGTTGATATGAGTTTTGCTCAATGTTCACAAGGGTAGACATGGTTAATCAGAGTATTGGGACAGAGCCACAAGTGTAAACCTGTTTTAGTTGGATATTTGCACTCAGATATGCAGGTGTAGATCTGGTTTATATAATTTTGGGTTATAAGTCAAATGTGTAGACCTGGTTTGTAGGAGTACTGGAGCTGAGGTGCAGGGGTAGACCTGGTTTACAGTTTATGAGTATTTATTCTTTGACACATTTAGACCTGGCTTAGTTGACTAATTGGGTTCAAGCTCAGGTGCAGACTTTGAAGGTACGCACATTGGAGATGAAGTACAAGTGTAGACCTGGTTTGTATGAAAGTTGGGGCTGAAATGCAGAAGTACAACTATTTTTATGACAATTGGGGCTGACATGTAGCTGGAGACCTGTTTTAAAAAAAAAATCTGCATTGGTTTAGACGAGCAGGTGTACATCTGGTCTGTAAGAATATTGGGGCTGAAGTACAAGTGTAGACCTGGTTTGTATAAATGTTGAGGCTTGGACACTGGGGTAGACTTGTTTTATATTATTATACCTATGGATTGACCTGGTTTATATGAGTAATGGGGTGTAGGGATACACAATGTTCATACTGGTCATGGGTCTGGATGGACAACTATTGCCCATTCAATTCCTTTCTGTTTGTAGTAGGAAAAAAGTGAATGGGGCTCATGTGTTATACCACTGTACTTCTATGAGTTTATCTATGAAATGATTAGCATACAGGTCAGTGGTGACAGGACTAAGATATGCAAATAACAGGGTTGTGGTGTGCAGCGAATAACTGGACATAGGTTACAGTTGGTGACTTGGAGAATACAGGGCTGAGATAGGCAAGTAACAGGGATGAGGTGTATTGGGAAAGAAACTGGGGTCTAAATTTGGGAACAAATCGGTTAATGAATTTACCTGTAAAAAAGCAGAGAACCATTCACCCAGCCTAATACCTGTATTTTGGTTACAGGGTCTGTAAAATAGCAGGAATCATGACTAGGTCTTTAGGTGGCTTTTAATACCCCTTTCATATATAAAGTTGAAGTCGGAAGTTTACATACACCTTAGCTAAATACATTTAAACTCAGTTTTTTTTTTACAATTCCTGACATTTAATCCTTGTAAATTCTCTGTCTTAGGCCAGTTAGGATCACCACTTTATTTTAACTTCTTATGGCTGAGATCCCGTTAACGGGATCGACTTGACAACAGCCAGTGAAAGTGCAGGGCGCCAAATTCAAACAACAGAAATCTCATAATTAAAATTCCTCAAACATACAAGTATTTTACACCATTTTAAAGATAAACTTCTTGTAAATCCAGCCACAGTGTCCGATTTCAAAAAGGCTGTACGGCGAAAGCACACCAAACGATTATGTTAGGTCAGTACCTAGTCACAGAAAAACACAGCCATTTTTCCAGCCAAAGAGAGGAGTCACAAAAAGCAGAAATAGAGACAAAATGAATCACTAACCTTTGATGATCTTCATCAGATGACACTCAGAGGACTTCATGTTACACAATACATGTATGCTTTGTTCGATAAAGTTCATATTTATATCCAAAAATCTTAGTTTACATTGGCGCATTATGTTCAGTGGTTTCTGTTTTGCCTCCAAAACATCCGGTGATTTTGCAGAGAGCCACATCAATTTACAGAAATACTCATAATAAACATTGATAAAAGATACAAGTATTATACATGGAATTTTAGATAAACTTCTCCTTAATGCAACCGCTGTCTCAGATTTCAAAAAAACTTTACGGAAAAAGCACACCATGCTATAATCTGAGTACAGCGCTCAGAGCCCAAACAAGCCATACAGATATCCGCCATGTTGTGGAGTCAACAGAAGTCAGAAATAGTATTATAAATATTCACTTACCTTTGATGATCTTCATCAGAATGCACTCCCAGGAATCCCAGTTCCACAATAAATGTTTGTTTTGTTCGATAACGTCCATAATTTATGTCCAAATACCTCCTTTTTGTTCGCGCGTTTAGTTCCATAATCCAAATTGATGATGCGGAGGTCAGACGAAAGGTCAAAAAATGTCATTACAGTTCGTAGAAACATGTCAAACAATGTATAGAATCAATCTTTAGGATGTTTTTAACATAAATCTTCAATAATGTTTCAACCGGAGAATTCCTTTGTCTTCAGAAATGCGATGGAACGCAGGTCGCTCTCACGGGAGAGCGCATGATCAGCTCATGCCAGACACCTGACTCAAAGAGCTCTCCTTCCCTCATTCTTCACAGTAGAAGCATCAAACAAGGTTCTAAAGACTGTTGACATCTAGTGGAAGCCATAGGAAGTGCAATATGACCCCAAAGACACTGTATATTGGATAGGCAAACCTACAAACCTCAGATTTCCCACTTCCTGGTTTGATTTTTTTCTCAGGTGTTTGCCTGCCATATGAGTTCTGTTATACTCACAGACATCATTCAAACAGTTTTAGAAACGTCAGAGTGTTATCTATCCAAATCTAATAATAATATGCATATCTTAGCTTCTGGGACTGAGTAGCAGGCAGTTTACTCTGGGCACCTTATTCATCCAAGCTACTCAATACTGTCCCCAGCCATAAGAAGTTTTAAGA
The DNA here is from genome assembly GCF_016432855.1 of Salvelinus namaycush. Classification (NCBI taxonomy): domain Eukaryota; kingdom Metazoa; phylum Chordata; class Actinopteri; order Salmoniformes; family Salmonidae; genus Salvelinus; species Salvelinus namaycush. Next base: position 50,454,698 of record NC_052318.1, on the reverse strand, counting down.
ATGTGAAATGTCAGAATAATAGTAGAGAGAATAATTTATTTCAGCTTTTTTTTCTTTCATCACATTCCCAGTGGGTCAGAAGTTTACATACACTCAATTAGTATTTAGTGGCACTGCCTTTTAAATTGTTTAATAACTTGGGTCAAACGTTTCGGGTAGCCTTCCACAAGCTTCCACAATAAGTTGGGTGAATTTTGGCCCATTCCTCCTGACAGAGCTGGTGTAACTGGGTCAGGTTCGTAGGCCTCCATGCTCGCACATGCTTTTTCAGTTCTGCCCACAAGTTTTCTATAGGATTGAGGTCAGGGCTTTGTGATGGCCACTCCAATACCTTGACTTTGTTGTCCTTAAGCCATTTTACCACAACTTTGGAAGTATGCTTGGGGTCATTGTCCATTTGGAAGACCCATTTGCGACCAAGCTTTAACTTCCTGACTGATGTCTTGAGATGTTGCTTCAATATATCCACATAATTTTCCTGCCTCATGATGCCATCTATTTTGTGAAGTGCACCAGTCCCTCCTGCAGCAAAACACCCCCACAACATGATGCTGCCACCCCCGTGCTTCACGGTTGGGATGGTGTTCTTCGGCTTGCAAGCCTCCCCCTTTTTCCTCCAAACATAACGATGGTCTTTATGGCCAAGGGGTTCTATTTTTGTTTCATCAGACCAGAGGACATTTCTCCAAAAAGTACGATCTTTGTCCCCATGTGCAGTTGCAAACCGTAGTCTGGCTTTTTTGTGGCAATTTTGGAACAATTGCTTCTTCCTTGCTGAGTGGCCTTTCAGGTTATGTCGATATAGGACTTGTTTTACTGTGGATATAGATACTTTTGTACCTGTTTCCTCCAGCATCTTCACAAGGTCCTTTTCTGTTGTCCTGGGATTGATTTGCACTTTTCGTACCAAAGTACGTTCATCTCTAGGAGACAGAACACGTCTCCTTCCTGAGCGGTACGATGGCTGCGTGGTCCCATGGTGTTTATACTTGTGTACTATTGTTTGTACAGATGAACGTGGTACCTTCAGGCATTTGGAAATTGCTCCCAAGGATGAATCAGACTTGCAGAGGTCTACATTTTTTTTCTGAGGTCTTGGCTGATTTCTTTTGATTTTCCCATGATGCCAAGCAGAGGCACTGAGTTTGAAGGTAGGCCTTGAAATACATCCACAGGTACACCTCCAATTGACTCAAATGTCAGTTAGCCTGTCAGAAGCTTCTAAAGCCATGGCATCATTTTCTGGAATTTTCCAAGCGGTTTACAGGCACAGTCAACTTAGTGTATGTAAATTTCTGACCCACTGGAATTGTGATACAGTGAATTATAAGTGAAATAAAAGGTAAATAGTCTGTCTAAACAATTGTTGGAAAAATGACTTGTGTCATGCAAAGTAGATGTCCTAACCGACTTGCCAAACTATAGTTTGTTAACAAGAAATTTGTGGAGTGATTGAAAAACTAGTTTTAATGACTCCAACCTAAGTGTATGTAAACTTCCGACTTCAACTGTACCTAAATGCAGGTAATAAAAGCAGGCATAGTATATTAGTGGTACATTTGTCTGTGTCTGAAAGAGGTATAGTCTCTCATTATCCTTTACTCTGATTAGCATATTCTTCATGAGAACTTTTTACAGCTTTAACTCAGAGACCTTAATGTTCTTAGTTTGTTTAACCAGTGAAGTATTATCGAACCTAACCTTAACAGAGTCTTCTTTTACACAGTTTACACATACACAGTTCATCTCCAAATTAGACAAAGCCATTTGGCTCATGTCGTCTGTTGGCTGCCTTGACTTGACATCCAGCTACACTTGTTGTGAGCTCCCCCTCTACATACCCACCACTTTTTCATACAGCGTGTTATACACTGCGCACTACACTTATTACGTTTTCCTATACCAGCCTCCCCCACATCACACTCTATAATCCCCAGTATAAATATTTAGAAAGTAATTGTTTAAAACAATTTCTTAAATCACACAATGCTTTGATACCTAGGCAGAACAGCTCTTGAGTCTTGACCACAACCCTAGCTCTTCTGACCTCCATCCTATGGCATCTCACAGAGCTCTGGATGACAGTGTGGGATGACAGTGCGTCCCTCAACATGTTCTGTATCCATGCAGACCTTTACGGCCAATCCCTATCAAGGCACAAGGCGAGACCCAGATGCAGATGGTTGGAGTCTTACAATGTTTATTAATCCAAAGGGGTAGGCAAGAGAATGGTCGTGGACAGGCAAAAAGGTGAAAACCAGATCAGAGTCCAGGAGGTACAGAGTGGTAGACAGGCTCGTGGTCAAGGCAGGCAGAATGGTCAGGCAGGTGGGTACAAAGTCCAGAACAGGCAAGGGTCAAAACCGGGAGGACTAGAAAAAGGAGAATGCAAAAAGCAGGAGAACAGGAAAACCGCTGGTTGACTTGGAAACATACAAGACAACCTGGCACAGAGAGACAGGAAACACAGGGATAAATACACTGGGGAAAACAAGCAACACCTGGAGGGGGTGGAGACAATAACGAGGACAGGTGAAACAGATCAGGGTGTGACAGTAACCCCCCCTTTAGGGACGCCACCTGGCATCCTACCTGGTTGACCGCGGTGTCGGTGGTGGAAGTCGGTGATGAGGGTTGGATCCAGGATGTCTCTAGCGGGAACCCAGCACCTTACCTCCGGGCCGTAAACCTTCCAGTCAACCAGGTACCGGAAGCCCCTGCCCCGTTCGAACACCCAGGAGACGTTTTACCGTGTAGGCCAGATGGCCATCAATGACACGGGGGGGGGGGGGGGGGGCAGCAGACAAAGAACAGTGAAACACGGGCTTAATCTTAGACACATGGAAGGTAGGGTGAATACGGAGGGTACGGGGTAACACAAGACGGACAGCAGTGGAACTCAGGACTCTGGAGATGAGAAAAGGACCAATGAAACGAGGGGACAGTTTGCGGGACTCTACCCGAAGGGGCAGGTCCCGTGTGGACAACCATACCCTCTGCCACAATGCGGTAGCTGGGAGCTGGGGTCCGGCGACGGTCCGCTTGTTGACGATACCTGGAGTTGGTCTTGAGAATGGCTCTTCTCCAGGTACGTCGACAGTGGCGGACAAACATCTGAGCCGAAGGTACGCTGACCTCCTGCTCTTGTTCAGTGAAGAGTGGAGGCTGATACCCCATGGAGCACTCGGAAGGGGAGAGTCCTGCGGCAGAACTGGGAAGAGTGTTCCAGGCATACTCCACCCAGGCCAGTTGACGGCTTCAGGTAGTGGGGTTGGTTGAGACCAGGCACCTTAAGGTGGTCTCCAGGTCTTGGTTGGCTCGCTCCGACTGATCGTTAGTTTGGGGATGGAATCCGGATAACAGGCTGGCCGACGACCCAATAAGGGTGCAGAATGCCTTCCATAACTGAGACGAGAACCCCAATCGGAGACCATGTCTACCGGGAGTCCATGGATCCGGAAGACATGCTGCACCATAAGCTGGGCCATCTCCTTGGCAGAAGGTAGTTTGGGGAGAGGGATGAAATGGGCGGCCTTGGAGAACAGGTCGACTACCGTCAGAATGACAGTGTTGCCATCAGACGGAGGGAGCCCAGTGACAAAGTCCAGAGATGTATGAGACCAGGGACGATGAGGGACCGGTAGTGGCTGCAGGAGGCCAGAAGGAGCTTGCCGTGGAGTCTTGTTTTGAGCACAGTGACAAAGGCAGAGACATCAGGGCTCATTCATTGTGGGCCACCAGAAACGTTGTCGAAGGAAGGCTAGTGTACGACGGGGACCTGGATGACAGGTCAGCCTGGAGGAATGAGCCCATTCCAGAACCCGGGACCGGACTGGATTAGGGACAAACAGACGGTTAGCCGGGCCCCCTTCAGGTCCAGGCTGGGAGCGTTGTGCCTCGCGGACCAGGTTCTCAATACCCCAATCTACAGTGGCAGCAATGCATGCCTTAGGGAGAATGGAACTGTATAGGCGGGAGAGGGCATCAGGGTTCACATTCTTTGACCCTGGGCAGTAGGAGATGGTGAAGTTAAATCTGTTGAACAGGAGGGCCCACCGGGCCTGCCTGGAGTTGAGGTGCTTGGCTGTACGGAGATATTGTGAAGGTGACAGGTGGTGACAATCCCACCCTAGCCCTTCACGCCAAGCCCTATCTCCCTCTCTTTAACCACCCAGCTGTGGCTTGGGTTCTATGTTCTGGCCTTGTGAAGGGGGAGAGGCCACAATACTGTGTAGCTCTCCTATTTCTCAGTGAGGCAACAGCCATCAATGGGGCATGCTGTTTTGTCTACTATCAGCATGGACCCCAGCACGCCAAGGCTAGCAGGAGTACAACACAGCTTTATCTGTCTCCCTCTCTCCTTATTTTCCTCCCTCCCTCCCTCTCTCCCTCCTTTCTCCTCTCTCTTTGATGCAGGAGTTGTGCCAGCGTTTAGGCCTACTGATAGGCTCCCCGCATGTTGTCTCGGTGAATCATGGCTCCTTTAAAGGCTCTGCGGGCTATTGGTCCTGCATGTCCCCGTATGGGAGAGAGTGAGGAGTGAACTGAAAATGGATGGGTGGGTGGTTGTCTAACTCCAATTTTCTTTTCAGAGCATCTATTGGAGATGGCCAAGATGCCCTTGACAACACACCATAATGGTTATCTCCAAGGCAACAAAGCCTTTTTCCCCCGGTATGTGCATGTATTCGTTTTCTCTGTTGTGATATGTCACAGCATTGATTTTGTATCAAGGACAGTCATTTCTGGCTTATTAGTCCTTTGTGTGATGCTGGGACTGTAATTTCTAGCTGAGATGCTCTTTGAGACAGCAACAGTAAAAATACAGTGTCTGGCTTTCTGAATCATCCCCCAAAGGGATGGACAGACACAGATACAGTAACAGTGGCCTTGTAAAAAAACTAAAATGTTTGCTACATACAGTGCATTCGGAAAGTATTCACACCCCTTGACTTTTTCCACATGTTGTTACGTTTTCTCATCAGTCTACACACAATACCCCAAAACGACAAAGCAAAAACAGGTTTTTAGAAATGCAAATGTATTAAAAATAAAAACTGAAAGATAACATTTACATACAGTAAGTATTCAGACCCTTTACTCAGTACTTTGTTGAAGCACCTTTGGCAGTGATTACAGCCTCGATTCTTCTTGAGCATGATGTTACAAGCTTGGCACACCAATGTGGACGTGGAGCTTCGCTGCACAACTATTTTCAGGTCTCTCCAGAGATCAGGTTCAAGTCCGGGCTCTGATTGGGCCACTCAAGGACGTTCAGAGACTTGCCCCGAAGCCACTCCTGCGATGTCTTGGCTGTGTGCTTAGGGTCGTTGTCCTGTTGTCTGAGGTCCTGAGCGCTCTGGAGAAGGTTCTCATCAAGGATCTCTCTGTACTTTGCTCCATCAATTTTTCCCTCGATCCTGACTAGTCTCCCAGTCCCTGCCTCTGAAAAACATCCCCACAGCATGATGCTGCCACCACCATGCTTCACCATAGGGATGGTGCCAGGTTTCCTCCAGATGTGAAGCTTGGCATTCAGGCCAAAGAGTTCAATCTTGGTTTCATCAGCACAGAGAATCTCGTTTCTCATGGTCTGAGAGTCCTTTAGGTGCCTTTTGGCAAACTGCAAGAGGGCTGTCATGTGCCTTTTACTGAGGAGTGACTTCCGTCTGGCCACGCTACCATAAAGGCCTAGTTGGTGGAGTGCTGCAGAGATAGTTGACCTTCTGGAAGGTTCTCCCATCTCCACAGAGGAACTGGAGCTTTGTCAAAGTGACCATCGGGTTCTTGGTCACCTCTTGGCTGGGAGTCCAGCTCTAGGAAGAGTCTTGGTGGTTCCAAACTTCTTCCATTTAAGAATGATGGAGGCCACTTTGTTCTTGAGGACCTTCAATGCTGCAGAAATGTTTTGTTACCCTTCCCCAGATCTGTGCCTCGACACAATCCTGTCTTGGAGCTCTACGGACAATTTGTTCAACTTGATGGCTTGGTTTTTGCTCTGACATAAACTGTCAACTGTGGGACCTTATATAGACAGGTGTGTGTCTTTCCAAATGTGTATTTGTATTTATTATGGAACCCCATTTGCTATTGCCAAGGCAGCAGCTACTCTTCCAGGGGTCCGGCAAAATTAAGGCAGTTTATTAAAAAAAAAAATATTACAATACATTCATAGATTTCACAACACACTGTGTGCCCTCAGGGCCCTACTCCACCACTACCACATACTACATATGTTATTGTGTGTGTGTATGCATGTGTCTGTGTCTATGTTGTGTTGCTTCACAGTCCCCGCTGTTCCATAAGGGGTATTTTTTATCTGTTTTTTCCCATCTAATATTACTGCTTGCATCAGTTACTTGATGTGGAATAGAGTTCCATGTAGTCATGACTCTATGTATGACTGTGCACCTCCCATAGTCTGTTCTGGACTTGGGGACTGTGAAGAGACCTCTTGTGGCATGTCTTGTGGGGTATGCATGGGTGTCTGAGCTGTGCGCCAGTAGTTCAAACAGACAGCTCGGTGCATTCAACATGTACCTCTCATAAATAAAAGCAGTGATGAAGTCAATCTCTCCTCCACTTTGAGCCATGAGAGATTGACATGCATATTATTAATATTAGCTCTCTGTGTACATCCAAGGGCCAGCCGTGCTGCCCTGTTCTGAGCCAATTGCAATTTTTCTAAGTCCTTTTTTGACCACACGACTGAACAGTAGTCAAGCTGCGATAAAACTAGGGCCTGTAGGACCTGCCTTGTTGATAAGGTAGAGCAGCGCTTTATTATGGACAGACTTCTCCACATCTTAGCTACTGTTGTATCAATATGTTTTGACCATGACAGTTCAGTCTAGGGTTACTCCAAGCAGTTTAGTCACCTCAACTTGCTCAATTTCCACATCATTTATTACAAGATTTAGTTGAGGTGTATGGTTTAGTGAATGATTTGTCCCAAATACAATGCTTTTAGTTTTAGAAATATTTAATATTAACTTATTCCTTGCCACCCACTCTGAAACTAACTGCAGCTCTTTGTTAAGTGTTGCAGCCATTTCAGTCGCTGTAGTAGCTGACATGTATAGTATTAAGTCATCCACATACATAGACACACTGGCTTTACTCAAAACCAGTGGCATGTCCAAATCACTCAAAGCCAGTGGCATATCCAAATCATGTCCAATCAATTGAATTTACCACAGGCGGACTCTAATCAAGTTGTAGAAACAGCTCAAGGTTGATCAATGTACCTGAGCTCAATTTCGAGGCTCATAGCAAAGGATCTGAATGCTTATGTATATAAGGTATTTTTTTATTTGTATGCAAATAGCAACAAAAAAAATTCACATTATCATTATGGGGTATTGTGTGTAGATGGATTAGGATTTTAAAATAAGGCTGTAACGTAACAAAATGTGGAAAAAGGGATGGGGTCTGAATACTTACTGAATGCACTGTATACACCAGTTTCACTGCTCTAATCTGGGACTGATTTAGACCTGGGATGCCAGGTGATCCCTTACAACAACAAAAAACATGTGAAATCTGCATTTATAGCTATCTTTCACATGTGGAGCTTAAATTTCACATGACAGCATATTTTCTCATGTATTACATTTAGAATTCACATGTTAACACCACCTTTTCACATGTGAGAAGAAAAACATGTTTTCAACTCACATGTGAATAGCAGTTGCACATGTGAAATTAGCGGTTTCACGAGGGAAAAACAATCACATGTCAAAATCCCATTTGCTGTTTCACATGTATGAAAACTCACTTCCACGTGGGAAATTGCAAGTTCATATGTAAGAAACATTCACATGTGAAAATCAAACTTTCATATGTGGAATTGCAGTGTTATTCTTCTCCTAGTGAAAAGGTGGTGTTAACATGTTGCTGTCGCAATGTTGCCACATATGGATTTGCAAATTCTGTAATGCCATTACGTACAAAGGTGAAGGCCTACCTGAGTATAATAATTCACGTGTGTTAAAAATAATTATTTCTTATTTCTGAGCCATCCAAGGAGTGTTACTGCTGCAGGCGCCTCTCTTCTTCGTATGTTGGTCAGTGACCGTTGGAAGGCCAGTGAAAAAACTGAGAAGCTATCACTCAGTGTCTCCTTATTTATCTTCTTTAACATGTTAAAATTAACTGAATTAATCAGTTAACTCAAATTAACCTTTTGTATGTAGTAGATTTAAAATGGTTATTCCATCAATCTTCAAATTATTAGAATAGTACACAACGCAGAACAGAACAACCAGGTTGAAGGTCAGTGGCCAAAGCCCGGGAACAGGAATATTCCAAGTTCAGACAGAAGGGGGGAGTCAGATCGCTATGATCGCCAGGAACTTTACTTTTGGTGTCTATTTTTAATTGTTGCGCTACTGGTGCTGCCTGTTGATGTTAGGTAGGCAGCTACAGTAGCTGAATGATGTATGGTATGTAACTTTGGCCTTGTGTTTTGGCTTATTCTCCTGCTGAAAGGTGAATTAATGTCCCAGTCTGTCAGAGTGTGCGCAACTGGTCGAAGGAAGTCGGGTGCAGGAGAGCAGAGATGAGTGAACAGGCACACTTTAATCAGGCAGGGGAAAACAGCCGGACGCAACTGCGTCACAACACTCCGGCCCAAGGATAAAGCGATAGCGCACAAATCACACAAATAGGTACAAAATAACAAAACCACGGGTTAAAACAATACCCGGTGCAAAACCAACCTGAAGCGTCACACACGTAACGAACGAACAATACCACACACAGACATGGGGGGAACAGAGGATACCAGGTGTGCGGGAAAACAAGACAAAACAAATGGAGAATGAAAGGTGGAGCGACGCTGGCTAGAAGACTGGTGACGTCGACCCCCGAACGCCGCCCGAACAGTGTCTGTTGGAAAGCAGACTGAAACCAGTTTTTCTCCATGATTTTGCCAGTGCTTAGCTCCATTCATTTTTTTATCTCCCCAGTCTAAAATGATTACAAGCATACCCATAACATGATGCAGCCACCAGTATGCTTTAAAATATGGAGAGTGGTACTCAGTAATGTGTTGTAATGGTTTTGCCCCAAACATAACACTTTGTATTCAGGACAAAAAGAGAATTGCTTTGCCATGTTTTTTGCAGTATTACTTGTTGCAAACAGGATATATGTTTTGGAATATTTTTATTCTGTACAGGCATCCTTATTTTCTCTCTGTCAATTAAGTTAGTAATGTGGGGTAACTACAATGTTGTTGATCCATCCTCAGTTTTCTCCTATCACAGCCATTAAACTCTGTAACTGTTTTAAAGTCACCATTGGCCTCATGGTGAAATCTCTGAACGGTTTCCTTCCTCTCCGGGAACTGAGTTAGGAAGGACGCCTGTATCATTATAATGACTGGGTGTATTGATATACCATCCAAAGTGTAATAAATAACTTCAACATTATCAAAGGATTATTCAAAGTCTACTTTAAACATCTTTTACCCATGTACCAATAGGTGCCCTTCTCTGCGAGGCATTGGAAAACCTTCCTGGTCTTTGTGGTTCAATCTGTGTTTGAAATTCACTGTTCGACTGATGTGTGGGGTACAGAGATGAGGTAGTCATTCAAAAAGCATGTAAATTAGAGTCTATTGACACACCGGTGCGTCAATCTAAGTAAATCTAAATCCCCATCAAAATCCAAACGTTTAAGCTAGAGATATCTGCAACTCAATGTCGCCCTTCTACATCTACGGTGGAAAGTGGCAGAGCTACAGTACAGTGCTGTTTGTCAGACCAGGATACATCCTGAAGTCGGTAACACTAATGTGCCAACTTTTGTCTGTAGTGTCCAAACCGTTTGAGCTACAAACTAATATGACCCCACTGTAGAAAGGGGAGACTCACGACAAGTGAAGTGAAGTGAAGTGAAGTGACAAGTGTCACGGGATTCATCTAAAGGTAAACCATACAAATGAATAGAGGTAGTTTTGTACCAACAAAAATAAGGGGTTAAATATGGTAAAAAAAAGTAAAATATATTTCTTGAGCTTTCTTTTATCTCCTAGATATAGGAAAGACACTTCAAAACCTTATTTCTTATGATACATTTTAGCCATTTATGAATGTGTTATTTTTTTTTATTTTTTTTTTATTTTTTTTTAAATTTTATCACCTTTTCTCCCCAATTTTCGTGGTATCCAATCGCTAGTAATTACTATCTTGTCTCATCGCTACAACTCCCGTACGGGCTCGGGAGAGACGAAGGTCGAAAGCCATGCGTCCTCCGAAGCACAACCCAACCAAGCCGCACTGCTTGTTTAACACAGCGCGCCTCCAACCCGGAAGCCAGCCGCACCAATGTGTCGGAGGAAACACCGTGCACCTGGCCCCCTTGGTTAGCGCGCACTGCGCCCGGCCCGCCACAGGAGTCGCTGGAGCGTGATGAGACAAGGATATCCCTACCGGCCAAACCCTCCCTAACCCGGACGACGCTAGCCCAATTGTGCGTCGCCCCACGGACCTCCCGGTCGCGGCCGGCTGCGACAGAGCCTGGGCGCGAACCCAGAGACTCTGGTGGCGCAGTTAGCACTGCGATGCAGTGCCCTAGACCACTGCGCCACCCGGGAGGCCCATGAATGTGTTATTTAATGCATTTCTGTGGGCTGTAGTAGTAAAGGCCAAATTCAATATTTTATCTAATATTCTTTTTATTTTTTGGGGGGGGATACCTAAAGGGCTCCTAAAATTCTAAATCAAATATCTAAACGATGGTATGTCCTTCTTAAAACAATTCCATATGCAACTTCGTACCTTTTAAGAATTAGACTTTTAGACTTATAAGAATTGAACACTATTACTGCACACAGAGTTAGTCCATGCAACTTATTATGTGACTTGTTATGCACATTATTACTCCTGAACTTATTTAGGCTTGCCATAAGAAAGGGATTGTATACTTTTTTCATTTTTTATTAATTTATCAAATCTTTGAAAAACATGATTCCACTTTGACATTATGGTAGTGTGTGTAGGCCACTGACTCCTAAAAATCTCAATTTAATCACATTTCAATTCAGGCTGTAACACAACAAAATGTGGAAAAGTCTAGGTTTGTGTTCTTGACACATATGATTTTTGATGTTGTTTTCTTTGTAAGGGGGTACAATTAATTATCAGGTAGAACAGAAAACCAGCTTTAGTCCCAACCTCGAAGGATCAAATTTGAATACCCCTGATATATACCATCCCTGAGGGTTGTACAAATTCTCTAAAATAAATTGCAATCACATTTCTTTCCTCCTCAAAAATGTCTGTCCATCTGTCTGTGTGTGCCTGTCAATGCATGAAACTGTCTGCATGTCAATGTCCCCCTCTGTCTCCTTGTGTGTGTGTCTGCCTTATAAATGATGTGTTGTGAATGGAAATACGGCTTCCTCTGATAATAATGCAGGATGGGACTGTTGTAACCCCTGAACACACACACGCACGCACACACACACACACACACACACACACACACACACAGACAACCCTTGACCCACCATTGGCGTGCACCAACATACACTCTTATCAATGATGCAACACACACACAGACACAATGGTCCCTGATAACTTTACTGTTGCTCTTGTAAGCCATTGGGAAATCTGAATTGAATAGGTGGCAAGGGGCCTAAAACACCAATGTCTGTCTGACAAAGGAAAGAGTCAAGTGACAGTTGGAGATTGATTTAAATTCATAATAATAATATACTGAATTAGCCTAATACAAAAAAAATATATATATATTGAAATTAGAGACAAGACAGCATGGACATGATCCGTACCTTTCTAAAAATCAGTAGCTAATATAAAAGAGATCAAACTATGTTCATGTATAGCTAATATTCAATTGATCGTTTCAATTTTTGAAAGGGCTTTGATGATAATTGTGAATCGATTAGCTCCATCGAAAGAGATTTGATCTCACAATCGAACGGTTGTATCCTTTAAAGCTGTCTATATTATGCATATTGGGAGAAAGTTAACATGGGGTGAGCGCCTCTGATCTCCTCAACATGAAAAAACGACATCAGTCGAAACCACGTGGGTGGATAATGTTCGAAATTGATATTCTGTATGTTGTGGAATCAACAAGATCAATGAAAACATAACAGTGGTTTAGGAAAAATGTGTCTAAGAAGATCTTCCTTATGTCAACTGTGAGAATATCATTTGTCTTTAAAAAAAATCTAGATCACACAAGAGCTGTCCAGTGTGCTGAACACACCATCTCAACCCTGCATCACGTGTGCAACACACAATGTACATTTTGATGGATTTAATGTTTTTACAAATGGGTTCGCATGGGCTACTATACTGGACCTTTATCAAAAGAATAACAAAACAGCCACTGGTACATACTTTGTGTGTTTCAACAACTGTGTAACTGAATATTGAAAGGCTGTATGTGACATTTCTTGACAATGCGCAATACAAAAGGTACCTCTTGGATAGCTCCATTAGCGACATTTCAGCTGTGGAGTGACTTTACGGTACATTATTAACACTGTTAGATATCGTGTGAAAAATCGTGTGAAAAAGCCACAAATGTAAGTATTATATATTTTTCCAGGAACTCAGTCTGGGTCTCAACGTACTATTGTGAGTAATTACACCAGGTGCAATGTAGTTGTGCATCATCAGTTTTTCTTTTGTTATTGTCAGTCACTGACAGTCACTTAATTAGCCATGTCAGCAATACAAAATGTGATTGCTAGTTAGTCTAGCCAGCTATCCAAACATGTAGCAATCATGGCCGAATACCGACTGGGCACGTGCCCAGGGGCCATAACTTCCAGGAGGCCCCCATTGACTTTGTTATTCATTCTCACTCAGATATCATATTAACATGGCATAAGTCATGGCAAAATGTGTAGAATTGCAGGAAATTAGCTTTAAGACCGCAAAACATTTCTCTCCACTCCATGGCAAAATGACTATAGCCTAAGCTTATCTCAAAGTCCAAGGTCCTACACACTGGTGATAGAAAAGCCTAATCGCTGGGCTATGTTATCAGTGCAAAACATCATCAGTATTCTTTCTCATCAGCTTTAACAAAGAACTACAATTACATGTAATAACGCCTTGTTCACACAACAGCATCATTGCGTTTTGGTACACCAGAAGTACTTGCTCGCCTTGCAGCATTGCAGATGCAGTTTCAGTGTGTTCTGTGTTCTATGTGGTGCATACGTACTTGGAGACTTTGGATACATCCAACATATGTAACAAATTGTATATTTAGACTTGACAGAAATAGTAGCAAAAGGTGAATGTTGAACTTTTGTTGCACACATATCCAGTAGAAATGTTGGATTACATAATTAGAAAGTTTGACTGCAGAATTGAATACACAGCATTGATGCAATAATGCTGTTGGTCTGATCGAGGCGTAAATGTGCGTAGATGCCTGAAAGCTCCCAGCTCCATTCTGTGGCCGAACACCTCAGAAGCCTCTTTAATTGGGAGGCAATCTGCAAGTCTGCAACCATAGCCGCGGGAAGTAGGGGTGCTGAGGGTGCTGCAGCACCCCCTGAAATAAAAAAGAAATTTGAATCACCCCAAAATAAGAATTACAACAAAAAAAGAAATCTCACAAAAGTAGTGCACTGGGCCTTTACTAGACCTGTATTAGCGGACCGGATGCCAGCAAGACTATTTTATTTTTTCCCAGACTAGCTTGCGGTGTGGACTAGCTTGTGGCGTGTGGCACCTGTGTAAATAAATAAACCACTGAAGAAGTCGCTAAAGTGTATCATGATTATTTTTGTTGTGATGTGGCGCTTGGATTGAGAAGACTACGGCAATGTAATGATGCAACCAGTCTCTTTGCCGCATCATGAGGTCCACCAGATGCATCAATCTCTTTGCGTTCCGAAGGAAGTCATTAATTGTCATTGGAGCAGTCTGCAATGCTACGCTGGGGGCTGCTGCACGAGAGCAGCGGTGCATTCTGTATACCGTGTGCGCTCAATATTTTCAACTCGTGCATTGCTCGTGCATTGGTACAAACACACACAGACTCCTACTAGCTAGTTTTTAACTAGTTGAAAAACAAAGCACATGTTCGTTAAGTATGGAAAATGGGGACTAGACATCCGGCAAAACAAAATGCATATGCTTCTGGTGGACATCAGGCCAGTGGCGGTCGATACAGTTTAAGATGAGGGAGGATGATAATTTTTTTAATGAGCATTGCCTTGGATGTCATTCATATTCCATTCATCAAGGTCAATGTAACATCAATAGGTTAAGGGTTAATATGATGCTAGAATTTCCCCTATACCCATCATGAGGTTTCTACAACCTAGCCTATGAATTAAAGTCTACAACATATAGTAGGTGCACAGGTTAAGAGAAATTTGTGTAATCAAGGTGATAGACATTGACATATTCAATACCGCCTTGCACAACCTTGCCTGCATCTAGCTGATCTAGGGTGTAATCATTAGTCTAAAAGTTTCAAACAAGAGTTTATATTGGACAAATGCAGGTATGTTTATCCCGGTTTCATTCTGTTTGCATCTGTTTAAAAACTTTTTTCAACAGAATTGGCGGAATGAATACACCCCTGATCACATGCAAACACATTTCACTTTCATAGCAGCCACATACAAACAGAGCCCTATGATCATTGGATAATTGCTTCTTGCATCTACGCGCGCTCTACTCCTCTCACCTTTTCCCTTCGCTTGTGGACTTCAGTGCATAACACATCAGCTGTCTGTGACCAGGTGAAAAAACCTTTCCAAGCCAAACCTTCATATTATAACCGCTACACACAGCCTACATTGTTGTCACCATATTAGCTAACTTCAAGTCAACATAGCTACTAGAACGCATTAGTAATCCCTCTGCAATCATACAGTACAGTGTAGAGTTAGCAAGCAGTTTAGTAGTTACATCGGTGGGCTCCGGTTGCAATAAATTAATAAAACCAAAAGCTTACCTTGTCTTGGAAGAGTTTCAGTGTTGGATAGCCATAGCCAGCTAGGTAACATAGCATCCCTCTCTGTTTAAGCCGGGTGTTTGAGTAGGCTAAACTAGATAGCTGCATTCGCCAGCTATGTAAGTGACAGTAAAAACAAAATTAAATATATTTAGCTCTCTCTCGCTCTCTCTCTCTTGCTTCTCCTTAATTTTTAAAGAAATGAGTTTGTTCAAAACTGTTCAACTATTGTATTTCTCTCTCTTTGAGTCAACTACTCACCACATTTTATGCACTGCAGTCCTAGCTACCTGTAGCGTATGCATTCAGTATTACATTCTCTGATCCTTTAATTGGGTGGACAACATGTCAGTTCATGCTGCAAGAGTTCTGATAGGTTGAAGGACGTCTTCCGGAAATTGTCATAATTACTTTGTAAATCTATGGAAGGGGGTGAGAATCATGAGCCTCCTAGATTTTGTAATGAATCCAATGTGTCCAGAGGAGGGCGGAAACTAGCTGTCCTCCGGCTACACCATGGTGCTGTTGAGGCTACTGTAGACCTTCATTGCAAAACAGTGTGTTTTAATCAATTATTTGGTGACGTGAATATATTTTGTATAGTTTAATCCAAAAAGGATAACTTTTTAAATGTTTCACTATTTAGATTTTTCTGAAATTCACTGAGGAGGATGGTCCTCCCCTTCCTCCTCTGAGAAGCCTCCACTGCAGCTGGTATAACCCGAGTAAACCTGTAGTGTGTCACTGATTCTAGCACATTTTACATTGTTGCCACATTAGATGCCTGAAGGCTAACAGCTCCATTCTGTTGCCGAACACCTCAAAAGCCTCTAATTGAGAGGCAATCTGCAAGTCTGCAACCATAGCCGCGGGAAGTAGGGGTGCTGAGGGTGCTGCAGCACCCCCTGAAATAAATAAAAAAAGAAATATGAATCACCCCAAAATAATAATTACAACAAAAAAAAGAAATCTCACAAAAGTAGTGCACTGGACCTTTACTAGACCTGTATTAGCGGACCGGATGCCAGCAACAATTTAAATTTCTCCCGGACTAGCTTGTGGCGTGTGGCACCTGTGTAAATAAATAAACCACTGAAGAAGTCGCTAAAGTGTATCATGATTATTTTTGTTGGATTGAGAAGACTACGGCAATGTAATGATGCAACCAGTCTCTTTGCCGCATCATGTTGTCCACCAGATGCATCAATCTCTTTGCGTTCCGAAGGAAGTCATTCATTGTCATTGGAGCAGTCTGCAATGCTAAGTTTTTTTGCTTTCTTGAGTAAGGCAGCTCCAAAATGCAGGAGTTTCAGCCTAGCTCAGTGCTTTCTGTGGTGGTGGGGCTAGCCAGCAGAATATAAATCTAATCAAATCAAATTGTATTTGTCACATGCGCCGAATACAACAGGTATTCAGAATACAACCTTACAGTGAAATGCTTACTTACAAGCCCTTAACCATCAATGCAGTTTTAAGAAAATACCTTAAAAAAGTAAGAGATAAGAAAAACAAACAATTAAGGAGCAGCAGTAAATAACAATAGCGGGGCTATATACAGGGGGTACAGGTTCAGAGTCAATGTGTCAATGTGGCAGGTCGAGGTAATTGAGGTAATTATGTACATGCAGGTAGGGTCATTAAAGTGGCTATGCATAGATAATAACAGAGAGTAGCATACAGAGAATTGTGCCTGATTGGCTCAGTTTTTTGTGATGATTGGCTCAGTTTTCTATCACTCATGAGACAGTACATCATCCCCAATTCTAAGGTTAGAGCTCGAAAATTTTAGCCCCTTGGGTTCTGCCATAGAGTTATATTAGAAGTGCCCATCCAAGAAGACTCAAGGTCATTGGCCACAGATAGAATGACATCAAATCACGTTATATCTACAGTAGCTTTGATTGGACTGATGCTGCAGCAGTATGTCAACATCATACTTTCAAAATCTTAGCTAGCAAGCATAACCATGAATCAGGTTATGTCAAATCGTTTTCAATCCTAGTCATATGAAGAGAAATTAGAGACAAAACGTATCTGTGCTCATCGGCCATTGGACATAAATATTACACAAGTTGGAAATCGCAAATTCAACAATGAGTGGTTTGGGAAGGAATCAGTGGCTAACTGAGTTCAAGACAACTGGGAACTTGCCAGAGAGATATGTATACCGTAGCTAAGAAAGTAATACTAAGTGTATGTTGAGAAGTAAGCTGTTAGTAGCCCATGTGCCTCACCCTAATAATTTAGTCTATTTTCACTAAGGCGATATTGTAAACACATCGTTCATTGCCGGAGTGTGCTTGTTTCCCTATAACCTGTTTTAGAGAAATGTAATCATCGAATATTGTAAGAGCTTTCATTGTCTGTTTAAATCTAAGAACGTCCCATGTTCTGCATTCTGTCGCTGTACATTTCAAACGTGCTGAACAAATAGTTATATTGACTACGTCTGTCGTCTCTCACTCATTGTCTTAATCGAAATGACGGATTGCCTCTTATCCGCTTGTCGTCTCCTTATGCCATAGTTTGTACATCTCAATTGTCAGTAGAAACCACATTTGTTTAAGCATGTCAGCCATATCAGCTATGTTTTTTTTTAAAGGCAGTAAATGAGGCTGAATGAACTGTAGCAGTGGTAAGGTGTTGGGACTGCAGTTGCGACAGCTTTATGTAGGCCCTAACAGTTTGTGGTCACTGTTATAGTGCAATTAATGTATTGTTTAGTGTTGCGTTTTTTTTGCCTCACCAAGATTTACATGCTAAAATCGCCACTGGAAATTACACCTCACTGAAATTGCAATTCCCCGCATTATCGCCACACATCAGGTGCCAATATGTTCATTCGCTGCGGGGCTCAAGGAGGCGGAGTTTTTAAGCCAGGTCACACCCCCTCCACTAGGACTTCATGGTACTCAGGGAAAAACCTGAGGAGTGCAAGAGCCGGTCAGTGCTGTCAGTGTGCTGGTAAAATGAACCAGATCGAGACGCGACTCCCTCTCAAACACTTAACAAGACGACATCTTCAACGCGTCTAATCTTGTATTGCGAGTTATCACAGCTGGCGAATTTCTAACCGTTTACTCGGCTACCTAACGTTGATCAATTGTTCCTTCTGTGCGCTGTGGCTGATTCTCTGTTGCGCTGGATCTGTCGTGTCAGAAGATGTGTGTGGAGAGCGATGGATGCGAGATAGAGGGCTGCAGCAGTTCTGACGAGGTGCACACTCTCTCGGGCAGCATGAGTCCTGGACTGAAATCCAACCCGGACCTCCATCCCTGCAAGCCCGGGCAGAAATTCCGAGCCGCGCTGCTCAGATGCCGGTCTCCGGCCGCTGCGGCTGGGATTCTCAGTTTTGGGAATGTGCTCAATTACATGGACAGATACACTGTGGCAGGTAAGAGGCCAACATTTATCTTTGTGTAAATGCAATTATCACATCCCAATGAGGGACCATCGCGCAAGTGTGGAATTAATGTTGTTTATTGTATGTTTTTCTTCTTCTTCTATACAGCCCATGTACAGTGAAATTAGAACACAGGCTACATTAGCCTACTTTGTGTAAACCCTGCTCTCTCCAATGAGAGCAATCGAACAATGACTCGATTGCCCACGCGCAGTGGGCAGTCGTGGCTATTCACTGTACAAAGAAGCAACAATGTAGTCTCCATATTCAATATTGGCTATTCTCACATAGATCGTTTATTGGCAGGATATGGTGAAAGGTGATTCAATCAAATATATCAGTTCCTTTTATTTGTGGGGTATCAGGCAGGAAAGAGCAGGGGCCTTAAGATATTGATTGGCACTGTCCTAAATAATCGCACATCGCCTTGTGACACTCAGGGAGGCTGCTGTTGTGCGGTTGCTACTGTTCAGAGGATTTGAAGCGCTTTGGAATTAGGGGGGAGAGCATACCCGCTATAAGACCCAAAGCACCCATGCTAATTATTAATAGGGTTATAATTACAAGGTTGTGTATATCGAAATAGATAAATATACAAAGAGGTGCACATAGCCTACCGCGTTTCTGATATGCTCCCTCTCTCTCTGATGACCCTTCCAGAGGATGTCCATATGTTATGTCTCTGGCCCATTTAGTGTCTTTTAGTTGCACCAACAATACTGAAAAAAAGGTCTTATCTATTGCGTAAAGAGCCCAAGATGGCGTTTTCTCACACTGAAAGTGTTTTAAACTTTGCTGCATTTTAATCAAAGTTATGAAAAATGTGTGTGTTTATTCATCCACAACTGTCACATCAGATGTGGGGAAGAAAATACTCTTCCTTGGAAATGTGAAGCACCCTCTCTCTCCTAGAGTGTTGCCTTCCCTATGCATATGATCATGATTTCCCTGCTGGCGTTTTCACACGAGACCAATACTTTTGAAAAACACTTTTGAATAATTAACAAATCCTACTATGAGACTTTAAAGTGTTCCAGATTTCTATGAAATATTACCTTCAAGTTTGTTACAATATGAATTAAATAAATGTACTTGCAAGAAATGTTAATTAAGGATGTTCAAAAGCAGCTTTGCTCTGTGCCCCTGCTTGGGGCACAAATATTTGATTTCACAGCTCAGTCAATGAGACACACATACACTTGGATATTCAAATTAGCTACAACATGGAGCTACTGGGGCATCCTGCCCGAGCCCGGCTGCACCAAGTAAAATAGTATGGATGGATTCAGGATTTGGAAACGCACAATGAAACTACTAGGACACTATACTAGAACAGCAATAAATGCAGACTCATTTCTGTCCTTTGCTTTATCACTATATTCCTGATATTTTGGTTGTTAGCTACCTAACTTGCTAGTCGTGAAGCTACTTCTGCTGCCTATATGAGTCAACAACAGCTAATTAGGTTTCCTCTTGACATATAACTTTTACCTACAAATAAGATTTAAAATAGACGGGAATGGTGATGAGATGGTTGGTGTGTGGAGGACCTGCTTTCTTGTTGGCTTGCCAGCAAGCTAAGTTAGTCACGATAGCTAACGTTAGCAAACTGCTTGTAAATTGCCAGCAGGCCAACTCTTACAAACCACGTCATTTGAGATAGAAGTGACTGGCGAGATACAGTAGTTGTTCCATTGGCTCTGTCCTTTTTGCTAACACCAGCTGTGGCTTGCTAGCTAGCTTGCTTGTGTGAAGTGAGTGCACACTTCCGAGCCTGTGTCTTCCCTATTCTCGAGAAAGATCCTTCTCCCCACCAGAGAATTTGGAAAAAAAGGAAAAAGCTGCTGGACCAATCACAGGCCTGTCTTGGCCAAAGAGGATATCATGTTCCTTCCAAATTTCAAGCTTTTTTTAAATTTATTTTTTATTTTTACAGTTTGTTTCAAAAACAAGTTTGAGATGGGGTTTTATTGAGTGTTTTTTTCTCTAATTTATGCTTTGGCCACAACTACAAGGAAAGTCAACAACATTAATTTGGTATGAGCAAGCCGGATATGAGAATTTAAAAATGAGATTTTCACTGGACAGTTACTTTAATCTAACCCTCCCTGCCTCTGGTTGGACCTACCACGTTTCCATAGAAACCACACTGCAGTTAACCAATACATTCCTTTGAGTGCTCAATTAAATTTGACGCATGATACACCTCCTTATAGTAAGTGCTGGAATACTACTTTGTGAAAGGATGCATATTACAATGAGCTGTCCAAAAATAATGCAATACTGTGACTCTTAAGTTATTCAGGTGTAAAAGAAGATATTAACATAAATCTTGGGATGATTATCAGGATGTCATTTTCAGTTTGCTAATGGCCTTGAAGTGTCTTACTCTCATTGTTTTCATCAGTGACTAATAGAACGTAATTAAAGTAATTAAAATGATCAAAATGAATGCGTCTCGTAACTGGCTCTCCAAAATCCCCAAATTTAAGGTACATTTTTTTAACATCATTATAATATCAGATGAAGTCTGAAGAATCCATTATTTGTTGGGAGTTTAATTTGTAGGTTGATAGTATTTTTGGCACAGCTATCCTCTCCATCTTATTATGTTGCAGATGTTTCCACTGTACCTTTTCCGTGGACTATAGGAGAAGAGATGTCCCCCCCAATATAATCAATTATAGCAGATACAGTATAGCAGTGGCGTGTTATATCACCATGTGGATTGTTAGATTCATTTTGACACGTATATGCATTAGTAATGAGGCTGTGATTATATTATGTGTTGTTTGTCACTGCAGATTGCGCGGTGTGCAAATGTCGTCCTCATATTGCGCAAAATCAATCGCTGGACCTGCGCATTCTATTCCATAATGGAAGTGAAGGAGATGCTAATAGAATTCAGCTTTACGCATCTCTTCCGAACCACGTGCAGGACTTTGTTGGTTTGTATGGAAGGGGCTAAACATACTGCCGCAGCACTCAGCAAGGAGAGCAGTCTGTTCATTGCGAGGAGGACATACAATAGTAGAGAGAGTGATATTGTGTAGCCTACTGTAGAGTAAAGTACTGCATTGACTAAATATATCATCCATATCATCTATTTTATAATATATTTAGATATTAATTTGCATAATATTTAGTGTGTTTTATATTCAAACACGTTCACATTTAGTAGCCCAGGTATTTCAGTTGACAACCAGTTCAGATAGAACAAAATGTACAGATGAAGGCTTATGCTTTACTGTGAACACGTGTCTTCAAAGTGTACCAGATGGAGGGAGATTGTCAGTAGGTAGGTGTGAGTATGTAGGGCTTCTGTCAAAGGATATATCATCAAATTCAGATTCACACCGAGGGGGGGATCTCTTCTCAGTTGGGTTATTGTTTAAGAGGCGGTTCTGCCTTTGATTTTACGCTAGATAGATATCACCACTGGAGACAGAACAACAAAGGCGAGCTTCTGAATGATCTATTCTCAATGGGAGAGAGAGTTAGCCGAGGTAGCCTCTTCCTTCCCTGTGCCAAGAATGTGTCGATGTACAGTTGCATATCTAACCTCAGCATATGGAAGCACCATTCAAACACAATGCAGGTCGTTTGGAAATCCACATCCTTGTCAATCTTCTCTTAAGAGGTAAAACATAGTTCTAGTACAATAACAATGGGAGTGAGTGAGCGGATCATCATAGCTGTTTTCTATTCACACCTCCCTCTCCTGCCCTTACAAAAAAAGGACTAAATGCTTCAAAAAGCTTCAATGTCACTTCAAACCAAATGTTAGAGCAACCCAAATACCATAACAAGTTGCACATATATAATATTGGAGGAAATTATAGGAATAACTATTTTGGGCGGGGGGGAATACACACCAATTCAGCACTATGTGTACATTCAGAGAGTAGCTGGTGTCTATATTACAGTTCTACCAAGTATTCATACCACTGACAGACTTTTATGAGCCGTTTTGACTGCAACTAAGCATATATGTAAGATCATTTAGATTTTGTACATGATCATACCTAGTTATAACCAGTCATAACCATTGGCAAGTACATACGGGGCTCCATCTCTGCAGGTGCACTGTGTATCTGGGCAAAATCACTGATACTAGTCCCCCTCCACCCTCTGGTGGTATGGATAACTTGTTATTATGTCTCCAGAGAAGAGAAACCTTGATTTAAATAAAGGCCTTATCCATCAATTTACTATAGGTGGGATTAGGTGTTTTTGGTTGGGGTCAAATGAACCCAAAGTACATTTTGATACAGAAACACTAAACAATGATTTAGATTTTTTTAAGGCCAAGTTGATTGACAAAGTCATGAAAATGGAAAATCATTGAATAAACCACCTTTGGGCTAGGATAGCAAATATGCCTCTGGGGTCAAAATGACCCCAAGTTGGTAGTGTATGAGGTTTAAAGGAAAGATTCACCTATTTTGAATGAATTGTTTTTATGCCTCTCTAAACTATGTTTTATCGATTCCCGCGGTCATTTCACGTTTTCATGTGTATCTGATCTATTCGCCATTCAAGCAGGCAGATATACGGCTGGCAGGATGTTATTTTTAATTTCACCTTTATTTAACCAGGTAGGCTAGTTGAGAACAAGTTCTCATTTGCAACTGCGACCTGGCCAAGATAAAGCAAAGCAGTTCGACACATACAACAACACACAGTTACACATGGAATAAACAAACATACAATCAATAATACAGTAGAAAAGTCTATATACAGCATGTGCAAATGAAGTAGGATAAGGGAGGTAAGGCAATAAATAGGCCATGGTGGCGAAGTAATTACAATATAGTAATTAATCACTGGAATGGTAGAATGTGCAGAAGATGAATGTGCAAGTAGAGATACTGGGGTGCAAAGGAGCAAGATAAATAAATAAATACAGTATGGGGCTGAGGTAGATTGGATGGGCTATTTACAGATGAGCTATGTACAGGTGCAGTGATCTGTGAGCTGCACTGACAGCTGGTGCTGTCACTGCAGTTAAAGCTAGTGAGGGAGGTAAGAGTCTCCAGCTTTAGTGATTTTTGCAGTTCGTTCCAGTCATTGGCAGCAGAGAACTGGAATGAGAGGCGGCCAAAGGAAGAATTGGCTTTGGGGGTGACCAGTGAGATATACCTGCTGGAGCGCGTGCTACGGGTGGGTGCTGCTATGGTGACCAGTGAGCTGAGATAAGGCGGGGCTTTACCCAGCAGAGACTTGTAGATGACCTGGAGCCCGTGGGTTTGTCGACGAGTATGAAGCGAGGGCCAGCCAACGAGAGCGTTCAGGTTGCAGTGGTGGGTGGTATATGGGGTTTTGGTGATAAAACGGATGGCACTGTGATAGACTGCATCCAATTTGTTGAGTAGAGTGTTGGAGGCTATTTTGTAAATGACATCGCCGAAGTCGGGGGTTTTGCATTAAGTGACGCAAAACTTTCTTTAACCTCACAATGTCCATTTGTTTTTACATCGCATTGTTGAATCAGTTTACATTAATTCCAGCAAACACATTCATACATTTTCAAAAACATTATTTAAATCCCTTTTTAGTCCTGTGTATTACATGTAGCATAAACCAATGGACAGAAGCTAAAAATAGCTAGCTAGGACGAAATGGAAGGCTAGATATCGCCAATCACTAAGCTAGCTAGCAGTTAGAAATTAGCGTGAGGCCATTGGATAAACATTTCATAAAAAGTAACCTTCTAAACCATTAGCGCGGTCCATATGTACATATGCAAATACACTCAATATGAGCCCTCGTTTGTAAAAAAAAAAAGTGAACCTGCAATTCCACATGTGAAATAGAAATTTTGAGATGTGGAGTTTTCTCACATGTGAAACTGCACATGTGATTTTCATGACAAACACTTGATTAGTGGACTGGAAAACATCTCAATTTGGCTTTTGTGACTCCGCTCCTTCCTCCATCATGTGCATCCGGTCGTTGCGCTTTCAGTGCTGTAGAGAACATAATGATTGGCGAGGTGAATATCAAACAATTTAATTTTCTTCCCAGACACTACAGTATATTGTAGATGAATACTGGGGAGGCACTTCTAGTGCCCTGACAGGAGCAGAAGAGAGATGGAGAGAGATGGATAGAGGGAGGGAAGGAAGGAAGGAGAAGAGAGAGAGAAAAAGAGATTGAAGAGATGGAGGGAAGGGGCTGCAGGTGGATTTCAGCACTAACCAACCCTTGTTGGTTGGGAAGCTGCATCGGTGAGTGCAGTATGTGGTGCAGAGGGGGTCTCCTCTCCATTGAGTGCATGTGCTGCAGAGGGAGAGGGGTTCCCTTCACTGCACCTGACCACTGCCTGATGCATTATGCATGGGCAGCATGTGCACGAGACCCTCGGAGAGAGAGAGGCAGGGAGAAGAGGGGGAGCAAGGAGGGGAGCAGGACGCAGTGACCTGGCTGGGCTGATTTACTGAACACAACAGAAACGTATACTCTCTCCGCCTTTACCTAAAAGGACCGTCACCAAAGTTCCTCTCCTCTCCTGCTGTGTTCTGACAGAGATGGTTGATGGTGTTGGTGTTAGGGTAATTAGTGTGTGCTGTACGCCTTCGGTGCTGGTAGTAAAGTGTCCAGGGGGAGGGGTACTGTGGTTAATGTTGTGTGGTTCACTCCTGACTGTATATGCCGCCACCCTCTCTCCACAGCATCTCTCGCTCTCTTTTGCCATTGTGTGACCAAGTAGGATGGATCAGTACAGAGGACACAACAGCCCTGGAAACGGCGACACATGATGACCATTATTTTCCAGTCGCCCTCTTTCACTCCCTTCCTCTCACTTCCTCCACTCCCTTCCTTTTCCCTCCATCTATCCCTCCCTTAAATCCCCCTCTCCTCGTGTCAGGTGCCCATTGTACTGTATCCCACCCCATACATACACACACTCGGGGTTTTCCCCTCATTTCAAGTGTGGCTGTGTGAGGGAGGGGCTGACTGCAGTATAGCGGTAGCTGAGTGGTGAGGTGTCAAAGGAGAGCGGAAACAGAGCAGAATGCAGGCTGCGTTTAGCCATAGCTTCCTCCTGCCTGCCCCTCCATCAAAAGGTCCTTGTGCTCCCAGCCATTACATTACTGTAGTGGGCTCTCTGTTGTTTTATCACTGCTGCATTGTCTCTCAGGCTGACGGAGGGCTGCCTGGCGCCTGCCACCCATCACATCGCCTGATTCTCCTCTTTCTGCATCAATGATCAGAAAATGACTGGCACACACACACACACACACACACACACACACACACACACACACACACACACACACACACACACACACACACACATCATGTACAGTTTCAGTCAAAGTCACACGTATGTACAAAAACAAACACAGTAAGCCAACTGCTATTCATTATATACCTCTTGCCAACATGAACAGAAGAAAGAAAACTTCTGCTTTTGTTGATTGCTGTCGCCAGATGTTCTCTACTGGATTTGATTGAGTAATTTAACAAAGTCATGTCTTTTACTGCCAATATTCTTTATAGAAGCCGTTTCAACCCAATGTGGCCAGTTAACAAGGACCGACAGCCCTGGAACAGCACAATTAGAACGAATGGAACTGTTAGGTTTTAAAAAGGAATTTCTAGATCTGAATACTACTGGTCCAGGTTTGCAATGAAAAGCACATTTACATAGGCTTACTGAGCCGACAGAAAACAACATACCTTCTCATGGGAATTTTAGATGTCCCAGCCTCGTAAAATTAGATTCTAATTATAATAATAATATAAAACACTCTTAATACCCTGGAAAAACATTTGCGTCCACTGGAATCACCAAACCCACCCATCCATCCAATCAATTCATATTTTCCAGCCTTCAAATTTAGACCATGCAACATCAAAAAATCCTCCCTGAAATGTGTATGATATAAATATTTATTATATTATATATGTTTATAATATCCGTTTCCCTCCGTTCTTGTTAATGCTCTGTAATTTCCCACTGCTCTGTGTTTAATTGAAATACATGCTGGGAACTAGAGCGAGTGCTGCGGAGCACACAGGGCTGTGTCCCAAATGACACTCTATTCCTTACATAGTGCACCCTACATATGGGCCCTGGTCAAAATGTATGCACTATATAGGGAATATGGTGCCATTTGGGACACAGTTATAATTTCTGTGACCTCCACTATTTGCTCTCCCGGCTGTCTGTAAGCAGACACGTTGGTCGGTTATGGTAATCTGTTTTGAGTCAGGCAGAGTGAGGAGCCAAAACCACGTGTGATGTAGAAATGCTCAAAGGCCCGGGCCTGCCATGTGTCTGCGGCTGCGTCTGAAAAATGTACTCGCCGTCAAATCCTTGCCTCCTACGTCCTTACTACCTCGATTCCTCTCAATGCAAATTGGAGGAGGAGGTCCGACGGAGGGACCTTGGAACCTTTCGTCCAATGAACTTTTGAAAGGATTTGACAGCTAGTAAAATGTTCAGACACACCCTGTCTCGCTGTGAGGTGGTGGAGAGGAGGAGGGTGCCAGCTGACCCTGCTGCCTTCTAGGCTGTGAGGCCTCAACTGTTTTGGGAAGTTCTGGGTCGTCTATGTCTTTCTCTCAGCCGTAACTCAAACCCAGACCGACGAGCAACACCGCCCACCTCGCTCTGGAAGCCCGTTACGGTTTGAGTGTTGTTGGGTAAAAACACAGCAGTCTGTGATGTGTGTGTGTGTGCATCCTTGACTGTGGTTGATTTCTTAGCCTGTGATGTGGTTGTTCCCTTCCTACTTTATTTACAGAAGGCTGTGAAGGGGCAGCAGCGCTGTATATTTGTAGAACATGAGTTTGAAATGAGCCCATAGGGCTCAGGTCAAAAGTAAGGCACTATAAGTAGGGCACTACAAAGGTAAAAGGGTTCCATTTGGGATGCAAGCTGTGGTTGATTGCTCTGTTCTGTAATTTAGAGTTAGTTGATTTGTGATCTACTTTGTGACACTGTCACGGAGTTATCATTCTGAATACAACAGGACTATTAGTGAGAAGGGGATTGGAGTGGAGGAGTCTAGGGTTGTCTCCCAAATGGCACCCTATTCCCTACTACTTTAGTGCACTACCAAAAAAAGAAGGGTACTACGTAGAGAATAGAGTGCCCTTTGGGACCTACCCCTTGAGAGTAAGAGCCAGATGAGTTACGATGGCCAGTCTCAGGTCACTCTGTACAGTCTGTCCAGAGTTTATGGGTCCTGATGGAGCCATTCTACTGTAGCACCAGACGTTTCTATGCCTCTTGGTTTTTAGGAGACTAGGATTTAGAGTGCTCTCTGAGAGTGTAGGACCCATTAAATTAGATTTAATTAGCCGTCGTCGCTCTCAACGCTCTCAGACCCAGAATCATAGCGGTGGTCTTTCCTCTATTCCCCTAGCAGACAGTCCAAGCTCCCCAGCAGATTATGATAAAGACTGGATTAGCTGTTTAGGGGAATATGGGGGTCCAGGAGGGGGGGGGGGGGGGGGGGGGGCAGACGGCTGGGCTGCACTTAAACTTATTTGAAATATGTGTGTGTCACCCCCCAGTAGCCATTTAGATGCTCTGTCCTCACCCCAAACCCAGCCAGGTTGGAGGGGCCTTTGAACAGCCTAATCTGGGTTTCGGCAGATAGATTATTAGTGTTTTTCTCAAGGCATCGGGTTCTATTTAGTCTCAGTCAAACTGTTAATTAGGGGCCTGTGATGATGGGGGATAATCTAGCACCTTGAAGGACCCCCTGGAGACTTAAATAATGCCCCAGTCCAGTATCATCAGACTTGGCAGGAAGGCTGCAGGGGAGAGGGGTTGACTGGAGAGGAAGAGATTCAGATCAGGATACACACACACACACACACACACACACACACACACACACACACACACACACACACACACACACACACACACACACACACACACATACAGATTCATTTGGGCCAGTGCCGGGCCAGGGCTGTTCACCGGCACCTGTGATCCAAACGAGAGCCAGGGGGGCTGAGCCCCAGTACCTTTGGTTATGCAAATTTTGCCTACAGGGCAATTCCATGTTAGCGGAATTACGCTTTGATTTCAAAGTTTACCAAACCATACAAGTCTATGCACAAGAAATACTTTAAAACATTTTCACTGAAACATTTACAAAAGCTATTGGAAGAACTGTGCAGATACAAACTTTGGTAACGGAATTATGGTAAAATCTCTCTCAGGTATTTATGCGACCATGTTTTCCAAAAACGGTTAAATATTTGCTCCGATTTGAAGGTGCTAAACATAGGATTTGTTATAATCTTTGCATTGTAATTTCAGAAAATGTCCATAATATATCTGCAGTAATAGTGGAATGACCCGTTACTGTTGTGATTGGGTGTTAGTCACCTATTGATTTCTCTCTCCGGAGCGGCATCTGTTGTCAAAATGGGAAAGCTGTTCTGAATTTGTGGCTGTGTTTTCTAGTGGAAATAGCTCTCATTTCCTGGTTGCAAAAATGTTACACTGTTCGCTCAATTTCAGATCATGTGAGAAAATAAGCACTGAATAGTGTAGGAAATCATTGTACCATCCAAGTCGGTGTGAAATATCTTTTCAATAACACAAAATATTGTTTTTACAGCTTTTTGAAGCTGGTGGACCAAAACCAAAAGTAACTTTCAGTTTTGGTCTGCCAGCTTCAAATACAGTATCTGTAAAAAATATATATATATTTTTTGAAAATATATTTCCCTACACTAAATTACAATGCAAACATTCTAAGAAATCATATGTGTAGCACCTTTAAGATTCAAAGATGTCTGCAGAAACAATGGGGTTTCAGCTATGACCTGGCACCTTGAGTTTGGAATCGATCTCTTTTGGTTATTGAACTACAGTAAGTGAAGTGGATTTACACCCTGTAACGGAATTACGGTGACGAAATTACATCATGGGTCCCTGATCTATACTAAACAGCAGTGTTGTGCTTCTACACCTGCGTTGCTTGCTGTTTGGGGTTTTAGGCTGGGTTTCTGTGCAGCACTTTGAGATATCAGCTGATGTAAGAAGGGCTATATAAATACATTTGATTTGATTTGTTGTAGTACTCGAGCCCGGTCACGAGACCACATATTGAGTGTCTTGGTCTTGTCTCGGTGTTATGATACATTTTTACTCGGTCTTGACTCGGTTTCGGATAATGACTTGGTCTCCCATTCAGTCAGTGCATACAAACGCTTCGCCAGGCTAAATATCCACACTACTTTCACGACACATTTATTTCTTATCGCCTATTGAAACTTGGGCTTCCTACTTTACTGGTAACATTACTGTCCTTTACTTTCACTGGATAAATATCGTCAAACTTTGTCGCACTCATCAGAATTTCCTTGTGGGGGAAATTGTTTGCGAAATTGTTGCGCCCTCACTATTAGTAAGGGGGGCCCGGAGGAAGTTGTAACTTATTTGATCTTTTTATCTATTTATAGACCTGTTTGGGTTAGCTATAATTTGTAGAGTAGCTCTCTATTGACCTCAGCATGTATTTTTTTCCACCATTCTGAATGTCTTAAGTATCCATACGTGAATGTTCTTCTGAAATATGATCATTTTGAACTCGTTATGGTGGCGATTTGACACAATTGCAATCGTGGTCTTGAACTGGACTCGCATTTTTCTGGTCTCGGTCTCGACTCGGTCTCGGACCCCTTGGTCTTAACTCGGTCTCGCATATTGTACTGTACTCTACTGTGCTCTACTCACTTGTACTGTCCTATACACATTTGTGAAATATGTCTATGATAGGTTCAGATTTGGACGTTAACACAAAGGCCAGGGTGGACTGACAAAATGTCAACTCCTTTTCAACGTCCGTGGACGTCCGGTTGTCAGTCAGTGCTCACTGGGTGAGGATGCTGGTTACAGTAAATGTTCCAGAGGTCAGCATCAGTGGCTTGTAGGCTATGTGTGGAAGCCAGTTGATGCTAAATGTGTTTATGTTCATAAACGGTCAATTACCGTGAGACCGGCAGTTATTTGCTTGACAATCACCGGCTGACACAATTTTGTGACCGCCGCAGCCCTAGGAAGGACACGTGTATCTTTGTAGTGACTGGGTGTATTGATACACCATCTAAAGTGTAATTAATACATTTCACCATGCTAAAAGGGATATGTAATGCATCCTTTTTTTAAATCTATCTACCAGTAGGTGCCTTGGTCTTTGTGGTTAAATCTGTGTTTGATATTCATTGCTCGACTGAGGGATTTTACAGGTAATAGTATGCGTGGGGTACAGAGATGATGTGGCCATTCAAAAATCATGTTCAACACTATTAGTGCACACAAGTCCATGTAATAATAAGTCCATGCAACTTATTATGTGGCTTGTTAAGCAAATGTTTACTCCTGAACTTATTCAGGCTCGCCATAACAAAGGGTTTGAATACTTATTGATTTTAAGACATTTCAGCTTTTCCTTTTTTAAATTAATTCGTCAACATTTTGAAAAACATAATTCCATTTTGACATTATGGGGTATTGTGTGTAGGCCAGTGACCAAAAAAAATCTCAATTGTATCCATTTTAAATTCAGATTGTAACACAACGAAATGTGGAAAAAGTCAAGGGGTGTGAATACTTTCTGAAGGCGCTGTATGCTGCTCTGAACGTCACTTGTTGGTGCTCATGAAAAAAACGTTTTGTGTAGGAGTATACGTAGAATTGCACGTAGAATTGCATGCAATTCTAAAACCTGTGCCTCGTGTATAGCCCAAATCCTAGAAATACCTCTGCTCTACTCTATGCCACTACGAAAATGCAATTATAGATCCATGTCCAACTCTCCCATCTTCCCCACCCATCCCGGCTCGCCACTGGTGTAGGGCCGCCTCACCTCTCAAATCTCAATTTTACCCTTGCACACACACGCAGGGTGGCATTTAGATGACTGTACGGTAATAATCCTCTTTAAGATAACCTGTTTATGACACTGTCTAATTGGTCTAAGAGAGGGCCAGCCATTGTGTGAGGGTGATCCACTCAGGGGAGTTGGGACAGCCACAGGGGACTGGGTGAGCCAGTCTGACAGGCTCTGCTTCTTCCTGCCTGTCCACCCCTGGAGTTGCTGGTTTGACCCCTGTGGCTGTGGCTGCTGGCTGGTTCTCAGTGGCTGGTCCTCACTGACCCAGCTGTCAGTAGAGACCTACAGTGGCCTGGGCTGTGGCAACATACTGTTACTGTACTGTAGGCCTACTGTATCTCTCGCTCGCTCTCTGTCTGTCTCTTCTCTCTATTCTCTCCCCTCTCTCTCTCTCTCAATTCAATGTCAATTTAAGGGGCTTTATTGGAATGGGAAACATGTTTACATTGCCAAAGCAAGTGAAATGGATAATAAACTAAAGTGAAATAAACAATAAAAAATGAACAGTAAACATTACACTCACAAATGTTCCAAAAGAATAAAGACATTTCAAATGTCATATTATGTCTATTTACAGTGTTGTAACGATGTGCAAATAGTTGAAGTACAAAAGGGGAAATAAATAAACATAAATATAGGTTGTATTTACAATGGTGTTTGTTCTTCACTGGTTGCCCGTTTCTTGTGGCAACAGGTCACAAATCTTTCTGCTGTGATTGCACACTGTGATATTTCACCCAATAGATATGGGAGTTTATCAAAATTGGATTTGTTTTCAAATTCTTTGTAGGTCTGTGTAATCTGAGGGAAATATGTTTCTCTAATATGGTCATACATTTGGCAGGAGGTTAGGAAGTGCAGCTTTTGGGTCAGTTACAGTGGTCAGGTATTCTGCCACTATGTACTGTCTGTTTAGGGCCAAATAGCGTTCTAGTTTGCTCTGGTTATTTGGAAATTCTTTCCAAATTTGTCAAGTAATTATCTTTTTGTTTTCTCATGATTTGGTTGGGTCTAATTGTGTTGCTGTCCTGGTGCTCTGTTTGTGTTTGTGAACAGAGCCCCAGGACCAGCTTGATTAGGGGGCTCTCCTCCAGGTTCATTTCTCTGTAGGTGATGGCTTTGTTGTGGAAGGTTTGGGAATCGCTTCCTTTTAGGTGGTTGTAGAATTTATCGTCTCTTTTCTGGATTTTGATAATTTGCGGTTATTCTGCACTGCATGCATTATGTGTTTTACGTTGTACACGGAGGATCGTTTTGCAGAATTCTTCATGCATAGTCTCAATTTGGTGTTTGTCCCATTT
The DNA here is from genome assembly GCF_016432855.1 of Salvelinus namaycush. Taxonomy (NCBI): domain Eukaryota; kingdom Metazoa; phylum Chordata; class Actinopteri; order Salmoniformes; family Salmonidae; genus Salvelinus; species Salvelinus namaycush. The sequence goes on along the minus strand of NC_052318.1, from coordinate 50,422,158 downwards.
TGTGAAATATTGGTTGGTGAGCGGATCCCAGACCTCACAACCATAAAGGGCAATGGGTTCCATAACTAATTCAAGTATTTTTAGCCAGATTCTAATTGTTATGTCGAATTTGATGTTCCTTTTGATGGCATCGAAGGCCTTTGTGGAAGTTACCTGTGGCGCTGATGTTTAGGCCGAGATATGTATAGTTTTTTTGTGTGCTCTAGGGCAACGGTGTCTAGATGGAACTTGTATTCGTGGTCCTGGCAACTGGACCTTTTTTGGAACACCATTATTTTTGTCCTAATGAGATTTACTGTCAGGGCCCAGGTCTAACAGAGTCTGTGCAGAAGATCTAGGTGCTGCTGTAGACCCTCCTTGGTTGGGGACAGAAGCACCAGATCATCAGCAAACAGTAGACATTTGACTTCAGATTCTAGTAGGGTGAGGCCGGATGCTGCAGACTGTTCTAGTGCCGTTACCAATTCGTTGATAAATATGTTGAAGAGGTTGGGGCTTAAGCTGCATCCCTGTCTCACCCCATAGCCATGTGGAAAGAAATGTGTGTTTTTTTTGCCTATTTTACACCCTCAATCTTGTTGTTTGTGTACATGGATTCTATAATGTCATTTGTTTTTCCCCCAACACCACTTTCCATCAATTTGTATAGCAGACCCTCATGACAAATTGAATCAAAAGGTTTTTTGAAATCAACAAAGCATGAGAAGACTTTGCCTTTGTTTTTGTTTGTTTGTTTGTCAATTAGGGTGTGCAGGGGGAATACATGGTCTGTCGTACGCTAATTTGATAAAAAAGCCAATTTGACATTTCCTCAGGACATTGTTTTCGCTGAGGAAATGTACGAGTCTGCTGTTAATGATAACGCAGAGGATTTTCCCAAGGTTGCTGTTGACGCATATCCCCCGGTAGTTATTGGGGTCAAATTTGTCTCCACTTTTGTGGATTGGGGTGATCAGTCCTTGGTTCCAAATATTCGGAAAGATGCCAGAGCTGAGGATGATGTTAAAGAGTTTAAGTGTAGCCAATTGGAATTTGTGGTCTGTATATTTTATCATTTCATCTAGGATGCCATCAACCCCACAGGCCTTTTTGGGTTGGAGGGTTGGTATTTTGTCCTATAGTTCATTCAATGTAATTGGAGAATCCAGTGGGTTCTGGTAGTCTTTTAATAGTTTATTTAAATATTTGTATTTGATCATGTATATGTTTTTGCTTTTTGTTCTTTGTTTTAGAGCCAAAAAGATTGGAGAAGTGGTTAACCATTACATATCCGTTTTGGATAGATAACTCTTCGTGTTGTCGTTTGTTTAGTTTTCCAATTTTCCCAGAAGTGGTTACATTCTATGGATTCTTCAATACAATTCAGCTGATTTCTGATGTGTTGCTCCTTTTTCCATTGTGTATTTCTCTATTGTTTTATTGTCAGTGGACTGACCGTGAACACTCTAAAATACTCTGGGTTGAGGTCAGTGATAAAGTAGTCGACAGTACTACTGCCAAGAGATGAGCTATAGGTACTTCTACCATAGGAGTCCCCTCAAAGCCTACCGTTGACTATGTACATACCCAGCATCCAACAGAGCTACAGGAGTTTTTGTTGGCTATGTTGTCGTAGTCGTGTCTAGGGGGCATATGGGGGAGCGACTGCTGTCACCTCCAGGTAGGTGTTTGTCCCCATGTGTGCTGAGGGTGTCGGGTTCTCGTCCAGTTCTGGCATTTAGGTCGCCACAGACTAGTACATGTCCCTGAGCCTAGAAATGGTTGATCTTCCCCTCTAGGATGGAGAAGCTGTTATTGTTATGGGGTATGGGGTATGGGGATCCTATTGGGGGAATATAGGTAGCACACATGAGTTTATACTTTCTCTGTTGAGATAATTTCCTTATTAATTTCTAGCCCGATGTAAAATGTTCCTGTTTTGACTAATTTAATAAAGTGGGTTAGGTCTGCTCTATACCAAATTAGCATACCCCCCTGAGTCTCTTCCCTGTTTCACACCTGGTAGTTTGGTGGATGGGACTACCAGCTCTCTGTCAGCTAGAGGGCAACCATCTCCTTTATACCATGTTTCTTGTAGGATGACAATGTCTGTATTTCCAATTTCTTTGATGAAGTCTGGGTTCCTGCTCTTTAGGCCAATGGCAGATGACCTCTGACCTTGTAAATTCTGAGATGAGATCGTAAACATTTGTGTTCCATAGTGTCTAGAGTTGTTTTTGTGTGGTTTAGGCCCGGACCATCACAGTAGGTGTGAGCAGAGCATGTTGAGCCTCTGATACATACCTCTAAGGTCACAGGATGGGGCTTGGGCGGGTGTAATAGTGGGGGTTGGGCCTGTTGCTCTGCTCACAGCCTGGGCATATGTCCTGCTGTCATGTTGAGGTCCTTGCTGCAGGGGCGGTGTGCATGGGGTGGGCAGATAGGGCGTAGGTCTGATATGGGGGCCTATATGGGTGTGGCCAGGGTTTGCTTGGGGTGGTCTCAGCTGGTTGGGGTGTGGCTGGTGATGCTGTGGTCTGGGTGTAGGTCCTCTTGTTGTGGATTCTCTCGGTGCAGGTCCTTCGGGGGGGGGGGGGGGGGGGGGGGGTCTTGCAGGTCTGGGCGAGACACCCTCCCAGACATTGCTGCGGGGTGTCCGTTGCTCTGTTACTCCTGTGTGTGTCCATCTCCATCTTAACATGGCCAAATGATCCACCATTTTAAAACTCCTCAGAGAGATTCCAAAGAGAACACATAACATGGTGTAGCTCTGTAGGTTCCTGTCAGTAGCACTACATTTAGATAGTCCAAATCCTAAGCATAGAAAAAGTAGATGGAACCACGTAACCATTTCAGTGCCATACAACTTAAAATGGAGGACGTTTTTTGTGACATTTTCTCGTCTGAGGATCCTAATGTGTTATTTCAGATTTCCTCTATAGACCAGTCACAGAGAACCCAAAGTGTCAAAGTCTGGTATCTCTGAAGAAGCCTTGTACAAATTGGACGTCATGCTACTAAATGAAAGTTTGGGGGTAGGCCTCCCCGCCTCCGCCCGACTCCGCCACATCAGACTTGGCTGTTGTCTGTCATCTCCCTCCTGTCCTCCTCTCTCTCCTTCCCTCTCTTTTTATAGTGTTCACATTAAAGGCTCCCAAAACAACAACAGAAGCATTAAAGAGATGGAAAAAAGCTCTAGTAATTTTGTTTATAGACTTGTCTCTCTCTCTCTCTCTCGCTCTCTCCTTCTCTCTCCACAGTGGTTTTTTCCATCTGCTTGGGAGTGGCTCGGCTCTCAGAGTTGGTCTAAGAGTTAGAAAAGCCACACTGTACATCACCATTATATGGGATATAGTCTCTCGTGACAGACTATATTGTATGAAACACTATTTATACATTGGGTTAATCTAGCATTTCGTGCATAGGATTTGAGTGGAAAATATGTCTTAGTGGATATCCAAGGCACCTTTTTTCACTGTAGACAATCAGATAGAAAGGCTGTACAGTAGACACAGTAGGCCTAGTTGTGTTTTGATAAAATGTTTGATTTCCTGCCAGAGCTCTTTTTCCCCGAGTTGGTTTTCCCTGGGTTCTGTTAAAGCCCACTTGCTAGCGTGCGATTCCCTTTGCGGAGGGAAAACAGTCTGTGTTCTTTAGGGCTCAGATTTAGCCGACGTCTGTAATAGTAAGCAGTGGAATTACACACCGCCTCTTCCTCTGTCAGCCACCGAAGCTTTCATGTGGTCAAGTCACCCCATCACCCCTCACCCCTTGCTCCCTAAGTATGATCCGACCTCATGCCCTCTTGTTTTGGTCACAGAGGGGTGAGGGTTGACTCTGGGGGACATTGGTGTAATAATGGGTCTGTGTTATTTTAGCATTGACCTGGTATTTTGCATTCCTCACCACAACAATAGGCCAGTAGTACGTGGTGTAACATTCTAGTATAGATATTTACAGTGCCTTCGGAAAGTATTCAGACCCCTTGACTTTTTCCACATTTTGTTAGGTTACAGCCTTATTCTAAAATGTATTAAATAGTTTTTTTCCGTCATCAATCTACACACAATACCCCATAATAACGAAGCAAAGACAGATTTTTAGAAATTTTAGCAAATGTATAAATGTTTTTATTAAAAGTAAAATGTACATAAGTATTCAGACCCTTTACTCAGTACTTTGTTGAAGCAGCTTTGGCAGCGATTACAGCTTCGAGTCTTCTTGGGTATGACGCTACAAGCTTGGCGCTCATGTATTTGTGGAGTTTCTCCCATTCTTCTCTGCAGATCCTCTCAAGCTCTGTCAGGTTGGATGGGGAGCGTTGCTGCACAGCTATTTTCAGGTCTCCAATCTTATTTCTCATGGTCTAAGAGTCCTTTAGGTGCCTTTTGGCAAACTCTAAGCGGGTTGTCATGTGCCTTTTACTGAGGAGAGGCTTCCGTCTGGCCACTCTACCATAAAGGCTTGATTGGTGGAGTGCTGCAGAGATGGTTGTCCTTCTGGGAGTTTCTCCCATCTCCACAGAGGAACTCTGGAGCTCTGTCAGAGTGACAATCAGGTTCTTGGTCACTTCCTTGACCAAGGCCCTTCTCCCCCGATTGCAACAGTCTTGGTTGTTTCAAACTTCTTCCATTTAAGAATGACTGCGTTCTTGGGGACCTTCAATGCTGCAGAAATGTTTGGTACCCTTCCCCAGATCTGTGCCTCGACACATTCCTGTCTCGGAGCTGTACGGTTTGACATGCACTGTCAACTGTGGGACCTTTATATAGACACGAGTGTGCCTTTCCATATCATGTCCAATCAACTGAACACAGGTAGACTCCAATCAATTTGTAGAAACATCTCAAGGATGATCAATGGAAATAGTAGGCACTTGACCTCAATTTCGTGTCTCATAGAAAAGGTTCTGAATACTTATGTGATATTACTGTTTTTTTTAAACATACATTCATACATTTGCCTAAAAATGTCTAAAAACCTGTTTTCATTTTGTCATTATGGGGTATTGTGTGTAGATTGCTGAGGATTTAAAAAATACAAATAACATTTTGAACAAGGCTGTAACGTAACAAAATGTTGAAAAAGTCAAGGGGTCTGAATACTTTCCAAAGGCACTGTATATACTGAACAAATATTTAAACGCAACATGCAACAATTTCAAAGGTTTTACTGAGTTACAGTAAAATCAGGAAATCAGTCAATTGAAATAAAAACCCTAATCTATGGATTTCACATGACTGGGAATACAGATATGTGTCTGTTGGTCAAAGATACCTTAAAAGTAAAGGTAGGGGTGTGGATCAGAAAACCAGTCAGTATCTGGTGTGACCACCATTTGCTTCATGCAGCACGACACATCTCATTCGCTTAGAGTTGATCAGGCTGTTGATTGTGACCTGTGGAATGTTTTCCCACTCCTCTTCAATGGCTGTGCGAAGTAGCCGGATATTGGCGGGAGCTGGAATACGCTGTCATACACGTAGATCCAGAGCATCCCATGAGGCCGTGCGTTATCATGCACCTGAATGGCACCTTAATGGGCCACAGGATCTCGTCACGGTATCTCTGTGCATTCGAATTGCTATCGATAAAATGTCATTGCGTTCGTTGTCCGACGCTTATGCCTTCTCATACCATAACCCCACTGCCACCACGGGGCAGTCTTTTCACAACGTTGACATCAGAAAACCGCTCTCCCACACGACGCCATACACGCCATCTGCCCGGTTCAGTTGAAACCGGGATTCATCCGTGAAGAGCACACTTCTCCAGTGTGCCAGTGGCCATCGAAGGTGAGCATTTGCCCACTGAAGTCGGTTACGACGCCAAACTGCACCCTGGGTAGGACGACGAGCAGATGAACTTCCCTGAGACAGTTTCTGACTGTTATGCAAATCCAAAGTTTCATCAGCTGTCTGAGTGGCTGGTCTCAGATGATCCTACAGGTGAAGAAGCCGGATGTGGAGGCCTTGGTTGGTCTGCGGTTGTGAGGCCAGTTGGACGTACTGCCTAATTCTCTGTAATGACGTAGGAGGTAGCTTATGTTAGAGAAATGAACATAAAATTCTCTGGCAACAGCTCTGATGGACATTCCTGCCTTCAGCATGCCAATTTAAACGCTCCCTCAAAACTTGAAACATCTGTGGGATTGTGTTCTGTGACAAAACGGCATTTTCGAGTGGCCTTTCATTTTCCCCAGCACGAGGAGCACCTGTGTGATGATCATGCTTCTTGATATGTCACACATGTCAGGTGGATGGATTATCTTGGCAAAGGAGAAATGCTCACTGACAGGGTTGTAAACAGAAGTCACAAAAGTTGAGAGAAATATGCTTTTTTGTATGTATGGAACATTTCTGAGACCTTTTTATTTCAGCTCACGAGACATGGGACTAATCCTTTGCATGTTGTGTTTGTATTTTTGTTCAGTGTACTTTAAACTGTGGTGATGGGTAGAGCTACCTGTCAATAGGATGAGGTTGAGTACAAAGGGATTGTTTAAAAAATAAGCCTTTGTTTTCTTACAACAGGAAACAGATCATGAGTAGTAAGAGACCAATCTGTTTGATCATGTTGTCATGGCTCTAATCAACACGTTTCTATTCATCTCAACGTGACACATTAACACAGAGTCCTTCCTTCCTTGTCATAATCAGTCACCCTGTCCATGTTCCATGTCATTTGTGGCCACTTCTGATGCCTGTTCAAACAGTCCCACAAAGGGAGAGATGAGGAATGGACCTAAGTAGAAATAAGGAGAGGGAGGAGAGGGTGTTGTCCCTTCTACTTATATGGTTTGTCTTTTAGATTATAGTTCTCAGGTATAAGGATTGGTGTGGTGGACAGGAAACAGCAGTACTAGAAGGACACCACCATGGTTTGTTGACTCTGGATGGCAACAAAATGCATCATAGAGAGGGAATACCCCAGCCTTAAGTATGAATTTGAAAGTTGTGCTTACGTATCTGCAGCCCCATCCTTCAGTTTCACAGCAAACCAAGTGGCGGAATTGCCATCTTCTTGGTTTTAGTGTTAGGGAATGGGCTTTTAAGATAGTATGTCGGTACTATCCCAGCCTTTTAATAGCTAGGGACTATCCCAGTCAAACCTCCAAACCGTCCCATAAGCAGCAGGATTACTCTCTCTCATGCTGTAGCTAATGATTCCCTTATCAGCTGTGCCTCTCGTTGTTTGAAGGGATTAAACTGGGTTTACCTGAATGACCTGAAACTCCCTCACAGAGGTACAGAAAGACACCGGAGCATTACCGAAAGTATAGGAGAGAGGGATTTAAAGGTGCTCTGAACACGTCACAAACTCCTGTGTTATGATGATGATGCCTCCCTGTCAAATAACAACTCACTCCCCCGTATTGCAGAAACGGAATTTGCTCTTTACTCAGTCATTTCCCACATACCCCCTGCATTCAGTTTTTGCATTTTTAAAAGTTGCGAAATAAATGTATGTTTAAACAGATAATTCAAACCTATCTCGTCTAATCTCGTCTTATCTCATTGCTAGTTCCTACCACCCTTCAGTTCCCCTTCTACCCTTTCCCACTATTTTCACAGTGGTCGCTTTGATCAAGGTATTTTCTACACTAGAGTCTCATAGTGGGTCCGATCCACACAGAGGGTGTAGTAGTAGAGCAGTATGGCTGTGAGGAGGCGTGTCAAAGACTGCCATTCACCCTGTGTCATGTCCCCATTTAGACCCAAAAATGTGACATTTCCACACACATGCACGCGCACATGCACTCGCGCGCGCACACACACACACACACACACACAGGCGCGCGCACGCACACACACACACACACATCCAAGGGGAAATGAAACCCAGTGTTTTTGGAGACAACAGCTCTTCTGTGAAGGTCATATTCAAATGCCTGTCAGAGCTTTGGTTCCGGCTGCTGACACATGCATTAGAGGCACACTCATTGTGAGAGGGTGTGTTTGTGTGTGTGTGAACATGTGAGAGTGTGTGTATGTTTCCCCTCACTGGCAGATTAATACACACTTTTGCTGTTTGATGTACAGAACTGTATATAGAAACAGAGGAAGAGAGCAGAATCAGCCACACGGTTAATGACAATACAGCACAGTATTCCGTAATGGATATTTCTCTGTGACATCAACGCCTCCTAGATTAGATTAGATGAGATTGCGGCGGTGATGGGATTTACACAGGATTTACATATCAGATATATAGCGCCCCAGCTGCAGCAGCCTCAGCCTCCATCCTGGTTTGGTTTGTGATCCCAGGGCCAAAGACACACACACAGGGCCTGTTGTCGGCCGGAAACCAGACCCCCGCTCCCACTGACCCACGGTTTACAGCAATATTAACTCTCCCCTTAGAGCAACTCCTGGAAGCCCTCCACTACGGCTACAATAACATTCACACTGCTTATTTACAGCAGCTCTGTGTTTACTGGGGCCCGAGCCCAAATGACACCCTATATCCTTTATCTCGTCGAAGGTAGTGCACTGTAAAGGGAGTAAGGTGCCATTTGGGACACGCACCAGGTCTTTCTTCTGGAGGGAAACGTGTCATCTTTTACTCTCATTCACATGTGATAGAGTAAATAATCAACGGTCCCGAGGGCCGTGTGCGCGCAGATACAGTGTATCTGCTGTAAGAAGAGACCTGTCAGAATGTGTCATTGTTTTAGTGTTTTCTGCCTGGAAGTGGAGGGAATAGCCCAACCCACATAGGTACTGTATGCAGGTATGTAAAGGAGCGTTGGGGTTAGGACTAGGAGTGGACTAACAGGCTGGGCTTTCGGTGTTGTTTCTGCAGGGTGTTGTTGCACCAGAGTGTATATGTGTTTGTGTGTGGGTGGTTCCACCTCACCTCCCAGGGGTGTGTGTGTGTGTGTGTGTGTGTGTGTGTGTGTGTGTGTGTGTGTGTGTGTGTGTGTGTGTGTGTGTCCCTGTCCCTGTCCCTGTCCCTTAATGAAGACAGAGCAGGAATGCAGACGTGGTAGAGAGGAGAGGAATGAGGAAACAGGACTGTTTTGTTTTCCTACGCCATCATCTAACACCCACTTCATAATTAAATAACTTCATCACCACCTTGCCCTTTGATCCAGGCAAATCTTCATAGGGCATCTCACTAACAAGCATCAGTACCTTACAGAAATGTGAATATATGCTCACCTAAATTAAAGTACTCAACAATGGCATTCATCTTGACTTATATGGAATGAAGCATCTGTACATTTAGAGATTGTTTGAATATGAGGCTTACACTCATCTGCATTAATGTGGTGGTGACAGTGGAATTCATCTGATATGTATGGACGGAATTGTATGTTTGAGGCTGTGGCTGGCCTTGAGCATGTGGAGCTAGCTAGCATAACTAGTAAAAACATCCAGCTAATATGTACAGTGTATATGAGGGTAAGCGAGTGAATGATCTCTTATGGACAGATCTACGCAAACATAACTGGTACCATAGAATCTGTCGGGAAGGAATGTGATTCATGGGATAACGAGCAGAAGTAGTTCTGGTGTTTGGGTTTTTCATCACTGGTTATTTGGACAAATCACGATTCGAATTTCAGAAGGGGAGGGGGACATTCAGCCCGTAACTTGCAAAGAGAGTGGATTCCGGTTCTGCTCCTTGTTCTAGCATCTCTTGATCCCAGCAATAACACATATGGACCCAGAACTTAATTGAGCAGCTGACAAATTACGCAAAACTTTAGTTCCGGGGGCGGCAGGTAGCCTAGTGGTTAGAGCGTTGGGCCAGTAACCGAAAGGTTGGTGGATTGAATCCCCCAAGCTGACAAGGTAAAAATCTGTTGTTCTGCCCCTGAACAAGGCAGTTAACCCACTATTAACCCACAGTTAACCAATGTGGGGCTCTTACCTATGCTGACTCGTGACTTATAAGGACAAGACTAGTGGAGGATGAAATGAAATTAAGCCGAGCAAGTCTCAGAGATCGTTTGTCATTCGTTTTTATTATTAAAATACACATTTGGGTCTCCATCTCAGTCACAGAGTGGTGTATTAAATCACCCAGAGAAGAAATTAGATGCATATCTTATTCATAAGGAATGAAAAAAATAAATGGATTTGAGAGCCTTGGCTGAACTCTCCCCAAAAAAAGAGTGCAAAGTCTGAAAATAGTTCTTAGTCTCCAGTCCAGTATCTGTGTCTCTGAAAATGAGGATGTGTGGATGACCTGTGTTGTTGATGGGGAGGAGATTGAAGATGAGGAAGAGGAGGAAAGATTTGTGGATGACATGGGGTTATGGGTGTAGTAGCCATTGTTGACAGCCTGGTAGGAGGAAGAGCTCATGTTGTGAATTGGCCATGTGCATGACAGCCATAAACATCCAGGAAATGGCCATTACATGTTGGATTGTCCTTCACCCACAGTACACACCCCTCACTCACAGCAGGCCAACATCCCCTTCATTTAGCTCTGCAGGGAATTCAGGAAATGGGTTCAGGAAATGGGTTATGGATGGGAAAGTCTTTTATGACAGTCACTCATATGCCTTTGGAAAATATTCAGACCCCTTGACTTTTTCCACATTCCACATTACAGCCTTATTCTAAAACAGATTTTTTTTTAAATGCCCCTCATCAATCTACACACACTACCCAATTACGACAAAGCAAAAACTGTTTAAAAAAAATAATTAGCAAAAAATTAAATGTTCATAAAAATATCACATTTACATAAGTATTCTGACCCTTTACTCAGTACTTTGTTGAAGCACCTTTGGCAGCAATTACAGCCTCGAGTCTTCTTGGGTATGACGCTACAAGCTTGGCACACTTGTATTTGCGGAGTTTCTCCCATTCTTCTCCGCATATACTCTCAAGCTCTGTCAGGTTGGATGGGGAGCGTTGCTGCACAGCTATTTTCAGGTCTCTCCAGAGATGTTCGATCAGGTTCAAGTCCGGGCTCTGGCTGGGCCACTCAAGCTCAATTTCGAGTCTCATAGCAAAGGGTCTGAATACTTGTGTAAATGTGATATTTCAGTTTTTTCAACAAATGTCTTAAAACTTGTTTTTGCTTTGTCATTATGGGGTATTGTGTGTAGATTGCTGAGGATTTTTTTTTCTTTTATATCCATTTTAGAATAAGACTATAACGTAACAAAATGTGGAAAAAGTCAAGGGGTCTGACTACTTTCCGAAGGCACTGTATATACAGTAAACTCCCTCCCTGGACTCATAATGGAGCTGAGATTATAAGCTGTTATAGGGAGAACTAGGAGAAAATAGTATACTGTACATAAAGTACTGAGTATAGGCAATTAGGACATATCTCTAATGTAAATCTACTGTATGGGGAAATGTGACAGATGTATTCCATTATTGTCCTATTGGGAGTATATTGTACTGTAGGGAATTGTGATTGATCATAGCATGGAACTTATATACTGTATATACCGAGTGTACAATATATGACATATGAGTGTACAATATGACATCCATGACATATGTAGGCTGACCGGGTGAATCCAAGTGAAAGCTATGAACTCTTATTGATGTCACTTGTTACTGGCCGACACTTTAACCAGTAGGCTTCCTGCCGCTATGGAGTAGTCCATAGGCCAGTGGGGAAAATGTGTCCACTTTGGGGTAGCAAAGGTTTGAATGGTATTAAAATGTTCCCCACAAGCCTCTGGTCAAATTGAAATATAACCTCTCCAAAAAAGTATATTTCTTGTTGTATTGGAGTCTATGCAATGGAATGTTCGCAGGATCAAACAACAATGGAACATTCTATTGGGTGGATCTCATCTTAAAAACTATGGAATTTTTTATATATATATTTTTTTCGATCAGATCTAATGGTTTACATAGACTGACTCATCATTGAAACAACAATGTTACAAATAGCAGAACTACATATCTGTTGTAGGGAAATTGGTCACACTGGGAAGTCCAAGAGATCCAAATCTGGTAGCATGTTAGCTTTATAGTTGCCACCTATAATAGTCTGTTGTATAGCAATACTCCGCATGCTAGGACGAAAGGTGTGGTTTGTCGTTTGTTGAGTTTTCCCAGCAAGTTAACACGGATATTTAGGTAAACGCATTGTCTCTTCATAAAGGGAACATTGGTGATTGTATGTTCTTCTGTCCCTGACCATCGTGATCTTAAAATGTTATTTCATGAAATACTATATGTTACCTAATAATTGTGTAGCCATTAGTTCAGTGGCTAGTTGTCAAACATAATTGAAGTTTTGCAATTGGTGTTTAGAAAAAAATCCATCTATTTAGCAACTTTTGCCGAATAGTAATTTTGACATTTTTTTAAAACAATTTTGGTAATATTTTACGAAGATTATATATTTTGCAAACCTGGCTAAATTGGTTTTGCTATCTGCATAACTATAATATATTTTTTAAATTATCGTTAGGCATATTCCACCTGTTTTTGAAAGAGTTGTATCAATGCCAGAACAATCCTGTTGGCGGCCATATTGAAACGTGTACCCTATGGTTCAATCAGCAATAGATAGCTAGGCATCATCGTTTAGACTTTTCCTAGCATTATGTAAAGGTGGTGCATTCATAAAGAAGGCACTTTGCAGGACGTAAATCCAATGGGATTTCATATCGGGTGGAATGTACAGGGCAGAGTTCACATCACATTTCTTGATGTTAAGACAAATTATAGAATCGCATTGCATATCATTTTAATCAATAGATGTCAGTGAATGCTTCTAAAACATTTTGTGTTTTAATGTAGTATATTTGAAACGGCTATGGGGACTAGGTTGAGTGCGCGCGGGTGCTCGGCCATGGAAACCAATTTCATGAAGCTCCTGAACAGTTCTTGTGCTGACGTTGCTTCCAGAGGTAGTTTGGAACTCGGTCGTGAATGTTGCAACCGAGAACAGACGATTTTTACGCGCTGCGAGATTCAGCACTCGGCGGTCCCGTTCTGTGTGCTTGTGTGGCCCACCAATTTGCGGCTGAGCCGTTGTTGCCCCTAGACATTTCCACTTCACAATAAGAGCCCTTTTACAGTTGACCGGAGCAGCTCTAGCAGGGCAGATATTTGACGAACTGACTTGATGGAAAGATGGCATCCTATGCTGGTTCCACGTTGAAAGTCTCTGAGCTCTTCAGTAAGGCCATTCTACTGCCAATGTTTGTCTATGGAGATTGCATGGATGTGTGCTCAATTTGATACACCTTTCCGCAACGGGTGTGGCTGAGATAGCCGAATGCACTAATTTGAAGGGGTGTCCACATACTTTTGTGTATATATAGTGAATGTGAAATGTGTCCCTCTGGCCCATGGACTAGAGTGCATTAAGATAGTGGACTTTAAGGGGAATTATGACAGATGTTTCCTGTTGTGTGATGTGAGATTGTGCCTGTGTCCCAGTATAATTCTATTCCCTATATAATGCACTACTAGCCATGGTCAAAAAATAGAACGCTATAGGGTTCCATTTGAGACACAGCCTGTGAGAGCCCCGTTTCTCTTCAGCAGTCATTATTAGCTAGCTATACCGCTTTACTCTTCTCCTTCTATCAGCCCAGTGCTGCAGCTGAGGTGTATTACTATCACTATCACTACACAGGCAGGCGTGCCAAAGAAAGGAGTAGACAAAATGGCTGCCTTCTGAACTCCTCTTTTCCTGTCAACCTGGGTTCCTAGTGATTGAGTATTGGTGTTATGTGTTCTCTGTTCCGCACCATTGGGTTAGGTTATCTACGTAACCCCTCACTTAGAGGCCTCCAGTTGCCCCTCTCTGAGAGAGAGAGAGAGAGACACTCTGTCTCTGTCTTTCTCTCTCTATCTCGCTCTTTCTACCTCTCTCAATTGTTTTGGGTCTATAAGCTCTGTGGTCTGCATGACAGGCTAGCACTGCTGCAGCTTGTTGATGCTGAATTGAGCTTGAAACACCAGTCCAGACCAATTTTTCTCTACTGCTTTCACGCACCTGGCTGGCACGCTCGGAGCTAGCCTTTTTCTCTCTCTTCTGTTTCGCTCTGTTTCTTTCTCTACTCTCTCTCCTTCTTTTTTTATCTCCAGAGAGTGAAGGCTGGAGATAGCCTTCCTTCCTATTCTGTTTGAAAAGGGTATTGATTGTTCTGCTTCACTGCTCAGTCATGTTGGAATCAAAGAGAAGGAGGGATGGGGTTGGGCGGTTCAGGCCCGTCCAGGGAGTTCAGTACACTCTCTATGGCACAACCAGTTATCTGGTGTAGTGTAATATTCTGTACATTCTCTATGGCAGCACCAGTTATCTGGTGTAGTGTAATATTCTGTACATTCTCTATGGCACAACCAGTTATCTGGTGTAGTGTAATATTCTGTACATTCTCTATGGCACAACCAGTTATCTGGTGTAGTGTAATGTTCTGTATGGCAACACCAGTTATCTGGTGTAGTGTAATATTCTGTACATTCTGTATGGCAACACCAGTTATCTGGTGTAGTGTAATATTCTGTACATTCTGTATGGCAGCACCAGTTATCTGGTGTAGTGTAATATTCTGTACATTCTGTATGGCAGCACCAGTTATCTGGTGTAGTGTAATATTCTGTACATTCTGTATGGCAGCACCAGTTATCTGGTGTAGTGTAATATCCTGTACATTCTGTATGGCAACACCAGTTATCTGGTGTAGTGTAATATTCTGGATGGCAGCACACGTTATCGTGTGTAGTGTAATAGCGTTACCATTAGACATTACTATGCCCCTTTCTTGGAAACCCTGAGTAGTTAGAGAAGCATACCAAGAAACTCTTCGTGTGTACATGACCCTAATTAAGATAGTCAAACTACACGGGTCGGATTGTGTGTGAGCTAATTATGCTGCTAGTCAGTATCATTGACCCCTTAGTGAATCCCAGAGAGAGAGAGAGAGAGAGAGAGAGAGAGAGAGAGAGAGAGAGAGAGAGAGAGAGAGAGAGAGAGAGAGAGAGAGAGAGAGAGAGAGAGAGAGAGAGAGAGAGAGAGAGAGAGAGAGAGAGAGAGAGAGAGAGAGAGAGAGAGAGAGAGAGAGAGAGAGAGAGAGAGAGAGAGAGAGAGAGAGAGAGAGAGAGAGAGAGAGAGAGAGAGAGAGAGAGAGAGAGAGAGAGAGAGAGAGAGAGAGAGAGAGAGAGAGAGAGAGAGAGAGAGAGAGAGAGAGAGAGAGAGAGAGAGGAAATGTCATTAAAATAAAATCACTACATAATGACTCTAATCCCTTTGCCTTGCTGTGTTATGTAAAAAAGCAGAGGATTACCACCAACGGGACTTTTCAATTTCACATGTGCCGAGAGACAGAGAGACAGGTACGCTATATGGTAGCTGTCAGTGTGGTCGACTGGTTGTACATCACACACTGACACACACAGCGGGATGCGGCCAGAGTGAATTCAGGGAGCGGTTGCACGATTTAGAAAGAGAGCATGGAGAGTGTTTGTCCCTGGCGTCGACATACAGTATGGTGGTGCTGAATTGTTGGGAGCAGTGGTTATTTTGGGAGGTGTGGGGGGGTGGGGTCCCTAGTTTGGGGGCGCACTGGTGTGCGATGATATACTAGCCTGAACAGTATATACTGACATAAGCACATGCTGTATCACAGCATACTACAGGTCGTGGAGGGACCTAAACATTTTTGGAGGGTAGAATGACTGTGAGAAGGTCAGTTCTGGTGACTATTTAAAAAGGACACTACTCCAAAATAATTGAAAATAGAATTATGTTTACATACATTTTTTTTTTTTACATTTTTTTTTTTTATATATATATATTTTTTTTAATGAACCCAATAACATATTGGTCCATATTATCAGACAGGTGTGCTATTTAGCAATAAGCATTATCACCTACTGTAGCCCAACTGATGCAGCATAGTGGCTATAAATAAATAGGCTCCAGCATTTACCCCATTAGCCTAATCATTAGCTAGATCACAAACTCTAAACATGATCTTGTTTCTAGTTAGCAACATATTGGTGACTTGATTATCCCCAAAAAACGTTCCACTGGCACTCAGTCAAGGATCATGTACTGTGAATATAATGTAGGCCTACCAGTTAGTCTTGATTCGTGTAACATTTAGCCCCGGTGTCCCCTATCCATTCAACGCCATTAGCGAGCGCTATTGTGCATAAACCACAATGCTGCTAAAAGCAATTCACTCATTTTCGGAAGGTGAGAAGTTAAAAGTTGTGATCCTCCACTTTCAACGATGTCCATCAAAACTGCTTTCAAAGGTATGTTTTTCCTCGACTGCATTAACAATGTTGTACAATGACTGTGCGTGCATGTTTCTCTCCCTGTGTGGCACGCAGGTTCACCTTTATTCTCATGAGTCTTGCCCTGGAGCCAGAACTGAGTGTTTAACGCTAAATGGGCCAGCTGCAAAGTCAAAACTGTCTATATTGTAAATATTCATGACATTTCTTTTGCTTTTTGGTAAATAAATTTAAGGTTAAGGTTAGGCATTATGGTTAGCAATGTTTTTAAGGTTACGATTAGGTTTAAAAACAGATTTTATGACTTGGCACCCTATTCCCTATTATATTAAAAAGTAGTGCACTTTATAGGGAATAGGGTGCCATTTAGGATGCAACCCATACATCTAATGGGCTGTACAGTATCTATTATTGATTAGCTGCTGTAGGGATCCTCGCCAATGCTATGAAATATGTAACACTTATTGGCTAGCTGGGTGAGATGTACAGCAGCCCTCAGAGAGATGTACATCAAGCGTACATCTCTCTCTCTCTATCAGTCTCTCTCTCTCTCTCTCCTCTTCCCTATTTCTTTCTTTATATCTTTCTGTCTTTTTCTCTCTCTCGCTCTTTCTCTCTCTGTCTCTCTCTCTCTCTCTCTCTCTCTTTCTCTTTCTCTTTCTGCCCCCTCTTCTCACCCCACCTCTTTCTACCTCACCTTCAATGTGAGTCACGCAGTCATGTTGTTTGCTGTTTTCAGAGAGTCAACAGGAGAGGTACACAGCCACCTAGACAGACAGAGAGACCCAGCGGTGGCGACAGAAAGCCTAGATGGCAGTGCCTTGATGAATCAGATGTTTGCCCAGCCACATGACGCTGAATATAAATATAGACACAGATTATTTTGCTGTAAAATTGTCTGGCTTCACCTCTCAGATGGCCACTGCTTTAGTGTGTTTCAGTCCCCCAGTCGAGCATCCTTCTGGAGTGTCAATAGAGCTCCGTTTTCATCTGGGCTGTTTCCCTCCCGTCAGTTAGGAAACAAATGAGGTCATAGTTATTAGAGGGCTGTGATTCAACTTGACCCTAAAGGACATTGGATACACTCACATACATATTCACATAGAACATATTAATAGAGACGTACACATAGAAACACACCACACAAATACACATTGGGCACAGTCACATGGAAAAAGAGAGCGTCCCCTGCCTGGTCTGTTAGAGCAGAGTGGCGCTAGCCGCAAGGCGAGCCAGCGGGAGGAGAGCGCCCGCCGGGCCGGCTGCAGTCGGACATATTTGTGGTCAACCAGCCCTTTCTCTGCCTCTGCTGTGGCCCTGGCTTTCCCCAATCACACATACACATGCATGCACTTTCTCTCTCTCCACCACACACACCTCCACACACGCACAGACAGACACAAAAACACACTTACTGTGTATCCCAGAGAGAGAACTCCCTTTCTGTTTTTTCCCAGAGCTGTGCCTATTTATATTGATCCTTGCGGTGACACATGAAGCAGGATTGACCCTCGTCAGCAGAGCATACAGTAGCAGTTCACCACCCTGCCTGCTTGCCTCCCAATTGGCACCCTATTCCCTATTATAGTGCATATTGACCAGAGCCGTATGGGCCCTGGTCAACAGTAGTGCACTGTATAGGGTGCAGTTTGGAACGTATCCCTTGTAACAGTGGGGAGAATGAGTTACTTCCATCCAGAGCTCACAGACGGAGCAGCTCACTCAGGGAAAATAAGGAATATTGAGTGAAAGGGGAAGTAAGACATTACCACGAGGAGTAGCGTTACACACACTATGGAAATATAGGCTTGGCAAGAGAGGTTTTGAGTTCTGCCTGACCTGATGTAGCCACCTCTCTCCCCCCTCTATCCTCTCCTTCTTCAACTCTTCTCTTTTACACACTTCTCTCTACAGACAAAAACAGACACACACACACTACACTTCACTCTGCGTTGCTAAATGGGTCTCTTTTCCCATCCTCCTCGTAGCCTAGTTCCAGAGTGTCGGAAATAGAAGCGTGGGGCTGGAGATCCATGGGTCCCTGGTGGGGATTGGAAAATGAAGTAGGTCTGCAAGCTGATGGGCTGGTTTTATTTGTGTGTGTGTGTGTGTGTGTGTGGGGAGAAAGAAAATGTGTGAGCGTGTGCATGCGTGCTTGTTTTCGTGTGTGTGTGTGTGTGTGTCAGAGGAGGCTGGTGGGATGAGCTATAGAAGGACGGGCTCATTGTAATGGCTGAAATGGAATAACTGGAATGGTATCAAACATATCTGGATGGAAACCACATGTTTGTTCCATTTAATTCATTCCAGCCATTACAATAAGCCCGTCCTCCTATATTCCTCCCATCAGCCTCCTCTGGTGTGTGTGTAAGGTGTCCCAAAGGACCATTTAGGACTGGCAGTGTATGACTCACACCCCCCAAAAACATAGTCCTCACAGAGCTGCATTACATACAGTACATATAGTAAACTCTTCTCAAATCTCATCTGGATTTGAGTTCTGCATTCCGCTACTGTATATTGGTTTCAAAGAATTCTAACAATTTGAGGGTGAACAAAATTGTAGGTGAACAAATCAGGTTTCTATGCAAAACAGGCAAATCAACATTTACAACACCACCTCCAATGAACACGATAGACATCTAGAAAATCGAAACTGCCTGACCTCAACTCACCTAACTAACCTCTCTTGCTGTTATTCTCAATACGATAGTGAGGGAGGCCACTTATTTGTAGAACCAAACGCTGTATAATGTGTAAAACATTCCTAATATATTAAATGTAGATATTTATAGCACATTTCAAAATAAACTCTTCGCTGTTCACTCTTCATGTTTTTCTTTCTGTGACAGTCTGTGAGACTGTTGTAACGCCTATATAGCTCCATTCAAAGCAGCACTCATGAAGGCATCCATTATAGAAGGTCTGAATAAGTGTCAGCTCTACGCTGCACACAGACAGGGCCGTCTCAGTAGTCACAATATCCTATCAGTAGAGACATATAGCATCCTGTCTATGTCACAGGCAACTCCAGTAAACTTCCGGCGTCTTCATCCGTAATTGGGTTCCCCGACGAAAATGTATTAGTTTCCTTGACAGCAACGTGTCTTCTATCTGTTCGATACAGTACACATGTAGTCCTTTAATTATTTTAGTCCTCTGCATTAAACAAGACATTTTTTTTATCAGAGAGCTTATTTGTTACACCTGAAATGATCAGGCGGGGAATTCCCTATGGACAACTACAGAGCCAACATGACAGATTGCACCAGGAAAAAACTTTACTTCTGAAACGTCCCAAACTTTGTGTTTGTTGTCCCTTAGGCTTGTTCATTATGTCTGTGTGTGTGTGTGTGTGTGCGTGCCTGCTTGTATGTGTGTCTATGAAGTCTTATTTCTCAGAGGGAGTGGCCTACAAAGAAGCTTTTAGAGTACAATACTGAGGTATTGCTGCAGGCTCTCATCTGCAGCAGCTTCGTGAGAACCTGACTCTAGTTTAGCTGGAAGTGGATGATGTGTTATCGGGAACTTCTGCATTCCTGCCATACCCCTATGCCAGCAGTGTCACTGGACTGGCACAGTACATTAAATACACAGGGCCCTGGAGGCCTGACACCTGTGAATGTTGCATTGAGGCAATTGTATTAAATGCACCCAAGTATAGACTGAAAACAGCCCATGGAGAGTTGACCTAGCTGAGCTGCGTTTTTTCCGTGAAATGAATCCCATTGTTATTTTTTTATTAAAACAGCAACAATATAATACAAAGACAATACAAATGGTTGCTCCCATCAGTGGGCGCTCTGGTCGGTGGCGGCGACCTGAGACGCTGGCAGGGTCTTGAACCTCCCCGTCTGCAACATTTCTGCCGAAATTGCCCCAAATTTTTTTTTTACTGACCCAAGAGCACAATGATATTTCCTATTGACTGACTGTGGTCCTCCAAAACCCCCAACAATACAGTTTGTGGGTCCAACCTCGCCCTGATATTATGGCATAACCACTCCTGGAGCAGACTCCAAAAACAAGCCACTGATGAACAAGTACTTAAAATGTGCTCTGTTGATTCTGTTTCCACGTGGCAGTCTGAACTGCTCTGACTGTTCAATGCCCCATACACTGAGCATTATTTTTGTAGCGAGACTTTTATATAATGTCTTAACTTGTTGTTTTGTGTATCAGTTCATGAACCCGATGCCATGGTATCGGGACATCGAAATCATGTTCCCAAATATCTTGAATTTTATGCGGTATAGTTGTCATAGTGTAACTGACACATTTTACCATTTAAATGAGTAATTTTAAGACATTAATACATTTTATTGGTGGCAGACATACTAATTCATAACTTTTTCTTTAAAGTAATTGCCACTTTTGTGGCAGCACTGCGATGAGTTGGTTATCGTTTTGTATTGAGCAAAATTAATCCCATTGTTTGTATTTTGTATTTTTGTAGAAATAGTTTGTATTTCTTATGGATCCCCATTACTCTTCCTGGGTCCAGCAATATTAAGGCGGTTTATACAATTTTAAAACATTACAATACATTCACAGATTTCACAACACACTGTGTGCCCTCAGGCCCCTACTCCACCACTACCACATATCTACAGTACTAAATACATGTGTGTGTATTAGAGATCGACTGATTAAGCTGCATTTTTGGACGCCGATTATGGCCAATTACATTGCAATCCACGAGGAGACTGCGTGGCAGGCTGACCACCTGTTACGCGAGTGCAGTAAAGAGCCAAGGTAAGTTGCTAGCTAGCATTAAACTTATCTTATAAAAACAATCAATCCATATTAACATAATCACTAGTTAACTACACATGGTTGATGATATTACTAGTTTAACTAGCTTGTCCTGCGTTGCATATAATCAATGCGGTGCCTGTTAATTTATCATCGAATCACAGCCTACTTCGCCAAACGGGTGATGATTTAACAAAAGCGCATTCGCGTCAGGGTATATGCAGCAGTTTGGGCCGCCTGGCTCGTTGCGAACTGTGTGAAGACCATTTCTTCCTAACAAAGACCGTAATTAATTTGCCATCATTTTACATAATTATGACATAACATTGAAGGTTGTGCAATGTAACAGCAATATTTAGACTTAGGGTTGCCGCCCATTCAATAAAATATGGAACGGTTCCGTATTTCACTGAAAGAATAAACATTTTGTTTTCGAAATGATAGTTTCCGGATTTGACCATATTAATGACCTAAGGCTCGTATTTCTGTGTGTTATTATATTATAAGTAAGTCTATGATTTGATAGAGCAGTCTGACTGAGCAGTGGTAGGCAGCAGCAGGCTCGTAAGCATTCATTCAAACAGCACTTTACTGCGTATGCCAGCAGCTCTTCGCAATGCTTGAAGCACAGCGCTGTTTATGACTTCAAGCCTATCAACTCCCGAGATTAGGCTGGCAATACTAAAGTGCCTATAAGAGCATCCAACAGTCAAAGGTATATGAAATACGAACGTTATAGAGAGAAATAGTCCTATAATTCCTAAAATAACTACAACCTAAAACTTCTTAAGTGGGAATATTGAAGACTCATGTTAAAAGGAACCACCAGCTTTCATATGTTCTCATGTTCTGAGGAAGGAACTTAAATGTTTTTTTTACAAGGCACATATTGCACTTTTACTTTCTTCTCCAACACTGTGTTTTTGCATTATTTAAACCAAATTGAACAATCTTCCATCTAGATTGTCAGACCACGGTGGCTTGTCGTTGTTGATAGACAACAATAAACATTTCACCTCTTCCACACTGACTTTACAGAATTCAAAAGTACAATTCTTGTTTTCATAATTTGGTCCGATATACTTGTATGTGTAGTGTCAGCGTTTGTTGCTGGCATGTCATCCCTAAGTTTGCTTATCTTGCCAATGAAAATGTCATTAAAGTAGTTTGCGATATCAGTGGGCTTTGTGATAAATGAGCCATCTGATTCAATAAATAAAGGAGCCGAAAAAATGTCATTTAAGGTGCCGCAAAGCTTTTTACTATCATTCTTTATATAATTCATCTTTGTTTCGTAGTGTAGTTTCTTTTTATTTAGTTTAGACACATGATTTCTTAATGTGCAGTATGTTTGCCAATCATTTGGGCTGCCAGACTTAATTGCCATACCTTTTGCCTCATCCCTCTTCAACCATACAATTTTTAAATTCCCCATTAATCCAAAGGGATTTAACAGTTTTTTTCAGTCATTTTCTTAATGGATGCATGCTTATTAGTAACTGGAATAAGTAGTTTCATAAATGCGTCAAGTGCAGCGTCTGGTTGCTCCTTGATACACACCACAGACCAGCAAATATTCTTTACATCATCAACATATGAATCACGACAAAACTTCTTCTTGTATGACCTCTTATACACTATATTAGAACTTTGGCTTTCCTAGATATGGCTATTATATTGTGATCACTACATCCTATGGATTTGGATACTGCTTTAAAGCAAATATCTGCAGCGTTAGTAAAAATGTGATCAATACATGTTGATTTAATTCCTGTGCTGTTTGTAACTACCCTGGTAGGTTGACTGACAACCTGATCCACGTTGCAGGCACTGGTTACAGTTTGCATTTTTTTCCTGAGTGGGCAGCTTGATGATAGCCAGTCTATTTAAATCACTCAGA
Source organism: Salvelinus namaycush (assembly GCF_016432855.1). Lineage (NCBI taxonomy): Eukaryota > Metazoa > Chordata > Actinopteri > Salmoniformes > Salmonidae > Salvelinus > Salvelinus namaycush. Next base: position 50,399,337 of record NC_052318.1, on the reverse strand, counting down.
AAATATACTTCTCTGTTGATACCACATACATTATCAAGCATTTCACACATGTTATCCAAATACTGACTGTTAGCACTTGGTGGTCTATAGTAGCTTCCCACAAGAATGGGCTTTAGGCGAGGCAGATGAACCTGTAGCCACATTACTTCAACAGTATTTAACATTAGATCGTCTCTAAGCTTTACAGGAATGTGGTTCTGAATGTAGACCGCAACACCGCCTCTGGCATTTCTGTCTTTTCGGTAGATGTTATCACCACTGTATCATCAAAGGTATTGTTTATGTGAGTTTCAGAGATAGTCAGAGTATGAATGTCATCTGTTACAAGCAAGTTATTGACTTCATGTAGTGTAATTTCACTGAGCACGGTGGTAGGATACAGTATATTCTCCTCACACAAACACCTGGAGAGAGAGAGAAAGAGTGAACCCAAGCCAGACAACAATAGATATAGATGCAGTCAAATATAGGCCTAGAGCACAGGAGGCAGACGGAGAGAGACAGAGTGAGAGGAGAGGGAAGAGGCTGGTGATTTGTAAATCCTCCGGATTTCGCAAGCTGACATCCTCTTGCCGCCGTCTCTTGACCTTTCCTCCTTGTGTGCCCACGCGGCGTTACCATGGCAACTCTAGCCCTGGCGCCACTAAGGCGGGAGACGGGTAGAGACTGGCGGGCTGTCAGTGGCACCTCAGTCAAATATATTTCATCACGACTCCTTCGGCTAATGTAGGACGAATACTAGTGTCTTGTATAGAAATTAAACATCTCAGACAATGTTTTTGTGGTATTTTAGGTGATTTTGGTCAGAGCCGTGTCAGTGCCCGCCAAACACAGATAGATACAGGGTGGTCCGGTTATACAGGGCGATAATGAGCAAAGAAGAAAAGAGGAAGGACGAGAGGAGGATGATGACAGAGAGAGAGAAAGGAAGGTGAGGATAAGGAGAGAGGAATGCTGGAAGGAGAGAAAGAGAGATTGAATTGAGGGCAAGGGCAAACCTCAAATACGCAGTCTGAAGCCATGAAGCTGCCCGTAAAACTGAAAGCTCCCGTTGAGAGTGAAGATATACGTTTAGCCTGATATGCTGCTGCACAGACACACTGCAGCCTTCTGTCTGTAATCTCGTAGATTAAGACAGCCCATAACATAGAGCATTACACCTGTATACCTGCACTCAATACAATACAACAATTACTTCACAACATCATACAACATTACACAATTTAATGGATGGTGTGCTTTTATCTGAAGACATTTGGGTCAAACACTTGCCCACCTGAACAGTCGGGTTGATTGTTATAAACACAAATTAGGGAATATGGTCTGTATTTACACAACATTTACATAATAGTGACTGTTGCATATCAGAAAGAAAATATGTCACTTCCATGTGAGTTGGCCCCAAAAGACTGAAATATACATTTTCACAGCAATCTATTAGGGAGCATGTAGGGCAAAGTCGGTCACACTTGTATGCACATGTACACCCACATAGAGACTAAATTGGTCCTGCACTCAGTCACCCCAGTGAGGTGGTGGTGTAATGGGGGGGGGCAGGGTTAGTAGGAGGGTGTTCAGTAATCGTGCGAGCGAGAGGGGACGGGCAGGGCGTGGTACCAGGCAGGCAGGTGCTGAATCTGCTCGGGAGGGACGTTCCACCATCTGGCACAGGGATCCCCCTCCCAGCGGGCACACTGAGTGTGTGTGTTTCCGGCAGGCTAATTGGAGCACAGCCTCAGCGGAGTGACAGCTCTGTCACCGTGGCGATGTTTGACAGGCTAGACAAGGGAGAGCCGACCTGTCTGTACTGAACCAGAATAGAGCAAACGGCCAGTGTGTGTGTGTGTGTCTGCCTGCCCCTGTCTCGGCCTCTGTGTGTGCGTCGTTCAATGTTGAAGGGAAATGGGTTGTTAGCCTAATTTAAATCCTCTCCCAGTTTTACCATGCACCAACCAGGCAGTAGTTTAACCATGCTGCATTGATATGGAAGTCCTGATGTGTGTGTCGTTCCAACCTAGAGCGAACCCAGCCTCAGTGCTGTGGCTTGTTGGTGTTGCAGTGGTGCAGGAATGCAACCTGAAGTGTGAGAACGGGAGCAGGTGGCTTGTCTCATGTGACAGGAATGGCACTTATGTCCCTGCTCTGCTCAGAGCCCCAGCTGCACCTGCCCAGACCTCGCTCCTCGCTGCCTTTGAAATGTGCCCTATACTATATCTGTTGACGACTGAATGGAGTGATGACAATGCCCGAGGATAGAAACCTCAAACGTGGCCACTCAATCAAATTAATAAAGTAATATACTTTAAGAATGTGCTTAGTTGTCACTTCTCTTTTAGTCTTCCTCCCTCTCCATTTTTTTGGAGTACATTAATATTGTCAAAACACACAGCATTTTAAATATAGTTTGAGTGTTACTGTAGTGCAGACAGTTTGGGTAGAGAGACCATATTAGTAGAATCTCATTCTATTTATGAGAGAGCCGCTCTGACTTTGAGTTCAGATGAGGTCTACAGTGCATAATTAAATACAACCTGGTATTAGTTTCTAGGGCTCCCAAGTGGCGCATCGGTATAAGGCACTGCATCGCAGTGTCACTACAGTCCCCGGTTTGATTCCAGGCTTATCACACCCAGCCGCGACTGGAGTCCCATAGGGCGGCGCCCAATTGTCTCCGGCGTTGTCCGGGTTTGGCCGGGGTAGGCTGTCATTGTAAATAAGAATTTGTTCTTAACTGACTTGCCTAGTTTAAAAACTTTCTTTTTTATAAGCATCTCTTTTGCAAGAAAGATATGCATCATGTTATAATACCGGGCCAGTGGCTGCTGCTGTTAGGATGTTGGGGATGCTGCTGTTACTGCTACTCTATATTCATGAGTTCTGCTCTGCTCAGACCAGCCTGTCAGTCGGTCTCACACGCTGAGCCCGAACACAGCACTGTAGTGTGTTATGTGTAGGGAGAGGCTCAGGAGGATATGAACGATTTGTGATAAGGAATTCATGCGAGGATAATTATTTTGAGAAAGATTTCTATGTTATTGAACGGGCAGTAGCAGGACACCTTTTTTTTTTTGACTATACAATCAACAAATGTGCTAGCTGTCATATTGCGGGTCGCACAACATCCATCTTTATTTTCTCTGGTCTACAGGTGAATATCTCAATCTCGCCATTGGTTACAGAGATACAAGCGGTGTCTTGGTAATGTTATGACGACAGGATTCAGCTGCTCACATGTCTTGAGCTCAGTCGTTCAATCCCCACAGAGTGCCTTGCACCTCGTTAAGTTCTCACTATAGACTAAGAGGTCTGTTCTGTTCGTGATCCTCTCTCTCGAATTTCCTTTCCTCCATACTGGTGTGCATAACTGTCCTCCGGTTACAGAGAAGGAAAAAAACTACTGTGTGTGTGTGTGTGTGTGGTGTGTGTGTGTGTGTGTGTGTGTGTGTGTGTGTGTGTGTGTGTGTGTGTGTGTGTGTGTGTGTGTGTGTGTGTGTGTGTGGTGCTTTTGGGATTTTAAAAGGGCACCTGGCCACCTTCACTAACCCCCTGCAGGCAACACCATCTTAGTGTTTAGTGCTGTCTGTCTGCCAGCCAAGAGAGCACTTAATACTGTATTACTCTCCTTAATACAGTATTCTTGCGGCAGCTATAAAAGAGAACCACCGCAAGGCCACAAAAACCTAATTCATTCAACTGTTATTAAAACAATGAAATATTCATGACAACGTGTATGGTTATTGTACCGCAACCATTGCCACACAATACTAATCGCTGTCCTCCCCTCTCTCTTTCTTCTCTCTCTGTTGTGCAGGGGTTTTGCTCGACATCCAGAGACACTTCAATGTATCGGACAGTGGAGTGGGCTTGTTGCAAACAGGTAAGTCTCTCCTGATCCCTTAATGGCACATATGTAGCAACGATTAGCAAAGCTCAAACATCCACTCAAACCCTCCTCCTCCTCTCACGACAGGCCCATTACCTGTCCACGCTAAGCTGCTCTTAGGCCTCTTAGATTGGGACAACAAAAGGATAAAAGTCCCCTACTGCCTCCAGCCCTCTCCTCCCTGTCCTCCCCCCTATACCTCATCCTCCCTCCTCCTCCTCCTCCCTGCAGCCTGTGCAATTGACTGTAACTAAACCGGAAGACTGACTGAGTCAACAACAGACACACTGGCTTGTTTTTGGGATGGTGGCTCATGCCCCTTCTGCCTTGCTCATTGACAGACAGCCAAAAGGCTCTCCTTGACTAGACGGGTAGAAAGTATCACAAAAGTTATAATGCACGTGGAGTAATAAACATGAACCAAATATTGCAATTTAGCGAATGCAAGCTTTATGAATTAAAAAATTATTTTATCCTTAGGGTCTGACATTTCAAGCAACATTTTGCATGGTCAGTAACCTAGTCGCAATGGATCTGTTCCAGTGATTGTAGGTTGTAGATGGTTAAGACGGAGCGCAGAAATAACCCGTTCATACTGTGAGTTCCACCAGTAGGCAGCCTGGTGAAAATGAAAACGGTGTTGAGCGGCAGTGGGTTAGAGGCTGAGTCTGAGGGCTATGGGGCAGGGTTTCCCGCTCTATAGACCTTACTGAATCCAAACTTTTGTGAGGGAAAGGTGCATGTCTATTAGTTTGGCATCAGAAGGAGGGCTGGCACTTTCTGGAGTTTTGAGTTGACCTTTCAACGCCAAGGCTGCTGGGACCTAGCACGTTCTGTATTTCCTGAAGCTGAATGTCATGGATTTTGAGTTCGAAAATCTCACGGTGGTACCCACATGTCCATTATCTCTCAGGTGACGGGGTGAACGATCGGATTCCTCAAAGATAACTGTGAACTGATTTATGCGCCCGTAAGTGAAGTCGTGTTTGATGAAGTGTGCATGGTTGATAGCGTTTCACCCATCTCTCAAAAGACTTGACATAGCAAACAGGAAATCCAATCCCAGTTGCGCTTGTTGTTGCCGTTTTGGCGTTGCTGAATAAACAAAACCCATATACACATGCAGAACACACAGCACATAATGCAAACAGACTCTCACTCCCACAGGCAGTCAGTAAGTGGAATGGCACCCACAGCTGCCCTCTGCCCCTGTCTGCTGTCTGTAGCTGGGGCTAAAAGCAGTATGTGCCTGTGTGTGTGCGTGCAGTATGTGCCTGTGTGTGGTGTGCCTGTCCTGTCCTGTCTTGGGCCAGACTGCGTGGTGTGGCATGTTCCCTGATCTCCAGCTGACCCCAGTCTCTCGCTGGCCTGAGGAATGCAGCCGGCCCGAAGCTCTGACCGCTGAGAGCAGCCATGACCAGACTGGGAACCTACGTGTGAACGGCTGGCTAGGGCAGTGGTTCTCAAATCTCCCCTCAGGGACCCCTGCCTAGTCAAGGGCTTGGTGATTAGCTGACAAGTTGAATCAGGTGTGCGAGCTCTGGAATAGATCAAATACATGGAATGACTGGGGGTCCTGAGGAGAGGTTTGCGAACAACTGCGCTAGGGGGTTGGCAGGTGATCACATGTAGGTGTCCATGTGTGCTGTTATATCCTCAACCCCCCCCCCCCCCCCCCCCCTCACCCCCTACATCTCTTTATTTCTCTCTCTCTCTCTCACACACACACACACACACACACACACACACACACACACACACACACACACCAGAGAGAACAAGAGAACAATCGCCCACTATGTGAGCTTCTGCATCCAGGCTCTGCCCGCTTTCTCTCCTTGGCAACTTCCACCCACACCTGGTAGTCCAAACTGCCAACGTAGGTGGGCAAGTAGTGGTAAGTGGGCGATGTGTGAGGAGTTGATTCAGCCTCTCTCTGATCCCAGCTCACCTTCACTATATTCATACCTCAGAGAGCAGTGACCACGTACTGCTACGGTCACTTCTCACACCTGCACTAGTGTTACTGACTGGTCTATTTATAAGAGTTCTGTTTGAGTTCTGGTTCGGTTCTGCTTCGCCTTTTTCTTTGGCTGTGGATGAGGGGCTTTGGGTTATCCCTGGGCTGACAAAGTCTGGAGTATTGGAACTATGGCTGGTTTTCCTAGATTGCTTTGTGCCCACTCTTTGTGCCCACTCTGGAGACAAGAGTGGCCTCACTGGTCACTAGAGCTGCTCTTTAAACCCGCAGAAGTTCCCGACAGCGTTTGCAATTTTTTACATGCGGTTATGTCTGTAATTGTGTTTTTAAAGTTCACACACAACTCAACGTATGGAAAGGTGTAACCTTTCTTAAGTTATGGGGCAACACCAAAGTTAAAATGGTATTACACAAAGCAAAACATTTAGAGGTGTGTGTGTGTGTGTGTGTGCGTGTGCGTACGTTCACACCTTTAATAGGTGTGTGTGACGTAACTCCCTGAGGGGTGAGGCCCAAAGAGAGTGGAGAGGCCCCGTGTAAGAGGATCAGGTCTCTGTTGATTTCACTCAGGTGATGTATGGTAGTACGGCATGTGTTCTGGCCCCAGGTGCTCACGCCTGTCCATCAGATCAGCCCCCAGGAATGTACTGCACACATAGAAAGAGCAGAGCAGATCTGACACGAACTGTCATTCCTGATGAGAGGAGAAGACCTGTCAGATCAAAGGGGAAGCTCCCATTGGATATGACAGGCCTCTTTTAGGGCTCCTTGCTAATGAGTCTGAGGTTGTGGCCAAATGAAGACCGAGTGCTGCGAGCGGGAGAACGACCTGTGGCTCTTTGGTCATGGGTGATGTTACACCTTCTACAGGTTTGGAAGGAGCCTGGAGGGCTCTGTTGGTTGGTTGGTGAGCCTGCAGACAGAGGAACGTGTGCTTTGTGTAGATGTGTTGTTATTGTCCATTATGAATAGTCGAGTATATTGGCAGGGTTTTAAAAAGTGGTGAGATGGGTTGGGTGGGTGAATAAGGAGCTGGTTAGTGTCGGTCCAGTTTCTCCAGACTGCAACCACTAATTATTACTGATCTTTTATGTGGGCAGGTTTTATATTCAGTCGGGATACATCTTGGGTGGATGGATGTGTGGTGGAGCCGACCAGTGTCCGTCCTGGTTTTGCAGGCTGTCCTCCATTCATCACTGCCAGGTTGCAGACAGACTGTTTTTCTTGCGTCCCAATTGGCACTCTAATCCCTAGAAAGCGCACTACTTTTGGCCCGAACCTTATGGGCCCTGGTCAAAAGTAGTGCACTATGAAGGGAATAGGGTGCCATTTGGGACACAACCTCTGTCGGGTTGACTGTGTCTGTGCCCTGCTCCCTCCGTCTGTCCCCTGCCCGGCTGCCCACCCCAGTCCTGTCTCGGTTTGCAACACGACACCCACACACACACACACAGCCAGGCCCAGCCAGCCTTACCAGAGTGTCAGCCTGGCCAGACACTTACTGAGGAATGGGGCCACAGGTGGAACTGGGAAGTCCTTCCATTCATTGGAGCTGTGAAGTCCCTCAGCTCTCTGAGCCCCACTAACTAACACACTCATGTCATACATACAGCTCACAGTTTTTTTGTTTTTAAAAAAATCTCTCGTCCGATCCTAACCCACATACAGTCTTCTCACCTCTCTGCCTCTCTCTCTCTATGTCTCTCTCTCTCTGTCAGGAGATTTTCTCAATATCCCGTTTCTGGACTTACATTTAATGCCTGTGATTTTCTTGTGGATAAGAGAGGATAAAGATTTAGGATCTGAGGCTTAGAGTTGTGGCTCTGACCCTGAAACCCCTTAGCAACTGGGGCTGTCGCAAGTGTGGCCAACTTTCTATGTTTATGGACAGTGTTTGTCACAGGCTTGAGTTACTCTATAATGGAGATGGTTATAGGACTCTGGTAAAGCTATCAGTGCTTGATCAGCTGTGCTGTCTGTCGGCTGCCTCACAGCTGCTCTCGCTTTCCGGTGTCTCTCTCTATACCTTCGTTCCACTCTTTCGTTCCCTCGTTTGCTGTGTCCCCCCCCACTTTCGCTCTCTCTCCCTATATCCCTTCTTTCTCCTCTCTCTGTCTTTAGTCTCTCTCTCTCTCTCTCTCTCTCTCTCTCTCTCTCCCCTCTCTCGTTCGCTCCCTCTTTAACTCTGCAGTCCTCTCTCTCACTCCCTCTTCCCTATCTCTTTTTCCTCTCCCACTCTGTCCCTTACTAAAAACATACAGGACAAAAATAATGTGGGGGAAAAAATATGTTTTTCGGACACGTACACTATATGAACTTGGCTTTAGAACACGTGAAGTTTCGCGTGGATTTTAATGCATGTTTTTCACATGGTTTCCCAACATTTCACATGTGTTATTCTAAACTTCACATGTGCTTTGTAACTGGTGGGATTAGAACCCAGGTCTCCCATGGGAGAAGCCATTGTCTTGACCATTAGACCAAAGACCTGACACTGAGTGAAAATAATAATAAATGTACATTGGAAAAGAAACCCAATCTAAGAATATTGACTGTTCAATTCAAAATACGGAGGACAAACATTTTTGGGGGTTTTTTATCGGGTTAATCACTGGATTAATTTGCTCAAATTGAGCAGTAATTTAAGATTTTTGTATTTAAAAAAAAATATTGACACTGATTTTGTTAATACTAATGGAGTGGAGGACTCAGAAATAAGAAATAACTATTTTTAACGTACTATTATACTCAGGTAGGCTAAGTAACCTTTTTACAGAATGGCATTACAGAATTTGCTACTGCAACATGTTAACACCTGCTTTTCACATGTGAGGAAAATAACACTATTTCACCCCCACATGTGAACTTGCAATTCCACATGGGAAAGTGATATTTGCACATGTGGAATTTTCTTACATGTGAAACTGCCAATGTGATTTTGAACGTGCAATTCCACATGTGAAACTTCAATTCACATGTGAGGTGAAACATGTTATTTTCCTCACATGAGAAAAGGTGGGGAACTCAAAATTTAATAAATGAGAAAATATGTTTTCACGTGAAGTTTAACCTCAACACGTGAAAACAGCCATTTCACATGTGAAACAAAATGTTTTACATTTTAAGCTGCACATTTCACGTTTTTTGGGGGGGGATGGTGTCTCACTCTGTCCATCCTTCTCTCCCTGCCGTGGTCTGTCTGCAAGGGATTATGCATGAAAAGACATGCTGTCCTCTCAGCTCTGGTTGGCAGCTGTTGCTGCTCTGCTGTCACTCTGATGGACACCTCACAGAAAAGGAGTCTGTGGCAACAGCAGAGAGGGATTCAGATTCCCGATGGAGGGGGAGAAAGGCAGAGAGAGAGAGGGAAGGAGGGAGGGAGGGAGGGAAGGAGGGAAAGACCGACACAGAGATGGAGAGAGAAAGACAAGAAAGAGGTATGAAAGACAAGAAAGAGGTATGAAAGACAAGAAAGAGGTGTGAAAGACAAAGGGAGGAGAGGGTAAAGAAAGTAAAATAAATGGTGACACCTGCATGGCTGCGAGCTGTGAGATTTAATCACCCAGCACAGTATTGATTCCCAGATGAAAACAAAAGCATTTATCTGGAGTTCAATGGCTCTGGCCCCGACTGAGACAGCTAAGGAATAGCTCGGTAAAAACACCATATATCGCCTCCCGGGTGGCGCAGTGGTCTAGGGCACTGCATCGCAGCGCTAGCTGTGCCACCAGAGTCTCTGGGTTCGCGCCCAGGCTCTGTCGCAGTCGGCCGCGACCGGGAGGTCCGTGGGGCGACGCACAAATGGCCTAGCGTCGTCCGGGTTAGGGAGGGTTTGGCCGGTAGGGATATCCTTGTCTCATCGCGCTCCAGCGACTCCTGTGGCGGGCCGGGCGCAGTGCGTGCTAACCAAGGGGGCCAGGTGCACGGTGTTTCCTCCGACACATTGGTGCGGCTGGCTTCCGGGTTGGAGGCGCGCTGTGTTAAGAAGCAGTGCGGCTTGGTTGGGTTGTGCTTCGGAGGACGCATGGCTTTCGACCTTCGTCACTCCCGAACCCGTACGGGAGTTGTAGCAATGAGACAAGATAGTAATTACTAGCGATTGGATACCATGAAAATTGGGGAGAAAAGGGGGTAAAATTTATAAAAACACCATATATCTACACTGAGTATACAAAACATGAAGAACACCTTTCTAATATTGAGTTGAACCCCACCCCTTTTGCCCTCAGAACAGCCTCAATTCGTCAGGGCATTGACTCGACAAGGTGTCGAAAGCGCTCCACAGTGCTGCTGGCCCATGTTGACTCCAGTGCTTGCCGTAGTTGTGTCAAGTTGGCTGGATGTCCTTTGGGTGGTCGACCATTCTTAATACACATGAGAAACGGTCGAGCGTGAAAAACCCAGCAGTATTGCAAGTCTTGACACAATCCGGTGTGCCAGGCACGTATTACCTATACTCCGTTCGAAGGCACCTAAATCTTTCATCTTGCCCATTCAGCCTCTTCATAAGGGATCATAGCCTTCACCTGGATTCACTGGTCGGTCTGTCATGTTCTTAATGTTTTGTACACTCACTGTACTTCATAGCAGCTCTATGGAGGTTCAGTGTCTCTGTTTGGCAGTGTTTGCAAGCCTTATTGTTGTCACGATAACACAATTTTGACTTCGATACCAGATTTAGTAACACTATACTCAACACCATCACGATACTTGATACCAAAATCATACCAAGGCAACAAAAAGAAATCACAGATTTGCACTTTGTCCAGAAACATATTTTGAGTTCATTATCATGAATTACATTGAAATGTTTTTATTTTTATTGTATGCATTAACAAATCAATTATACAATCACACAATCAATTATCCTTTTTTTTCTTTTACAATCTAACTACCTAACAACAAAATGGTAATCCTTTATTTGAATCGTAAATCTCTATTGATAAACTGGTTAAGTCAAGATGTGGCCTCGGCCTATTCACAATACAGGTGAATTGAGCGTGTTTTGGCTGATTTCATGGGGCTACAGAAGAAAAACAATCTGTTTACCTTCTATTTTATTGTACTGATCAACCACATTTGCCTAGAAGAAGCGATCTCTAATTTGATAAAAGTGTGCGCTGTCTCTTTAAGACCCATGATGTCATTTACACACAGTTTCAACTGAATGGTGATGCAGCCCGGACTCCCGGTGAGTTCAGTGGTTCCTCATGGAAGGCTATTTAGTAATGTGGAAGAGTAGGCAAGAGGCATGAACGGTGCGCACGCGCTATAAAGGGACATTGGCTGCGCTGATCGATAGATGTCATCCAATCTCAATCAGGAGACAACGTGAGACACATTTGACAGAAGTACTGAAAGTAACACAAAGTCTACTACTGAACTGTTTTTCATGTTCTAGTTTCGGTATATTGTGCAACCCTACATACTGACATGGTCTTTCTCCCCTTTGATTTCTCCCCTTAGGGCTCTCTCTCTCTCTCTCTCTCTCTCTCTCTCTCTGTCTCTTTCTGTCTCTCTCTGTCTCTCTGTCTCTCTTTCTGTCTCTCTCTCTCTCTCTGTCTGTCTCTCTGTCTGTCTCTCTGTCTGTCTCTCTGTCTGTCTCTCTGTCTCTCTCTCTCTGTGTCTCTCTGTCTCTCTCTGTCTCTGTCTCTGTCTCTGTCTCTCTCTCTCTGTCTCTCTCTCTCTCTCTCTCTCTCTCTCTCTTCCTCTTGTCCATCCCTCTGCGGCTCTCTTACCAGGCCATGTCTCCGAGGAGGGGAGCTGCCAGAAGATGATTGGCACCCCTCCTACGCTCTCGCCCCCCTCCCTCTCCCTTCATTTCCTGTCCCCGAGCCAAAACTCTCTCTCACGGAGTGGCTGCCAATCCAATCAGGAGATCAGAGCCAATTAAAACAAGGGCACGATGAAGAGCCACTGGGCGGAAATCCTCTAGATCTGACCTGTGGCAAATGCCCTATCAGTTTTCCCCCCACCCCACACACACCCACAACCCTCCCCCCACCAATGACCTACGTTGGCAGTTTGGACTACCAGGTGTGGGTGGAAGTTGCCAAGGAGAGAAAGCGGGCAGAGGAGCTCACATAGTGGCCGATTGTTCTCTCATTCTCTCGTTCTCTCGTGTGTGTGTGTGTGTGTGTGTGTGTGTGTGTGTGTGTGTGTGTGTGTGTGTGTGTGTGTGTGTGTGTGTGTGTGTGTGTGTGTGTGTGTGTGTGTGTGTTTGAATACAGATCTCAGACAGTAACTACTTTTAAGGAAATTACTCCTTTTAAGAAACTATTGGATTGGCTGATTTCAACTAATGGCAGGGCTGTACCTGGATCTTCAAAGTGTAAATCAAATGAATAGAGCGCACACAATGTTCTACACTATTCCAATCTACCTAACAGTCATATTTCATCTTCACAATCCATTTCTGTCTATACTCCCCGAATGTCCATTGCCCCAGGTGTACATAATCAAGTCAAATCAAGGAAACATTTCTATTTTATACAGATAATTATAAATAAGTTGTGACGCTCAACTACTGTACGGCTCTTTCAACATGCTACTGAAAAGGTTAAAAGCTGCGATACCTTTTATGATACCTGAAAAAAAAACGTTTAACCTCTTTGTCCGTCTGAGAGAAAATGTTGTTGTTTAAAACACGCACTATAAGATATTTAAAGGGATCGTTTCATCCTAATACAATCTAACTTGATTTTCCACCTACCTTGGCTGTAGTTTATTCAAGAAGGCAGTCTTTGGATATCGTTTCCTTTCGACACTGAAATACATTCTCCATAACTTTGGCGACTGCAGAGTGGCGCAGATGTCTAAGGCGTCACTACAGAACCGGGTTCGAACCCAGGCTGTGTCGCAGCCGGCCGCGACCGGGAGACCCATGTGGCAGCATATAATTGGCCCAGTGTCATCCGGGTTAGGGGAGGGTTTGGCCTGCCGGAATGTCCTTGTCCCATCGTGCTCTAGCGACTCCTTGTGGCGGGCACGGCGCAGTGCACGCTGACTTCGGTTGCCAGTTGTATGGTGTTTCCTCCAACACATTGGTGCGGCTGACTTCCGGGTTAAGCAAGCAGTGTGTCAAGAAGCAGTGCGGCTTGGCAGGGTTGTATTTCGGAGGACGCATGGCTCTCGACCTTTGCCTTTCCTGAGTCCGTACGGCAGTTGCTGTGATGGGACAAGACAATAACTACCAATTGGATATCACACAAAAAAAAAGTTAAACCTCCCGCTTTGGGCTGGATGTGTCAATGTGTGGTTCATACATGCCTAATCAATGAGCAGAATTACTGTCTTACCTCAATTAGCCACACAATCCCTAGTTTGAAAATAACAGTTTTTCTGGAAGCTGTGCTGTGCCATTTTCCCTACATTTCCCCCCACGTGGGCCAGCCTCGTAGCAATTAGAGGTCAACTATTGAGCTTCAGCTCCTTGCTGTACGAGTGTCAGCTGATGCAAGATGCACATGATGCGCCCACAGCAGAGTGAGAAAGAAAGAGCAATGACGTGGTGAACATGTCTGCACGTATGTGGCGTAGGACGCAATTTTTGGGGACCACTTTTGGCTCGTGAACGCTACTTTTAGAACTACTGGCTACAAAGTATATAAAAGTACCGGGAGAATCCCTTTTAGTAGCCATATTTTGTTACTGTTAGCATTCTCAGTAACACTTCAAATTAAATTGTTCTTGTGTCTGTAATAAAACTGTAATTACCTTTGTGGCAACATTTTATTTTGTTGTTCCATAATACTTTGGTAATTGCATTGTACCAATTACATAGCAATGAGCTGAGAGTTTTGTAACTACTGTACACAAAAGGAATAGTGACTGTTCCTTATTCCATTTATGTAATAACTCCATTATTATACAATTATAAAGCAATTTCCAAATTCCTATGAGAACTTGTTACAGTATAACCTTATGTCTCACTTATTATGCAAATATATATGTTAGTCATTTAGAAGCTGCAAAAGTGGTCCACTCTAATGTTGAGGCGGTTCCATGTCCCTCGTGTATTTAATTCTAGGCTATAGGCTATATTAAGATTCATATCTCAGAGCCCTCCAAACCATGTGCTAATGATCATATATTTACACTAATTCAACTAACTGTTGTAGTTTTTGGTTCTTCGTCAAATATATGTCAGCCGTCAAATATATATATATTTTTTCAAATAACTTGCATATATTCAAATACCGTCAAATATTATTTGGTTTTCTGAGAGGTGTTCAAAATACGTTCAAATATTATTGGCTTTCAGAGACCTGTATTTGAATATCAAATACAATAGTTGCCTTTGAGTTAACTCTATATAAACTATATTCGCCTGCCTCAAGTATTTGAAAAGTTGGTATTTTCTAATAAAATACAACTATTTGCTGTATAAGTCTGCTGTGTGCCCCTCTCCTGCCATATGCTTCCATGCCACTCTAAGGAGTATGCCTATCACTGGGAAATGTTACTCCGAGGCAGCTGGGCTGGAAATAGGACCAGACTATTTCTATTTCATCCCTGATTACTTCTACCCTTCCGTCATCGGAGGAGTGATGGAGCTTCTGTTTATGCTAATTGACAGACGTTGTGATATTTTCCCTCTCCAGTCCTTGAGCCTTGAGCTCGAACTAGATCAATACCCCTGCAGCCTGCCTGCCTGACTGAAGACCTGGGTATACAAACACACACACACACACACACACACACACACACACACACACACACACACACACACACACACACACACACGGCCGGGCCCCTGGGAGCCGGATTGGTTTATTCTTCTGCTCTGACTGACATCAACAGATCAATAAGGAACACAGAGATATGTTGCATCCCACATGGCACCCTTTTCCCTATTTAGTGCACTACTTTTGACCAGGGTCAAATGTAGTGCACAGCCTTTTATATAGAACTTCAACCGCTGCATTCCTCTGCATTCCCCTATGTAGGGATTAGATTGCTATTTGGAACACAGAAAAAAATACTCCAAGCCTCCAGTCAAACAGCCATGCTCTATTTACATAGGCTACATACGTGTTCAGATCGTCAAGGTCAGAGATATAGAGGGTAGTGTATGCATTTGCCTCGACTTTCATTCCCATGAAAAGGGATGGTTATTTACTTGGGCAAGTGTGTGTGTGTGTGTGTGTGACTGTGTGTGACTGTGTGTGACTGTGTGTGACTGTGTGTGACTGTGTTTGTATGTGTGCCACAGTTATTTTGTTCCAGTGTCCAACACATCAATGGCTGGCAGCACACACAAACACACAAACACCCTCAAACGAGGACACATTTTATTTGTTCTCTGTCATTTCAGCCATGTCCTGTCATTAAGTCCCCTGCTCCTGTAGTTATGGCAGGAAAATGGCAGGAAAGAAAAACTCCTCGCCCTACACAAATATGTCGCCGGTCAGATCCCACAGCAGTGACAGACAAGCCACTAACTAAGGGAAAGTGTCCCAAGAAGAAAATGACAGGATAGCTTACTACACCGTAGTTTACATTTCAGTCTGAGCCCACGGAGAATGAGGATATTTGTGTGTGTGACTATTTCTAGTAAGTGTTTTTGTGCATGCAAATGCACTGAAAGTGCTGTATAGTCATGTGTATTTTTATATAATATGCATGGGGATTTAGCAGACACTATCTCAAGTGACTTAGTTAACACATACATCAAGTACTGTACGTGGCCCATTTGGGAACCAATCCCTGGTGTTTTAAGCACCACGTAAGTCCCATTGGAACCATATGTATATGCATCCTGTATGTCTGTGGTTCGTACTACACACTCTCCGTACTCCATCCCAGTGCCAGCGGGCAGCAGCAGTCGCTAATCCTGCCCAGCTGGAGAGCACCCTGCCCAGGCCTCAGATTTCAGCAGGGCTCTTTAGAGCCCCGGTCCCTCATCTTCAATCTAGAGCCTGGTGAAAGGCCAGAGAGGGGAACTCAAGGCTAACAGGCAGCAAAGCCACTCCTGGTGACAAGGAATACGTCCCGAATGGCACCCTATTCTCTACATAGTGCACTGCTTTTGACCAGGGCCCATAGGGCGCGGGTCAAAACTAGTGCACCACATAGGGATTAGGGTGTCATTTGGGATGCACACAAGGAGAGCGCTAACTCCCATCAGTACTCCCCAGCACTCCAGATTGGTCCACTGAAAACCATGGGGGTTTCAACCCCGAACTTGGCAGCTCCACACGTTCTCCATTCCACTGCCTTTCACATAGATCCTCAACCGCTGCATTCCTCTGCACCTAAACAGGCTACAATCCTACATGGGCAGCTCTCATGCTTCCAGGCCGCGGAGCGCGGAATGCACTTATCAAATGATAGGCAAGACGGCGGTAAGAGTAACACGACACTTCTGAAGGAGGAAGGAGTCTGAGCTGTTTGATTTCTGGAACGTTTTGGACGGTGAACATAAAAATGTGAGGAATGTAGGGGATGTTTGGAGCTTCACCCGAAAGCATGAGTGTGTAGCTTAGTATCGGTTTGGAAGGGCAATACTGGGGAGGGAGGGAGGGAGTAAGAATGAAAGATTGAGGGAGAATGAAGGAATGTATGAGGTACAATACAGTAAGGTGAGGTGGCCTATCCAGACCAGTTTCCAGATCATAGCTCTGCTATGTCACCACAGTGTCACACCCTCCTCAGGCAGCCAGGTAGGAACAGGCATCATTGAAGGAGAGAAGGGGACAACAACAACCACAGCATGTCTAAGTGTGTTAACCTGGCTGGCACACCTACAGTAGGCTACCACAACTCTACACCTGAGAGACAGAGAACAACACAACACACTACTGTTTGTAGTGACACAGGTGCACTTCTGTCACAATACAGGGGGATAGCGAGAGTGCACAGGTCACTGTGGTTAGAGGAGAGGAGAGACTATATACCGAGTATACCAAACATTTGGAACACCTTCCTAATATTGAGTTGCACCCCTGTGGCTAGTGATTCATTTCCTTAAAGTGGCCAGTGATTCCTAATCTATGTCTATAGGCAGCAGCCTCTGATGTGCTGGAGATGGCTGTTTAACAGTCAGTGGTGCAGTATAGAACACAATACAGTATATACATATGAAATGGGTGATGCAATATGTAAACACAATTTAAAAGTGAGTGACTAAGATACCGTAGAATAGTGTGGAGTGCAGTTTATACATATGAGATGAGTAATGCTAGATACGGAAACATTATTAAATGTGACTGTGGAGTAGACCTCTCACCCAAACTCTATTAGATCCCTAGTATAGGCCTGGGTCATGTTCATTCGGGAAAACTGTAACAAAATGTTTTGAAAACAAAATGGCCAAGTTAAGACGATACTTCCCCTGTTTCACACCGTTTTCAGACTTTTTCTTCTGTTTCGTGCCTTCTGAACATGACACTGGTGTGTTGTCTGTCTGCTTTGTGTCTTTACTCTGGTCCTGAGGGGAAAAGCCTTCATCTACCATTGCTAATCCTCTTACCCTGCTCCTCCTCTTCTCACTCTCTCTCTTTGTATGTTTTATAATTACACACTCACAAACACAGATGTTTGGTAAAAACCTACATGACCCATTTTGCTACTTCCCTCTGAGCTAATTTTAGATGTTTTCCCCTGGGCTCTCACCTTTAGTCTTTGTGAGCCAATGGGAGAGTCTCGTAGCAATTTACCCCATTTTCTCATTTCCTCGCTCCCCCTCTCTCTCACTCCCTCTTTCCCTCTCGAATACATTTTGATAAAAGGCATCACTCTGTAAGCCAATCAGTAAAATTGGCTTTCTGAGAGGCAGAGGGAAAAAAACTTTTCCACAAGCGCAAAATAACAGAATTATCCTTGTATTGTCTTGGTAAGCACATTGTTTTGGTGTATTTGTTATCCCCCCCCACAAAAAAATGTACACACAAAGACAGACACACAGTAGATATCCTCTCGTGTGGTCGTCTATGTGTGTTGCACAAAAAAATCCAGGAAATTCCTCTCTCCCTCTGCCAAGCTGTGTTGTGTATGTTGGCTTCCTCATCATGGCAATTTGCACTCAACATTGCAATAATGTAGACTAATTATGGTATTAGGGGCCACCACCCTCCACCCAAAGCCACAATGCACCATGATTCACACAGCCATTTCCAGATGTTGAGCTCACCACTCTCTTACCTGGAGAGAACAATAGATAACTGATTATACCCGGATGGCGTTTCAGATTGACACTCTGGAGCCGTTCCAGTTTCCACAGTGTTATATAAACCACTGTGTCTTCCATCCTCTTCCTTCCGCGATATGATCTGATTGGGATTCTGGCACCATCATGGCAGCATCCATTGAGACCTCACTAGGAAAAGGTTTGTCTCTGTTCGAGTCATCTCACGAGCCGTAATCAATGGCTGGTTAAAAACAGTGCACTATGGACGGAGTGCGGTGCCATTTCAGACGTAGCGAAAGTCTCGCGCTACCTACCTGGCTAGAAAGTCTGTCAAGACGAGAGATGCTACTTTAAAGATTCTCAGTGGAAACTCTGAATACTTTTGAAGTAGTGGAGAAGTCGATTAAATGCATAGAACCAGTTTGAATGGGGAGCCCATTGGTTTCTGAAGGGAGAGCCAGGTGAGGCTTAGATAGCAGTTGGTTTCTGCCTCTTTCTGACATGTATGTTGAATGAATGGTACTACACAAAAGACACTGGATGCTTCTATGTACTCTTCTTTCCTTCCTCCATTCACAAGCTTAACACAGTGCTAAACTTCCTCCTGATCGTGAGTTCTTTGCTCTGCTAATCTGTTTGCTTTGTGGGTTATTCTTTCTTTCTTTCCGCTCCTCGATATACTGTATGCATTTTCCAACAGACCCAATACCAACCAGAAACTCAAATCCATTCACAGTCTACGGGCTGTTTTTAGTGTGACATAATGAGAGCTTAAGCTTGCCCGGAGATACCTGAAAACACTGCATTGTCACGTCATACGTCACTAAGTTTCCTGTTTGAGCTTCAGTTGGCACTGGGTTCATGCTTCTGGCTTCTTTCATAATGTCTTTGGTCTTTCTCTGTTCTTCAGAGACTCTTACGTGTCTCTTCGTAGGTAGACGAAATGTCAAAGTGTTAGGAACAAATACTCCTGCATGAGAGAGGTGGTGGTATTATCTTTCTTTTGGTGGCCTACACTCCTAGAAAAAAGGGTTCTATTTGCAACCAAAAATGGTTCTTCAAAGGGTTCTCCTATGGGGACAGCCGAAGAACCCTTTAAGGTTCTAGATAACACCTTTTTTGTGTGTGTGTGTGTAGCCGGACTGACATTCACAGTTTACACAGTTGCCTTACATATTCTCTGTTTCTGCAGCGGATGCTTTAGTGTGAGGCATCTTGTTGGGGCGAGTTTCCTTTCCTCCACACTACATTGCTATTGGTGTACCCTTCTGGTGATCTCACCCTGCGTTCAAACCTGTAACCTCTTGTAGGTGTGGCTGCCAATGGGCCTATCGGGAGAGTATTGTTTTATTTCGATTGTCTTAAGGTTTGCGTGACAAAATGTCTGCCGTGAGGTAGACCACAGTCCCGTGTTAGCGAGAAGGTGAGTCACCGTGATGACTTTGAGGTCTGTCGAAACTGTAATAACATCTCAAGGTTTTTCTTTTGAGCTGAAGTGTTTCGCCAACATTGTGTGATCATCCGAGTTTAATGTCTCCAGGTAGCTACAGTTCCTCTCAGAAAATCACAGCGCGACACAGAACAGTAGCACAGCGTTTGTTTGTGTAGCCGCTGTGCTTCTTCAGTGCTATTAATTCCAGTGAGATTGAGTGAGAGAAAACGTACAACTGGGTTTCTCCCTGTAAACAGACTAACTTTGCACTCTATCCAGATCATCTAAGCATGTCATATCAAACAAATCCCATTCTGGAGTTATGAGACGTAACGAGAGTTTTAGATTGACACTCCTAGTGCTAGGTACTAAATAAAACATAAAACATCAAATATGTTTGGAAGAGGAAGAACGACAAATGAACGACGTCTTAACTGCAACTGACAGACATCTCAGCAGGTTACTCACCGAACAGTCTACAGAGATGTCATTAGATCAAGTATCTAATGAAATAAATGTATTATTCCATTAGATAAAATATAATAACAAACAACCAAAACTATATCAGGCCAATTCCTCTGCACAAATGTCAATAAATATATTTTCAACTTAATTATATAATACTGGGCTGGCTGAAGAAAATCACAGTGAGGGTTGAAAACCAGTAATCTGATTTCCATATGTATCAGAATGAATCATAGCTAGTTGGCTCTCCGGACCTCATGCAGCCCTTTCACCGGCCAGATAACCTTGGCAGTGACAGAAAGGACGGAGAGAGCAGACAAGCTGTGTGTGTGTGTCTGTCTGCGTGCCTGTCTGCGTGTTTGTCTATTTGTGTGTGTGTGTGTGTGTGTGTGTGTGTGTGTGTGTGTGTGTGTGTGTGTGTGTGTGTGTGTGTGTGTGTGTGTGTGTGTGTGTGTGTGTGTGTTAGCAGGGGGTAATATCCCAATATGTTCAACGTCCTTCCAACACCTTTACACCAGCCCCTCCAACCATTTCACCCCCTAACACATGGGCCACAAGACAGGGACAGTACTTGGGAATAATAAAAAATAAAAAAACATTGTTATCTCAATTAAAATACATACACGGGAGTATACGAACGAGTTGCTGTCGATAAAGGAAAAAGATCAAACACACTCCGCTGTGCGTTTGGTATCCCTCATCCCAAAGCCGTATTCATGACTGCGTCCCAACTGGCATCCTAGTCCTTATATAGTGCACTATCGTGTGTGTGCGTTCCCAATGGCACCCTATTTCCTATATACTGTAGTACTTTTGACCAGAGCCCTATGGGCCCCAATCAGAAGTAGTGCACTGTATAGGAAATATGGTGCCATTGGGGACGCACACAAAGCAGTCCCTTGCAGGTGCTCTGTTCTCTGGTCTGTTGGGTAGGAAGCTGTTTCATAGGGAAATGTATCATCCATACAGACTGAGTGAATATCAATCACACACAGACATACCCCATACAACATGTTTTATTCATAGGAATAGATAGAAAAGCGTATTTGAATCATTGGTTGACTCATTCCCTAGCGAAGCAGCCAGGCAGAGGGGATTCTTCCTTTCCCCTTATCAAAGGCCTGGCACTGTAGGCAGGATGCCCATCAGGGTGTTCCTATTGTCCCTAGGGAGGGGGGAATATCTCTGTACATTCTAAGGGATGTCCGGGGGTGCCATGTGCTGATGAGTCAGAGGACAGGAGCTTTTCTAAAGACTAGGAGCTCTGCTCTGCGGAGGTGTGTACAGTATACAGACCCAGTCAAACGTTTGGACACACCTGCTCATTTCAGGGTTTTTCTTTATTTTTACTATTTTCTTCATTGTAGAAAAATAGTGAAGACATCAAAACTATGAAATAACGCATATGGAATCATGTAGTAACCAAAAAAGTGTTAAACAAATCAAAATATATATTATATTTGAGATTATTCCCTTTGCCTTGATGACAGCTTTTCACACTTGGCATTCTCTCAACCAGCTTCATGCAGTAGTCACCTGGAATGTATTTCAATTAACAGATGTGCCTTGGTAAAAGTTAATTTGTGGAATTTATTTCCTTAATGCGTTTCAGCCAATCAGTTGTGTTGTGACAAGGTAGGAATGGTATGCAGAAGATAGCCCTATTTGGTAAAAGACCAAGTCCATATTATGGCAAGAACAGCTCAAATAAGCAAAGAGAAATGACAGTCTTTAAGACATTAAGGTCAGTCAGTACAGAATATTTCAAGAAATATGAAACTGGCTCTCATGAGGACTGCCACAGGAAAGGAAGACACAGAGTTATCTCTGCTGCAGACTATAAGTTCATTAGAGTTAACTGCACCTCAGATTGCAGCCCAAATAAATGCTTCACAGAGTTCAAGTAACAGACACATCTC
This sequence comes from Salvelinus namaycush, assembly GCF_016432855.1. NCBI lineage: Eukaryota > Metazoa > Chordata > Actinopteri > Salmoniformes > Salmonidae > Salvelinus > Salvelinus namaycush. The sequence goes on along the minus strand of NC_052318.1, from coordinate 50,377,527 downwards.
AACATCAACTGTTCAGAGAACACTGCGTGAATCAGGCCTTCATGGTCGAATTGCTGCAAAGAAACCACTACTAAAGGGACACCAATAAGAAGAAGAGACTTGCTTGGGCCAAGAAACACGAGCAATGGACATGAGACCGGTTGAAATCTGTCCTTTGGTCTGATGAGTTCAAATTTGAGATTTTTGGTTCAAATCGCCATGTCTTTGTGAGACGCAGAGTACGTGAACGGATGATCTCTGCATGTGTGGTTCCCACAGTGAAGCATGGAGGAGGAGGTGTGATGGTGTGCGGGGTGCTTTGCTGGTGACACTGTCTGTGATTTATTTCGAATTTATGGCACACTTAACCAGCGTGGCTACGACAGCCTTCTGCAGCGATACGCCATCCCATCTGATTTGCGCTTAGTGGGACTATCATTTGTTTTTCCACAAGACAATGACCCAAAACAAACCTCCAGCTTGTGTAAGGGCTATTTGACCAAGAAGGAGAGTGATGGAGTGCTGCATTAGATGACCTGGCCTCCACAATCACCCAACCTCAACCCAATTGAGATGGTTTGGGATGAGTTGGACCGCAGAGTGAAGGAAAAGCAGCCAACAAGTGCTCAGCATATGTGGGAACTCCTTCAAGACTTTTGGAAAAGCATTCCAGGTAAAGCTGGATATGAGAAAGTGTGCAAAGCTGTCATCAAGGCAAAGGGTGGCTACTTTGAAGAATCTCAAATATAAAATAAATGTTGATTTGTTTAACACCTTTTTGGTTACTACATGATTCCATATGTGTTATTTAATAGTGTTGATGTCTTCACTATCATTCTACAATGTAGAAAATAGTCAATATATAGAAAAACCCTTGAATGAGTAGGTGTGTCCAAACTTTTGACTGGTACTGTATATCTATCTTCACTCTATATTACAGTAGATATTGTACTTTAACTGAACTATGCCCATTACCTGCTAGTGAGGAGTGACTCGCTTTGGGACATACATCAGTGGTAAACAGACAACTGCATGTGCTTTCTATTGACAATCCCTCCATTTGCCCACTCAGTAGAACTCAATTAAATGTCTATGTACCCTTGAATGAGTAGTGTTTGTCAGTGACCACATTCTCTGTCCTCCCCTGTTTTCACCACCTCTATGTAAGTGATATCCAGACATATTGTGTGCTCTGTAGAAGTACTGTAATACAGTGTATTCGGAAAATATTCAGAATCCTTGACTTTTTACACATTTTGTTACGTTACAATGAATTAAATAGTTTTTTCCCTCATCCATATACACTGAATACGCCATAATGACAAAGCTAAAAGTTTTGCACACCTGTATTTGGGGAGTTTCTCTCATTCTTCTCTGCAGATCCTCTCATGCTCTGTCAGGTTGGATGTGGAGCGTCGCTACACAGCTATTTTCAGGTCTCTTCAGAGATGTTCAAGTCCGGGCTCTGGCTGGGCCACTCAAGGACATTCAGAGACTTGTCCCAAGCCACTACTGTGTTGTCTTGGCTGTGTATTTAGGGTCGTTGTCCTGTTGGAAGGTGAACCTTCGCCCCAGTCTGAGGACCTGAGCGCTCTGGAGCAGGTTTTCATCAAGGATCTCTCTGTACTTTGCTCCGTTTATCTTTCCATTGATCCTGAATAGTCTCCCAGTCCCTGCCGCTGAAAAACATCCCCACAGCATGATGCTGCCACCACCATGCTTCACCTTAGGGATGGTGCCAGGTTTCCTCCAGACGTGACACTTGGCATTCAGGCAAAAGAGTTCAATCTTGGTTTCATCAGACCATAGAATCTTGTTTCCTATGGTCTATGAGTCCTTTACGTGCCTTTTGGCAAACTCCAAGCGGGCTGTCATGTGTCTTTTACCGAAGAGTGGCTTCCGTCTGGCCACTCTACCATAAAGGCCTGATTGGTGGAGTGATGCAGAGATGGTTGTCCTTCTGGAAGGTACTCCCATCTCCACAGATGAACTCTGGAGCTCTGTCAGAGTAACCATCAGGTTCTTGGTCACCTCCCAGACCAAGGCCCTTCTCCCCTGATTGCTCAGTTTGGCTGGGCGGCCAGCTCTAGGAAGAGTCTTGGTGGTTCCAAACTTCTTCCATTTAAGAATGATGGAGGCCACTGTGTTCTTGGGGATCTTCAATGCTGCAGAAATGTTTGCGTACCCTTCCCCAGATGTGTGCCTCAACACAATCCTGTCTTCAAGCTGTACGGACAATTCCTTCCAACTCATGGCTTGGTTTTTGCTCTGACATGCACTGTCAACTGTGGGACCTTAAATAGACGAGTGTGCCTTTCCAAATCATGTCCAATCAATTGAGTTTACCACAGATGGACTCCAGTCAAGTTGGAGAAACATTTCAAAGGATGATCAATGGAAACAGGATGCACCAGAGCTCAATTTTTAGTCTTACAGCAAAAGGTCTGAATACTTGTGTAAATATGGTATCTCTGTTTTTATATTTAATAAATGTGCAAAAATATCTGAAAAAACAGTTTTTGCTTTGTTATTATGGGGTATTGTGTGTAGATTGATGAGCAAAACAGTGTATTTAATCAATTTTAGAATAAGGCTGTAACGTATCAAAAAGTGGAAAGGGGGAAAGCGTCTGAATACTTTGCACTGTATATCTCACGGACACACTGAGATCTTAAAGTGGAGGCGTATACTGTACTGTGTCTCCATCTCTCTCCATGGGTTAGCTAGCTAGCAGCTCAGGCACCATGACGGTCAGCCAAAAGCAGTCCGGCATGCCTAGTCAGAGGGAGTCTCTGTGGCGGTGTGCCGCCCCCTCACATCCATCCAACACTCTCATGTTTTACAGTATGTCTCATCACTGAGAGGTGGGCAGTCCCCTCATCGGCGTCATCTTAAGCCTTGTCTGAGTGAGGTTACCACGTAGCCTATGGGAAGTGTATTATTACGTGTGTTTCAACAGCCTCAAGCTTGAGAACAGCACAGCGAAACTAGCTACAGTCTGCTAGACTCACTTCACAGGTTACTGTGAGTCAAGAACAGACACTAAAATAGAGGCTATTGTTTTATCCGGTTGTCACCCAGCCTTTGTTCTCCTGTCGTCCAAGGAATGTCCTAATGCAGCTAATCCCGGTAATTGATGGTAATATGCACCTTGAGAGACAAACTGGCCTGGCCTGGTGCTCACCTGACAGGCACGAAGAGAATTCGATGAGGAATTTGAGGAATCTTCAGTCTAGGTTTGGCACGTGAATAGGTGTTTGAAATGAAAACATCAGTAGCCATACAGGTCTACCCAATATGGGGATATGGACCCAGTATGGGAATATGGACTTATCTTTCATCTGTTGCAATCCTCGCCAAACTACACAGAGAATAAGCGAGTTCGGGAGAGACTATAAGACTGTTTTTATGAGTGCCCGAGGCACTGCACACTCCACACACACCAACTCCACACACAAGGTTGTCTGAATGAGAACAAATGAGAGTTGAGTAAGAATAATCCGTTCAGTCTACAGAACATAAACCGTACGTGAGATAGGCTACAAGTCAGAATGCTCCTCCTCGCCTGGCCTCAAAGGCCTAGATCTCCCCTGAGAGACGAGCGGTCGACATCAATCTCCTTGATTAAAAGGCCTCTCTGTGAGGTTAAGTCGACTCTTGACTCTGTGAAGCAGTATCCATTATGAAAGAAAGCAGATGATGTTTTGATCCAGAAACCATGTCCTTGTCATTAGTCTATGGGTCATCCCCAGAGAGAATATGTACTCATGTAAAAGAGTTAAAAAGTAATGAGACTTTCGTCGCATAATCTATTGTGATTCAAACAGAATCCCACAGACATGACTGGTAATTAGGTTAATGGACAAAAGGCACACAATCATGACCAACTAAATGACTTTAAAGATGGAGATCTGTGTTTGTCAGAGTAGATGGGGTGGGACCAGGCTATAGGCGAATAAAAGGAAACAGCTTACATAATTCTAATGACAAGAATTGGGAAGCAGTGTGTTTGATTGGTGGTGTATCAACTGTGTGTGTGTGTGTGTGTGTGTGTGTGTGTGTGTGTGTGTGTGTGTGTCACAAATATCTGTGTTTGGACTCCATTATCACTGACAGCTATCACAAACATGCAGCATCAGTAAAGTAGCTAGGTCTACTCAGCCGATGGGCCCATTCATCTCATGGTCTGACCTGATAAAGATTGACACAAGGAGAGTGTATGGTACTGATTAACTGTCTGTAGATTTCATTCATTCACCCACTGCACTGATTGTTCTGTAAGTTCTTACGGTTATAGCCTCAAATACTTGGCATTACAATAAAGACATTCAATGTGGCTTCCCTTTTAAGGACAAAAAAACACACAGATGTGTGTCAATCACCATTGTTCCTTTCAAGCATTCATAATCTCACGATGTGTATGTGCATGCAGGTGTGCTAGTGTGCATGTGTGCATGCTTGTGTGTATAACACCACTCGTTAGAGGTCAGCCCATAGTATACACTCTGTGTTATACTCCACTGGAGATATGGATTGACTGGCTCTTATAACTCTCTCTGGCTTGACCTTGTTTAGAGGGAAAGTCAGTCAGAGATGTTAGTGGTCAGAGCTAACCCATTGTCCTATAAATTATCTCATCAAAGACATTTCCTTCCCATCATTGCAAAGCATAAACAAAATGCATAAACAAAAATAGACTTTAGTGCCCAAAAGCTTGTTTTAGCATGGGCAGCGCCATTGAGGGCTTTCTCCATTTTGAAGTAGTCAACTGGGTGGGACTTCATATTCCATCCAGGTCATCGGGAGGGATCAGCCAATGAATTATACTTGTGAGCAAACAATCCACAACTGTAGGTGGCAGTAAATCGGCAACCTTGGCTTTATACCTGTTCAAACAACACACTCTAGGTGGCAGTATGCAACTCATAGAAGTAGTAGAAGAAGAAAATGGACTACTTCAAAATGGAGACGGCCTCAACGGTGCTGCCCATGCTCTCACAGACACCATAATGGTTCAGATACAATAATGCAATGTCTATGGTTTTGCCCCATGCTGCGTCAGACCATAAACAACAAGTGGAGAGAGAGAGACGATCACAAAGATACATCTGGACAATGGTGCTCAGCCTTGGAATGTGAGTGGTAGAGAAAGGATTCTATGGAAGCTTAATACCTCAGCTGAGCTCCCTTCATGCCTAACTCTGTTTGTTAGTGACAGAGTCATGGTTGTCGCATTCAATCATTTCTAGCCCTGAAGCCTTCCCCAAGTGGCTACCTAAGTGAATGTGTTTGAATGAAAAGGAAACCCTTTATGACCATTTATTATACAGTACATTTTATAAGGACCGGTAGTTATGACCTAGTTGTCCTCAACATTGTGGTCTGAAAACCTTGTCTCATGGACCACATCAGATCTGCAAGTCACAATAATCTGGTTTGTGAAGTGATTAGTAATTCCTATCGGAATCCAGACAGAGGTACTATATCCAACAAATGTAATATTTTATCACCCACAACCTGCATTTAAGAATGGTGAAGGACTTGACAAACAAGACTACCTAAACCATCTAAACTGGAACAACCATCTTAATAACCATCTTACGGATTGGATTAGTTTAGAAAAATGTAAGTTAATTATCTTTGTATAGTATTTGATCAATTAATCAATCAATGTGCACATAGATGGACGTTTTCCAATTCCTCGCGAAGAAGGGCACCTATTGGTAGATAGGTAAAAAAAAGCAGACATTTCTGGATATCACTTTGAGATATCAGCTGATGTAAGAAGGGCTTTATAAATACATTTCCCAGACACCCGCATGGTCCCTTTGACCATGCACTATGCAGAAAATGCTCCGCCATTTCCTGGTAAAATTCAAATAGTTCGCCTAATTTCAGTTTGTGACAAAACAAGCAAGTATAGTGTAGAGAATCATTGTACCATCTAAACCGCTGTGAAATATTTGTGGCCTGCTGGAGGTCATTTTGCAGGGCTCAGGCAGTGCTCCACCTTGCACAAAGGCGGAGGTAGCGGTCCTGCTGCTGGGTTGTTGCCCTCCTACGGCCTCCTCCACGTCTCCTGATGTACTGGCCTGTCTCCTGGTAGCGCCTCCATGCTCTGGACACTACGCTGACAGACACAGCAAACCTTCTTGCCACAGCTCGCATTGATGTGCCATCCTGGATGAGCTGCACTACCTGAGCCACTTGTGTGGGTTGTAGACTCCGTCTCATGCTACCACTAGAGTGAGAGCACCGCCAGCATTCAAAAGTGACCAAAACATCAGCCAGGAAGCATAGGAACTGAGAAGTGGTCTGTGGTCACCACCTGCAGAATCACTCCTTTATTGGGGGTGTCTTGCTAATTGCCTATAATTTCCACCTTTTGTCTATTCCATTTGCACAACAGCATGTGAAATGTATTGTCAATCAGTGTTGCTTCCTAAGTGGACAGTTTGATTTCACAGAAGTGTGATTTACTTGGAGTTACATTGTGTTGTTTAAGTGTTCCCTTTATTTTTTTGAGCAGTGTATATTTCCCATAACCCAAAATATTGTATTTTCAGCTGTTTGAAGCTGGTATACAAAACCGAAAGTAAAAACAAAACTTAGAAACGGGAAGCATAGAAATAGCGCAATGAGTCGTCGAGTTACAGTTTTGACTTAAAAATCTATGGCAAGACCTGAAATTTGGCAGAGACCAATTTGACAGAGTTTGAAGAATTTTGAAAAGAATAATGGGCAAATGTACAATCCAAGTATAAAAAGCTCTCATAGGAAGACTCACAGCTGTAATCGTTGCCGAAGCTGCTTCTATTGACTCAAGGGTGTGAATACTTACGTAAATGAGATATTTCTGTATTTGATTTTCAATAAAATTGCAAAAATGTTTAAAAAAATAACGTTTTCAGTTTGTCATTATGGGGGATTGTGTGTAGATGGGGGAGAAAAAAAGAATTCAGGCTGTAACACAATAAAATGTGGATAAGTCAAGAGGTACGAATACTTTCTGAAGGCACGTGTGCCTTCAGTTCAGTTTTTATAGGAAGATGGATAACAACAGTCTATAATAAGGCTTTTTGGGAGGAGGATACAAAAAAAATCATAAATCCAATATATGTATCAGCTTCCTTTTATTGGGCCCAAGGGAATTGTCTTGAACTCAATTTTGCCCCAAATTAAGCCTTTTTCGCCTGTCTCCTATTCAAATTGAGTAGTGTGTCATTGTAGATAACCAGAAACGGAACCACAGACATAGAGAACAAAACCTAGATCAGCTAGCGGAACTCAGAACTCACCAGCCCTGATTCAGTGGTTGGAAGGGTGGGCCATATAGATGCAATGTATTAGTGTTCTACAGTATTTTATTCTGTGGGTGTTTCTGATTCTATGGAAAGGAAAGGTGTGGCTATTTTGGCTAAACAACCAATCGTGCCTTTCTGTCCCCCTGTTCAACCACCAAAGACAATCTCTAACAAAAACAAAACAGACATAATTCATCTGTTTATGGTTTCGTGACAGTCAACATCTTAAGGAATCTAACCGGGCCTGGGGAAATAGCCAGAGGCAGTGTTCACTAGTCACCATAGACGTTATAACTGCACCTGCTCTGTACCATAGACATACACTAGCTGACTAGAACACCTACCCAGTAGGTGTTTGGGCCAACTGCATTCCACTGGAATTCCACTGGAATCTATATAACCGTTCCAGTTAACTGATTGTGTCAGGCTAATGCCTCATTCATACTCATGGGGAATAGATTCTAGTCAATCTAAGCGCTAATGTGTGTGTCGCCAGAGCACCTTTCATTATGCATAGTTAATTATGGAAATATACTGGCTTGAATGTTTCATAGCCCTCATTGGCGCACACACACACACACACACACACACACACACACACACACACACACACACACACACACACACACACAGGCGTGTACTCACACACACACGCAAAACGCAGACACGCACCGCCTTGTACTATATCTTGGGTATTTTCCCCTTAATCTTTTCCTTTTTGTTTAAACTGAAGGTAAACTCTGTGCTACTGCCCAGGGAGTTCAATCATTATCACTAGCGCTAACAGAGAACTTAGCCCGGAATTCAAACACACACTGGGGTGAATTAGGGGTTAATTGGCTCACGCTGAATAAGCCCTCATGCACGAATGCGCGCGCACACACGCACACATACAGTACAAAGCTTCCACTCCAAGGTGCTTTGAATAGAGGAGAGATGATAATGATGCCACTGTAAAAACAAACACAGTTAATTTAGAAATAAATCACAATTTCACAGGAAACAGGGGGAGAGAGAGGAGAGGATTGTCCATGTGTGGTCTCCTTCTTAATTGCTTAGTTAGCAGACAGGCGTCTTGCTACTTTGAGTTCATATGGCTGGGGCAGCTCTCTGTCGAGCACCATCACCCCTGAGAGATTGTCTATTTAAACCCATGTACAGCTGCTGGCGGAGGCTGATTGTGGGCCTCTCCCCATCTTATCTCTGTGTATGACACCCTGCCGTTAGTTAGTAGTGTGTGTGTGTGTGTGTGTGTGTGTGTGTGTGTGTGTGTGTGTGTGTGTGTGTGTGTGTGTGTGTGTGTGTGTGTGTGTGTGTGTGTGTGTGTGTGTGAGAGTAATATGACATTTGAAATGTCTTTATTCTTTTTGAACTTTTGTAAGTGTAATGTTTACAGTACATTTTTTATTGTTTATTGTCTATTTTACTTGCTCTGGCAATATAAACATATGTTTCCCATGCCAATAAAGCACTTAAATTGAATTGAGAGAGGGGGGGGGGGGGGACTAACCTGACAGACCTGACTACAGAGACCAAAGCGCCATTATCTGGTAATGGTTGGTAGAGGATGCCTCAGTGATGCAACCACCCAGTCTGTGTGTTTATTCAACTAATTACTAAACTCATCATGATGTCAGAGGGAGAAAGATGTGCCAAACCAAAATCTCCCCAAATAGATCAGCTTGACAGAGGAATTGTTCAACCATTCTTTAGCAGGGTGTGTTTGATCTGCATGGGCGAGTGGCAGTTCTGAGTGTGTGTGTGTGTGTCTGAGTGTGTGTTTGAGTGAATATTTTGAGTGCCTGTGTGTGTTCCCATCCCTCAACAGGTATTATATGTATCTAGCTACAATCCATTGTACTTAGAATACATAGGTTGTGACTCAGGTAAAACCTGATATAATAGTACATTGATGTCAGCTCCTTAGCCTGGCCACAGACAAAACAAATACCCAACATGAATTATAAATCATCATAAAAGCAAAGTCCCCGGTAGGTCCTACAAAAGATAAATCTCCATAAAACAGAACAAGTATTAGTTATGAAATAGCCCTAATTTGTTTCGGTGTACCAAATGATTCTGTTGATTTCCTAACAGGCTTGGTGTGGCTCCAGAGAGAAGCACCTCCTCTGTTACAGGAGCAGAGCGGTCGGCTTGGAAACAGTGCCAACAGTAACATCCCATAATGAAGCTGCCTCAGCGTTTTCTCTTCCCCTATAATTGGAAGTTATTAAATATCAAGATGAGGGCATCGATATCTGGCAGGGAACCCTGTGATATCTCAACTGCACCATCTACTACTACAGTATATATTCTGTACAATGGAGCCCCTGGTTCAGTCGAGGCAATGATAGCAGGACAAACCCAGTTGCCTATACTCTGTGTGGGGAACCCCCCATCTAGTTATGTTTTTGCTTCTGCTTTGGCCACGTCACCCTTGGGTCATCCTTTGGCTACGTCACCCTTGGGTCATCCTTTGGCCACGTCACCCTTGGGTCATCCTTTGGCTACGTCACCCTCGGGTCATTCTTTGGCCACGTCACCCTTGGGTCATCCTTTGGCTACGTCACCCTTGGGTCATCCTTTGGCTAGGCCACATTGGATAGCACTGTGATTTTGAATTCTTTGTCAGCCAAGGGAATATATTTCCTTGGTAATATACTGTATAGTGTTAAAGAGACACTGAGGTCAGCATTCTGCTCTTCCCTATCAGGCTGTTTCTCGATGATGCTGCAGACCCCTTTAATGTTATATAACCCCCCCCCCCCCAGGATAGCTTTATGCTGATGAAGTGTCAAAACACTCTTGGAGAGTGCCCGTCTTCCGAAGCCCTGTTGTCAGACTGTACTGCTGTCAAGTGTAATCCCTCTGCCCTTTATATCTGCGGAGAAATACACCTCTGTCCGATAACATTAAATATTCAACGATGTTTAGGGAGGGTGTTCTTTCTCATAGATAGATACTGCCATAAGCCCCCCGCGGATTTTGTTTTTATAAAGTCAGCAGTGAGAGGATTAGTGAAGCGCACTTTCAGCCACCCACTCATGTACTGTAACCTACTGTACTTCAGTGAGGTTCATGCTCAATGTCAGTGAGAGGATTACTACGACTGTAAAAGAGAGAAAACAACCGTTGTTTTTATTGCTCGGCCAGCTTAGATGATACATATTACATCAAATCAGATCAGAGGCAATAACAGGCTAATGCTGAAGACGTGATAGTATAACGGCGTAACTCGCATAACGACATCATTCTTCTAATGCTATCAGAGAGAGCTGAAATAACCCGCTCTTTAATAGACTTCCATTGTCTCTGTGATATCACTTTAATATGTGACTGTATAATGGGATCCTGCATGGTCTGAGGTAAGGTTGGGTGACCTTTGGCAGTCCTTCACAGGATGCCCGAGTGCCTGGCTCGTTATCAATACCAACCAGGGAGACTACTAGCCTGGTCCCAGATCTGTTTGTGCTTTTGCCTACTTCATTGTCATTGGAATTATGACAATTTCATCATTACAAAATAACACATCAGTGCGGCGACGCTCAACGTTCTCACACAATGATATTTATTTACTTTTGTGCGAGGAAAGAAAAGGGTGGTGATAGCCTACTGAAGCTACAGTGATTTTAACATTTGGCCTCTTTGTCTTCCACAGTTTTCATCTGCAGTTTCATGGTGGCAGCGCCCATCTTCGGTTACCTGGGCGACCGTTTCAACAGGAAGATCATCCTGAGCTGTGGCATCTTCTTCTGGTCCGCCGTCACCCTCTCCAGCTCCTTCATCACCAAAGAGGTATGATGCCACTTCCTCTACATACAGGAAGTACACAGGAAGTCATATATCCAAAACCTCTTCAGTAAGAGAGGACCACTGCTCAAATTGTAGACCTAATTCAAGAACAGACAAAAGCATTATCCAGGAGTTTAGTTCTACTATCATTACCCACAATGACCCCTATGAGGGAAGGTTTGATGCTTTGATGTACAACACATCAGAAGTAAGTAGAAGAGAGAAACTCCAGGGGCCGTTTCACTGAGTGGGCTAACTGTTTTGTTATAATCTCCGGCACATGAAGGTTAGTGACCGCACAGCACCACAGTTTGAAGTGCACTGACGTGTACTGTGCAGCCAAAACAAAGTTGTCTTGCTAATGTAGATTAGATGACATGCTCATTTAGCGTGACGCTGACTTCACAGCCTTTGTAGACATTCTATAATGGCTCTCGCTGTCTCTCTCCCTCTCTCTCTCTCTCTCTCCCACACTCTCTTTCTTTCTCTCTCTCTCGCTCTGTCTCCCTCACTTTGTCTCTATGGGGCAGCCTGTCTTCTTTCTCCTCTCTCTTTGCCTCTCTCTCTCTTTCCCGCCCCCTCTATCTTTCTCTCTCTCTCTCTCTCTCAGAAAATGGAAGTTAAAATTGGCATTAGGCAATCGGCTAAAATAAGCACCTGACAGAGAGAGAGAGAACGAGAGTCACTACAGTATTATATAGCGGACAGAGTCGAGTGCATCATGGAGCATCAGAGGATATGGCCTGCAGGCCATGTGGTCTGATTCCTCTCTGGTTTGGCCTCATGCTATGTGTTGTGGGGGGTTAACCTCTAGCTGATTTGGGGGGAAGAGGGGCTCCTTCCATCAGATATACGGGTCTTATTCAGCTGACTGTGTGTGCGTGCGTGCGTGCGTGCGTGCATGTATATCTGTGGAGTGTATTCGTTTGAATTTGTGTACCTTTGTCTGTGTCCATGTGTATGAGTTCAGGTCAGGGCTGTGGATGTATATCTAGGCCCTATGTGTGCTCCAGAGTTTTCAGATCCAGAGATCCAGTGGTATGAGTGTTAATTAGAGCGCTAGTTCAGCCCAGAGCTGTTATCAGTGGAGAGGACTGACAGCTTAGGTATGTTTGTCCTAGGTTGATGGCCCCATGGGGCCACAGTCTGACTACACTAATCTCATATGTAGCCCTGCTCCATGGAGCTGCGATGGCCGCCAGCTGCCCCTGGGGGAATACAGCCTGGCTCTCTCTGCTCTCTGCTGTCACTGCTAAGGCTGAGCTGACAGGAAAAGCCAGCCACCATCACCCATTGGCCCATCTCCCTCTGACACATCATGCCATAAAGGCCATCCCTGATGAGGTTATCGGGCGGTTTCTCCAGCGCACGCACACACACACACACACACACACCCTTCATCTCCACTCTTCCCCTCCCTCCCTCATCAAATTTATCTCCAGAGATGTCCCCTAATCTGTCAATCAAACTGAACCACAGTGGTCTGTTACGTAACAGCCTCCAGTGCAGAGACCACGAGATACAACATTAATACCACTCACAACTGATGCTAATCATTAGCCATTTATTAAACCCACTCTGGGCATTTTGGATGTATTTATTTTCGGGAAGCTTTTAAAACCAAAATTACATTTGGAATGTATATAAGTGGAAATAGTCAGTTTGGCTGTGTAGAGCTCAAAAGCCGAATTTATAGTCCACAGTCACAGAGCCGTGATAGTCTGCCGGACCGTTTTGACATATGTAGCTGGTATATATGTCTGCTGATAGTAGCTTTCCCTGAGTAATTATGTGTGCTGTCCGCTGCCATAGAAAGCATGACTGTGAGGTGTTTCCCAATTATCATCGTCAAAGGATTACTTCTAGGATGACTTCAAATTAGACAGCATGTTAATGTTCCTCGTTAGTTCATTTATTAATTAACAAAGTCTTGTCATTAGAGGGATTCTCTCTTTCAAATCCAACCTAATCCCTTTACGGCCTCTGACAGGAAACCAAAAAGCCTAAATGTCTCAGGGTGCTGCGAGCGACGCCAATTATGCACATGTTGGTATTACAGAAATGCATCTTTTATTTTTCATTTGGTCCCAGAGGAAGAGGATTTTTTATTTTTTTTATTTTTTATTTTACATTTCATTCAGTTTTGATCTCATAAACCTAGACTGGGGGACAGAATGCAAGGATAAGTGTTGATGTTGTTGTTTTTGCTGCTGCTGCGATGACTGCCTCATTTAAACCAAGGAGCACTCACGGTATAGCAACCACACACAAAAAAACAATATGAGGATAATTATCCACTACTAAATGACACGCCCTTAAAGGGATACTTTGTCTACTTCTCCAGAGTCAGATGAACTCGTGGATACCAGTGTTATGTCTCTGCGTTCAGTTTGAAGGAAGTTGCTAACTAGTGTAGACTTCCAGTAGTTGCGCTAACACTAGTTAGCGTTGCGCTAACACTAGTTAGGAAGTCTAACTTCCTTCATACTGCGTGCAGAGACATACAAATGGTTTCCACAAGTTCAGAAGTTTCCCTTTTAAGAAGAGGAATACATAGCTCTGCTGTACAGGGATTCATTTCAAAACAACACTGCATACTGTAACAGTCCAACAGATAACAATGATGTAACCATAGTCATAATTCATTCAAAACAACACTGCATGTGGCTACTGTTACAGTCCAATGCATAAGAATGGGACTGTCATTAATTTGGTTTGCTAACTTGCTAGCTAACATGCTGACCACACCGCTCGCGTCGTGTGCGCAAAATAAATGTACATATACATGTTATTCAATCATTGCACCCACACTGCTCGTGTGCGTAAACGAGCGTCTGTGTAGCCAGGTGCTAAAATAGAGTCCCGCCTCTCACATCTACTCATTGGTTTTTAGGAGCATATACAGTTGAAGTCGGAAGTTTACATACACTTAGGTTGGAGTCATTAAAACTTGTTTTTCAACCACTCCACAAATTTTTTGTTAAAAATGATAGTTTTGGCAAGTCGGTTAGGACATCTACTTTGTGCATGACACAAGTCATTTTTCCAACAATTGTTTACAGACAGATTATTTCACTTACAATTCACTGTATCACAATTCCAATGGGTCAGAAGTTTACATACATTAAGTTGACTGTGCCTTTAAACAACTTGGAAAATTCCAGAAAATGATGTCATGGCTTTAGAAGCTTCTGATAGGCTAATTGACATCATTTGACTCAATTGGAGATGTACCTGTCGATGTTTTTCAAGGCCTACCTTCAAACTCAGTGCCTAATTGACATCATGGGAAAATCAAAAGAAATCAGCCAAGACCACAGAAAAAAAATTGTAGACCTCTACAAGTCTGTTTCATCCTTGGGAGCAATTTCCAAATGCCTGAAGGTACCACGTTCATCTCTACAAACAATAGTACACAAGTATAAACACCATGGGACCACGCAGCCGTCATACATCTCAGGAAGGAGACGCGTTCTGTCTCCTAGAGATTAACTTACTTTGATGCGAAAAGTGCAAATCAATCCCAGAACAACAGCAAAAGGACCTTGTGAAGATAACCCGAAAGGCCGCTCAGCAACGAAGAAGCCACTGCTCCAAAACCGCCATAAAAAAAGCCAGGCTACGGTTTGCAACTGCACATTGGGACAAAGATCGTACTCTTTGGAGAAATGTCCTCTGGTCTAATGAAATAAAAATAGAACTATTTGGCCATAATGAGCATAGTTATGTTTGGAGGAAAAAGGGGGAGGCTTGCAAGCCGAAGAACACCATCCCAACCGTGAAGCACGGGGGTGGCAGCATCATGTTGTGGGGGTGCTTTGCTGCAGGAGGGACTGGTGCACTTCACAAAATAGATGGCATCATGAGGGTGGAAAATTATGTGGATATATTGAAGCAACATCTCAAGACCTCAGTCAGGAAGTTAAAGCTTGGTCGCAAATGGGTCTTCCAAAGTTGTGGCAAAATGGCTTAATGACAACAAAGTCAAGGTATTGGAGTGGCCATCACAAAGAACATTTGTGGATAGAAAGCGTGTGCGAGCAAGGAGGCCTACAAACCTGACTCAGTTACACCAGGAGTGAGACAATTCACCCAACTTATTGTGGGAAGCTTGTGGAAGGCTACCCGAAACGTTTGACCCAAGTTAAATTAAACAATTTAAAGGCAATGCTACCAAATACGAATTGAGTGTATGTAAACTTCTGACCCACTTGGAATGTGATGAAAGAAATAAAAGCAGAAATAGATAATTCTCTCTATTATTATTCTGACATTTCACATTCTTAAAATAATGTGGTGGTCCTAACTGACCTAAGACAGGGAATTGTTTCTAGGATTACATGTCAGGAACTGTGAAAAACTGAGTTTAAATGTATTTGGCTAAGGTGTATACAATCTTCCGACTTCAACTGTACCCACGTGGGTGATTGAAAGATGAACAGAGGCCCACACTCCAGTCCAGTTGTAATGCACCTTAAAGTTGGTTGCCAACCACCATATAAAGTCCAAAGAAGAAGATGAAGAAGCCTGAAGGAGGAGAGATTACTAGAAACAAACTTGGTTTACCCTTTTATCTGTGGATTAATTGTCGGAGTAGAGGACCTTGTGCATTTCAGGTAAAATAACAACCCAATGTTTATACCCCATGACAAATTAGCTAGCAACAGCAAGCTCGCTAGCTAAATTGCCATAAATGTTTCATGCTTTTCGAGCTGTCCCCAAATTAATACAGTTAGTTCAGAGTTTGTTTTGATATTTCAACCTGCGTGTCCTGATCGTGTCTGGTGTGGGTGGACAAAATCAACATGCACGCGTGCGGTCTGGTCAGCATGTAAGTGGCTAGATGTCAAGATCAAGCTTCTTGCTTATAAATATATATTTTCTTTTGAAATAGCACCCCTTGTGTGCACATTCGGGAATACAGTGTCCACTGGGATGGTACAGAAACGGCAGTGGTGTAAAGTACTTAAGTAAAAATACTTGAAAGTACTACTTAAGTAGTTTTTTGGGGTACCTGTACTTTACTATCTATATTTTTGACTACTTTTACTTCACTACATTCCTAATGAAAATAATGTACTTTTTACTCCATACATTTCCCTTGACACCCAAAGTACTCGTTACATTTTGAATGCTTAGCAGGACAGGAAAATGGTCCAATTCACGCACTTATCAACAGAACATCCCTGGTCATTCCTACTGCCTCTGATCTGGCGGACTCACTAAACACACATGCTTTGTTTGTAAATGATGTTGGAGTGGGCCTCTGGCTATCTGTAAAGTAAATAAATAAGAAATTGGTGCCGTCTGGTTTGAATTTGAAATCATTTATACTTTTACTTTTGAGTATATTTTAGTAATTACATTTAGTTTTGATACTTAAGTATATTTTAAACCAAATACTTTTAGAATTGTACTCAAGTGGAATTTTACTGGGTGACTGAGAAACGGTATGATAATCTGGATACCACTCAACCCTAGCATATTTCATCGCTGACATGATGTTTTGTGCTTTGTATGCTCCAGAGTGTGTGTGTATTGTGTGCGTTCCAAAGCTTGTGTGTGTGAGTATGTGTGTGTGTGTGTGTGTGCTTGACCCCGTGCTGTGGCTTGTCATCCACCTGGATCAGAGTGTGACAGCAGTATGAGACACAGGTCACCCTAGGGGTAAGGGTTTTACCCCGCTATCCCTTGCTCACTGCCTTTTATTAATCCATGCACAGAGCTGTCACTACAGAGGGCAACCCCCCGACACACACACACACACACATATGCAGGAACATACACACACATGCAGGATCACACGCACACAGGCACAAACACACACACACACGTGACACACACACTAATGCCTCCTCGGGACAGCAGTTATAGATGCAGAGAGAGAGAGAGACATAGAGAATCTTCTGTTACATTAGATAAGGGTCATAAAAACAGTAATAACAAGATACAACTCAACTCAGTTATGAGTCACTGTATGGGATGTTATTAAACCGTTTATAATGGGTGTTCAAAATGGCTTTTCATCCTATTGTCACATGCTCTCATGTCAACTGTTAATGACACAATGGCTATTATTTTAGTCTACTTGGAGAATATTTTCTTCTTCTTGAACTGCACTGTTGGTTAAGGGCTTGTAAGTAAGCATTTCACGGTAAAGTCTACACTTATTGTATTCGGCGCATGTGACAAATAAAATTTGATTTGATATTACACAGACTGTATGACAACTTATGTCATATGTTATTACATGCTGCATAAGAGTCTTACATACCAGGTGTTATAACATGGTCTTATGTTATTTACCAACCTCTGTGTCACATTATTACATTGAATGGAATGATGGGCGTCATAACCATGTCATATGCCCTTATAGAGTGTGCACAGACACCTTTAGTAGAGTGACAATCATTTGATGAATTATAAAATGGTTATGAATGTGCTTATACCACAGGATTAGCTGAGAGTATCACAAAACTTTGCCATTCACAGTATCTCCAAGAAACATGGGCAAATGGGAGCACAGATGTACTTAGGATTTGTATTGATTTAAGGACACACAATACCAACAACTTGCTACGAAAACACATAATTAAAAAAATTAAAAAAAACAGACAACAAAATCAATATTGATGGGGCACAACAAGATTTGTGACAGCTGTGAAAAAGGAAAGATATGCAGTAACAATGACAGACAGCTATGTTATGAAATAAATAGCTAGTTGATGTTGCAAATGCAACATTTCATTGGCCCACTGATGAATCTGCTTTGCGCTAGCTAGCTAACTTCAGTAGCAACAGGTAGAATAAAAAAAAACATTCTCAGTAGCGTATTAAAGGTCCAATCCGCTTTTATCTCAATATAAAATCATTTCTGGGTAATAATTATGTACCTTTTTAATATAAGGGTAAAAAAGAGCAATTTCTCAAGCAAGAATTTTGCTAGGACTGTCTGGGAGTGGTCTGAGTGGTGAGGGGAAAAACTGAAAACTACAGTAGTTATTATTGGCAGGACAGAGAGATTTGGAACTCTTTCTTTTCTGGTATATTAACAAATGTACCACCTGGTGATGTCACCAGGTAGGCCAAAACTCCATCCCACCAAAATAGGGTTGAAATTTCACGGAGGGCTTTTCAAACAGCTCTTACACTAAAAGGGCATTATTACTAAAAGTATTATCTAACCTCATAGTGTGGAAATATATATAAAACACAGGAAAATCACGTTTGTGACTGCCCTGGGCCTTAGTTCTGATCGATAAGTGCTTTTTGAGGTCAGTTCTGTTTCAGTTCAAGTTATTAAAAAAGAATCACGGTTTGCGATTTCGGTATTTCGAAGTTGACATTGGTCAATTAGTTGTTTTAAAAATAGGAAAATAACCAAAATGTCAGTTAATTGCTCAGTACTACTGGGCCTATAACATCCTCTTTCACTTGCACTTTAAATGCAATTACCTTTTCATCTTAAAGCTGCAATATGTAACTTTTTTGGCCAACCTGACCAGATTCACATAGAAATATAAATAATAGATCTGTCATCTCATTGAAAGCAAGGCTAAGAAGTGGTAAAGGGGGATACCTAGTCAGGAACAGTGGGTTAAACTGCCTTGCTCAGGGGCAGAACAACATATTTTTAACTTGTCAGCTCAGGGATTCGATCCAGCAACCTTTTGGTTACTGGCCCAACGCTCTTACCCGCCTGACTACCTGCCGTCCCTGTTCTATGTGCGCAACTTCTATGCTTCCCGTTCTTAAGTTTTGTTTTTGCATCTTTTACTTTCGGTTTTGTACACCAGCTTCAGAAAGCTGAAAATAAAAGATTTTTCACAGCGGTTTGGATGGTAGAATGATTCTCTACACTATACTTACTTGTTTTGTCACATAAACTGAAATTAGGCAAACTATTCGAATTTTAGCAACCAGGAAATGGCGGAGCGATTTGTGCATAGTCCACCTTTTAATACATGTTATTTAACTCAAACTAACTAATGTTATTATTATCCATGTTATTTGCTTTAGCTAGCTAGGTTTTCCACATGATGATCTGACATCTCTTCTCTTCTACCATCTTATATTAATCCGAACCCTTCTTCCAATTTCAGCGATATGATTCACTGGCACAAGAACTCTCAATAAAGTTTCATTTGATCTCAAAACTGTTAAAGACATTTCAGCTATATGATTTGCTGAAGCAAATAGACAGTTTGCCGATCCAATGAAAAGTTATTGAGCGCTCTTGTGTCAGCGAATCATATCGCTGCAATCAGAAGAAGAAAGGTGGGACTTACCAACATAACAACAACACAGAAGCGAAAGGTTCACGTCATTGCAAACCAATAGCACATGGATAATGTTAACGTTATTTAGATTGAGTTAAACAATGTGATATGCTGCAAAGTAAGCTTTATAATTCAGAATTCCTCCTTTAGGTAGCAAACTAGCTAGCTATGCATCGATGGGGGCACTGCTTGTGCTGTCATGCCACTATGGTGTGAATGGCTAGCTAGCTACTCTCAAGTATACCGTCAAACAAAACACATTGTTTGGACTGTGTAGAGCAGGGCTCTCCAACCCAGTTCCTAGTTACCTAACTAACTAGCTAGCTAATTAGATAACTACCTACCCATTTTTTGTATAATATAGCAGCCACAAATCCTGTTGTGCCCCAGTAACGTTGATTTAGTTGTGTAAACTTATTTTTGCTTCCATTTCGTTTCAACATGTTTGTATTTTCTTGGCAACTTGTTGGTATTATAATGTGTCATTTTTTTAATAAAACAAATCGTACATCTGTGCTCCAATTTCCCCATGTTTCTTGGTAATCATTTGAATGGTAAAGTGTTGTGATACTTTCAACTCATCCCGTGGTTTAACTGTTTTATAACATCTGAAATGAATGTCACTTTACTTCAGGTGTCTGTGCACTTTAAAAGGGCATATGACATGGTTGTGGAGCCCATCATTCCATTCATTGTAATAATGTGACACAGGTTAGTAAGTGACCATGTTATAACATCTGCTATGTACTCTTATGTAGCATGTAATAAGTTGTAATGCAGACTGTATGATAGTACTTGTAATTAGCCGTTGACATTAGAGCATATGAACAGACATTTTTAACACACATTATAACCGGTTTTATAACATCTAATGCCAAACTACTTATGACAGCTGATGACAACTGTTATGTGTTTTATAGATGTTATAAAGGCTTTCTGAATCCAATGCATGCATAATGGCACCTACAGTAAAGTCTTTCCGAAAACTCAAGTAGGGAGAGAGAGAAGAATAAGTGCTAATGGAATGTGGGTGTATAACGTAGGGCACGATGCTATAGTCCTCTTTTATCAAGCGTGAAAAGAACGTCCTTCCCTCCTTTTACCCCCTCACGCTTGCTGACATTTCTGGTATTTTCTTCTCCCTTGCTGTGTACTGTACTTAGATGCATTATTTGACAGAAATAACAGCATTACCCTTCTGATAAAAGCTTTCTTTTCTTGATATTTATATATTGAGTTGTGGTTCTTGTTGCTAGGCTGATTCCAGTGTTGGGGCAGAAAAGCCTCCAGTCAGTCAGTGTAAAGATATCGCAGTAGGTGACATTTCACAGGTGCTGGTCTTGACAGGATGTGCGAGCAGATTTGACTGGCTGAATACAGGACACAATAACAAGAGAGACAGACAGGGTAGACAGGCTGTGCCAAGTGGACTAATGCTTTCACAGCATGTCTCTGTGTCAGAATACTGACAGGCACCGGAGCGCTCCGCAGAAAGTGTAACCAAATTTGAAATTTCTGATAAAACACGGTCTCTCCCCAATCCATTGTCACCCCAAACCATTTTTCTCTCACTCTCTTTCTCTTTCCCTGCATTTCTCTCCCTGCATTTCTTTCTCTTTCCATTTCTATCCATAATTGTCTCTTTATCCACCTTTCTCTCTCTCCTCCTTCTATACCCATCCCCCTCTCCCTCCTCTCTCTTTCCCCCTCTCCTCTTCTCCCTCTTTCTCCAATCTTTCTCTCCATGCTGCATCAGACACTAATCCCATCATCTGGGATCCCCTCTGAGCGTATTCTCCCATCACCAGTGTTAATAACCGTACTGCACCCACACATCCCCTCTTAGTGGACCCACTATGTGTAGATAGGGAGGATAAAGCAAGGATAAAATGTGTGAGTGAAAAATAAAGACGGAGAGTGTGAGAAATAGAGAGAGAGAGAGAGCGAGTGAGACAGAGAGGAGGATATAAACAGAACGAGAGTCATAGGAATTATATGAAAGTCTCTCAGGGGAGATAGTCTGTGTTGGATGACTCTTATTTCTATCACGGAGCATCACTAAAGGATGTGACTACAGGAACATTTTTAACAACGTGTCAGATGGCTATTTATATCAACGTTTTAATCCAGGTTCAGAGGGAAAGGCAGGGTGTCATTCTGTCTTCCTGTCTCCGCCTACTATAAAACAGCTAACCGAGGGCAAAGGTTAGCTCCCACATTTTAGTGACCCTGAAAAATAGCGCAGGTGTCTTTCTAATTTAATATAATTTTGGCACAGTGTCGGTACCTTTTTAAAAGGAACTCAGGGTTGTTCCAGAGCCTCTAAAGCCCATATCGCCACCCTATATATCTTGTTGATGTTCTCTTTGTTTGGTAAGCGTGATTTTAACAGCAACACGGACAGATTTATGAACATGCTACACTGCTGAGTAAGCATTCAGGGGGGAAAGGGAAGTGTGGAAGAGAGGAACAAATCTATTCGACGACAACATGGAGGAAGCTGTGTTCTTCTGTGATGTGGCTCGGAGTGAATCTGAGTGGTTTTCCTCTGTGTCTAAAATGTTTTATTTTCCTTTAAAAAAAATAATTAGTAGCATAACATGACACAGCGCATAACATAAAAAATAAGATATGTTGTATTGTCAGAAACAGTACACTGGATAGGTGCAGTGAAAGGTGTTTCACAGGGTCATCCATACTATTAGCGTACCCCCGAGTAAATGATGCTTAAGGCACATTGAAGCCCAAAACTTCATGCTATCTCCAGGTCCGTGTTCCGTTATGAAGCAACATCTCTGTATAGATAGATCTGTATATCTTTCCTTAACCTCGTACTGCTCTCTTCGCTCTGCAGTATTACTGGCTGTTCGTCCTGTCCCGAGGCCTGGTGGGGATAGGTGAATCCAGCTACTCCTCCATCTCTCCTACAATCATCGGAGACCTCTTCACCAATAATAGCCGAACCATGATGCTCTCTGTCTTCTACCTGGCTATCCCCCTGGGAAGGTAAGTGGTCCCTTAGAACAACCCCCCCACCCCCAAACATAAGATTATGGTCACAATATGGTGATAATAACATCTCTATGGCCTCACCTGTCACAGGAAATGGAGGTGAATGGTGATAGTGATGATGATAGTGATGATGGTCTGTCTTTGAAATAAATATTTTCTATTCAATGTAGAATATGTCAGTTGGGCATTGTCTTTTCCCCCTTTGAATTCCAATGCATGCTGAATATCAATCGCTGAGCTCTCTGAGACAGACAGTCAGCTCGCAGACATTTAGGGGAGAGGAATCGAGGAGAGGAAGGCATGGCGAATAGAATTCGACGGAAAGTTTATCAGTGAAATCGTCCTTTCTCTCTGAAGGTCAGCAGACATCCCCATCTAGCCAGTCTGCCTCTTTGTGTCTGTCTCTACCCACCCAGACAGACACAAAACCCACCCAGGCAAACAAGGGACGAAATAGAAGAGAGCGATTTAAATAAAGAAGAGATTATGAAATAGCTGAGAGACGTTCTCAGAGGGGAAGGGACGGAGGGAGTCTTTTTTTTTTTAGATAGTAAGGGGTATTAAGCACAAAGCTCTGGCCTTTTCAGTTCATTCAGTTGGAAAAAACAGAGAGGGGGAAGAAAACAAACAAAGCAGAGGAGTGCTAAAAAATCTCTGGCCTTTTCAGTCCCGGTCGGTGGAAGGATGGATGGATGTGGTGCAGAGCAGAGCGGCACCCAGAGTTTAGGCTTATTTACTGTGGAGAGTCCCCACAGTGCACTGCTTCAGAACCTCTGCTGGAGATGCGGCTGAATGATGCGGCAGCACACTGTTTTGTTCCCATCTCACACAGAAGCAGCTACAGTCAGACACACCGAGAGACGCTATGTGAATGAGAAACACACTGCAGTCGCACAGAGTCGCACAGAGCCAGGCCATTGCTAGGCTATCTCTGGCTGCAGTCCTTTCAATCATTTTACTTTTGTCCACCTGAAGCATTACCTACATCGCCCTATTAGTTCATATGATGTGTCAATGAACCTGCATTTTAAGATGGATACAAATGTAGCTAACATAATACCACTGCTATATAATGTTCGGTTTGTTCTGCATCAACATTTCATAGGAAAAGTTCCCAGTTACTGAACTTGCTCTGTCATTGAAGTGCTTGAAAGAGAAACCAGCAAATACCAGCAACACTATCAGCCTTTATTATGGAAATGCCAATATGACATTACATGCAGTCAACTAATAGTATCGATGGCAGATTGAATGCAGTTGGAGAGACAGACAGGAAAGAACATAAATGTTTCCCCTGAGGAGTTCTGGTATGCTGAGCCTTTTGATATCGCTCGGCAACAGAAACAATAGGAGGTGAAAGAGTCGGGCCTCAGTGAAGAGCCCCCAAACATCCTATAGCACTCTCCCCCTGATTGTTTATCTTTACCAGGGTTGTTGTGACCGTTTCCAGGAAGTGACCTCAGGGTTTACAGGAAATGGGTTCACCCCTCAGTAAAACCCCTCAAGTTAACCATAATAGCCTAATCTATAAACTTGGCCTATGAAGAGTATAGGGATGCGTCCAAAATGGCACCCTATTCCCTATATAGTGCACTACTTTTGACCAGAGCATAGGGTGCCATTAGTGACAACCTGGGTGTCCTACCCTACCTCGCCAGAGCTAGAGGGGTGATAGTATTTTTCATGCCTGTATGAGTTTTAGTGGTGGTGTTCAATTTTCCAAACACTCTCTGGGTGGACTCTGATAAAAATGATCTAGCTAGCAGTCACTCAGTGGAAATAAAATGTACTGCCTGAGCCTGTTCCACTGTTATTTCTGGAGCACTAATCAGTTTAGCACAATGTAGACTGTTTCCCCCCCTAGTCCCCGTCCTGTCCCTCTGTGTGCGTGTATGCGCGCACCTATGTTTGCGTGAGTCTGCACTCCCTCCAGACAGAGAGGCCCACTGAATCTCTCATAACCTTTTGAAAGCCTAATATGCTGATAAGAACCCCATTGTATGGCCCTGTTGGCTGCTCCAGACCATCCATCAATCTATCCCTCCTAATGGTCTTAATCGTCAACACACAGTCTCCTGTCCGGCCCATGGTCCTGTGGTACACTACAGACAGACAGGCTGGCCCGGCTGGCCCAAGGAGCTCTGGGAACACAGGAAGTAGAAAGTGTGCGTGACATGGAATGTTGGGTCGGGGAGAAACGCCCAAGTCAAGGAGCCCGATACAGTAGAAAGATGGCGGATGCCCAATTCTGGTTTTATGGGACGAGCGGGGTACCAACATGTCCGGACCAGTATAAACTTAGACTTCCTACACTTCCAATAAGACAGCAATAGGTGGACCACTGTTCAAACATATTTGATATTGATATCAGATATTGACAACAAGGGGACATCCTTATTTCATCAGTAACTCATCATCCTTAGGCCTAAATTTACTTTTTTTCAAAGCTGGAGAAATGGGGACAAAATGGTCTAACATGGACATCTGAAGGGGTCATCCACTTCAGCTAATCATGATCCTATTGGCTGTTTTATCAGATAATCTCCCCATCTAAACCTGTCAATCAGAACAGCCCTGTCTGGCCCTCATTGATTATCTTCCCTCTCTATACCCTCTGGGCTTTATTTTATCAAACCTAACGCAATGGTAAATCTAAGCGCTGACAGAAACGCTATAGGTTTTGTTGGTGTAACAGAAATATTTTAGCTATTTTCACAGCCGTTATTATGAGCGCAAAAGCTGGCGGTGGCGTGAAAGGGCTGGGTTTTGATGAATAAGCAAGTTGTAGTTGTGACGAGGGCTTGGCCACTAACTACCCAATCAAGGCGTTCCATGGCTTAATACTGCATGCGTTTGTCTCAAATTCTGTAGGTTATTGACAATCTTTGTGTTCGCTCTGGATAAGAGCATCTGCTAAATGACTTAAATGTAATGTAAATGTGTTGTCATCAATATTTTTGTGCTAGTCCATTGTGGATTTTATTAAATAGCATAGGCTACAGTAACGAGTGATAGCAACAGTAAAAAAATAAAAAATAAACATTGTGTTTGCTCAGTATGTTTGGAATGTTGACAGTCAACATTGTTGTAGTTAGCTTTAAGGCCTTTACGCATTGCACTTCTCCTTGAAAAAAATACTAGACTCCTGTGAAATGTATTGTATGTGTGAGACACGTTCTCAATAAGCCAGATTTAACCTAGGCCTACTGTTGATATGGCGTTATAGGACTGACAAATTTGAGTTTTTTTTGGAGCAGCTCGTCTTTGTTAACCAGACAAGCGCTCTTTGGAAATGGGAATGATACAAGCCGAATGGAGCATGCACTGCAGGTAGGCCTATGTGAATAATGCAAAAAGCATGTCTGCAAAAGCCACAAGAGTAGACCATTTTGTAACATTTTATGGATAGGCTACTTGGCTAATGCATGGCCAGGAGAAGAAAGACACCAGACCCATTGCTGTAGAACCAGCTTTCGTGATAGTATGGTATGGGTAGCTTACTATAAGGGCTTGTTTTTAAATCAAATGAAAAACAAGCAATTGTTACAGGAAAATAACTGAAATATTTCTACAGTAAATACAAGTGTCACTTGATTATCTCATCTCTCTTTCCATGATAGGCATATAGCCTACAATATAATAACAGGAGATGGCTAAAATAATGTACAGCATACATAGATAACAAGAGGATGTCTGCTCACTGTTTTGCTGCTGCCAAACTTGATCTTTTAAGATTTATTTCAAAGCGGTCTCACAAGCCAAGCCCTTTATCTGTTACGTCCGTCGTTAGAATGAGGAAACCAAGGCGCAGCGTGGTAAGCGTACATCTTACTTTATTTAGATGAACACCAAAAAATAAAAAAAAAATAAAAAAAATAGATAAACGACCGTAACGTTCTGCAGGCTACACAGTAACAGTACAAAAAACAAGATCCCACAAACTCAGGTGGAAAACAGGCTGCCTAAGTATGATCCCCAATCAGAGACAACATAGACAGCTGCGTCTGATTGGGAACCATACCCGGCCAACAAAGAAATAGAACACATAGATTTGCCCACCCAAGTCACACCCTGACCTAACCAAATAGAGAATAAAAAAGTCTCTCTAAGGTCAGGGCGTGACATTATCGATAGTCTTGACTACTTTGCAAATGCATTGGGCATGACAGAAAAGAACTGCAATTGAGAGGAGGGGACGCTGTGCTTGATTTTCTTTATCAAATTAAACGAACATAGGTTATTTTAATGTTTCTAAATTTCTAAATAGGTTTACGGGCACATCTCTCTTGTTTGACATTGGATTGGCTACGCTTCCGTTTCCATCCGATAACCAACCGTGTTACCACTAAAACCAAATTTCGGGTGGTCATAAATATCCCAACCAGCGCATACTGAAATTGGCACCTCAGATATTTGTCACCCCTCCCACCTCAGCGCAAGCAAGCTCTTATAAAACAAGTCAATTACCAATCCTGGTGCTAGGGGAGAGCGCCAGCTTTAACAGGTCGAAATTGCAAACAAGCGTGCTTTTGACAATTGCGCTGGTTTAACGGCAGCCGAAAATTGAGCCCTCTTGTCTTTGTCCTTGAAATACGGCGATGTTATCTGCTACTGAAGGGATTAGTTTGGCGCGTGTGTGCGCGCACGTATCTGCTATTGAAGGGTTTAGCTCGGAGTAGAGGGGGTTTGATGTAATCTAATCTGATCTAGGGTCAATTCCTTCAGAACATGTGGTTATGGTTAATATTCTACTGTGGAACGGATAGAACAGGCAGAACACCTCCTGTCTGATGACATGTGTTGATCAAGTCAATGAAGTACATTCTTCAGGTGGGATCACACATTCTGGTGAGGTGCTGACTAATGAAAGATACATATTGATGTGTACTGTATGTTAAAGAAGCACGCCCTTCCTTGAAAAACACACCTAGAATAATGACCGATGCAGAAACCAGCCTGGGCTCTGATTAACATTTATAAATAGAGTGACAGAGGTGTGACTGGGTGAATAATAGCATGTAGTTAGTATTACCTGTCTGTGTGTTGTGTAGTAGTGACAAACGTCAGAGACACAAGGCATCATGAGAAATGGGCTGCTTGTTATCCCGACGGGAATTGTAAACACACAACCGCACGCACGTACGCACTCACACACACACACAGTGACAGATTGATAGACAAGCAGCTACTGGAGCTTCGAGCATCATATCCCGTCCACATCAAGGACCCAAACCCAATCTAACACGACACACTCATTAAGCCTCTTAACAGAGAATAAACATGATATACAGAGGCTGAGAGTGAAACAAAAGACAATAGAGCTTTAGGTCACTTAGTGACAGTATCCAGCAGTCTGATTCTGAGTCATCAGTTCTGAATGTATTCATACCACAAGAAGAATGTTTCTTTTCCACCCAGTACGTGAGTGTGTCTCACGTGGAAGACAAATGCAGACATCCTGATGACTCACAAGTGAGGACAGCCATCCTGACAGAGGTGT
This sequence comes from Salvelinus namaycush, assembly GCF_016432855.1. Taxonomy (NCBI): domain Eukaryota; kingdom Metazoa; phylum Chordata; class Actinopteri; order Salmoniformes; family Salmonidae; genus Salvelinus; species Salvelinus namaycush. The sequence goes on along the minus strand of NC_052318.1, from coordinate 50,349,661 downwards.
CCTAGAGGGACCATAGACAGTTCAGACATACCAGCAGAGTACAACTCTCTACACAGATGGGTTGCCTCCCGCAATGTACCAGTGTTCTTGGCTTACACGTCTGTATGTAAACAACGTCAGTTTGGCGTAGAGGAAAAGGCGGAGTTGGGATATCCAGCTTCCCTACACCACTGCGTAAACATCCCCCGGACATTTTAAGCCCCTCCTACCCAAACCTGTAATTTGTCGGGGGAGTTGTCTGTCTGGAGAGGACCGTCCCCATGACATTTTTCCCCCCTCCTTTTTCGACGTTAGCAAGAGTGTCCGTCATTAATCCCAGACGTAGTCACTGCTGTTGCCTAGGTCTAGATTTTCGAGACTACTTCCCCACTGCTGACGTCTCGGAGAGAGAGACGGAGTCAGACAGAGAAAGAGAATCAGACAGACAGAGAGACAGTCATACACACTATGGAAAAATAATTGGTTGCTTCAACATACAATTGTAAGGCAAAACGCTGCAATAGAGTTGTGAGTTTGCTCAACAAAAACGCTGTGTTAAAATTGTGTTGTGCAAACTCACAATCCTATTGCAGCTGGTTAGCCTATATTGAATCAACATACAGTACCAGTCAAAAGTTTGGACACACCTGCTCATTCAAGGGTTTTTCTTTGTTTACTATTTTCTCCATTGTAGAATAATTGTGAAGACATCAAAACTAGGAAATAACACATATGGAATCATGTACTAACCAAAAAAGTGTTAAACAAATCAAAATATATTTTAGATTCTTCAAAGTAGCCACCCTTTGTCTTGACAGCTTTAAATACTCAGGTCATCTGATGCAGCACTCCATCACTCTCCTTCATGGTCCAATAGCCATTGCACAGCCTGGAGGTGTGTTGGGTCATTGTCCTGTTGAAAAACAAATGATAGTCCCGCTAAGCACACACCTGATGGGATGGCGTATCGCTGCAGAATACTGTGGTAGCCATGCTGGTTAAGTGTGCCTAGAATTCTAAATAAATCACTGGCAGTTTCACTAGCAAAGCACCCCCAAACCATCACACCTCCTCCATGCTTCACGGTGGGAACCACACATGTGGAGATCATCTGTTCACCTACTCAGCATCTCACAAAGACATGGCAATTGAATCCAAAAATCTAAAATTTGGACTCATCAGACCAAAATACAGATTTCCACTAATGTCCCTCATGTTTCTTGGCCAAAGCAAGTCTCTTCTTCTTATTGGTGTCCTTTTGTAGTGGTTTCTTTGCAGCAATTCGACCATGAAGGCCTGATTCACGTAGTCGACAGTTGATGTTGAGATGTATCTGTTACTTGAACTCTGTGAAGCATTTATTCTGGCTGCAATTTCTGAGGCTGGTAACTCTAATGAACTTATACTCTGCAGCAGAGGTAACTCTGTGTCTTCCTTTCCGGTGTCGGTCCTCATGAAAGCCAGTTTCTTCATAGCGCTTGATGGTTTTTGCTACTGCACTTGAAGAAACGTTCAAAGTTCTTGAAATTTTCAGCATTGACTGACCTTCATGTCTTAAAGTAATGATGGACTGTCGTTTCTCTTTGCTTATTTGAGCTGTTCTTGCCATAATATGGACTTGGTCTTTTACCAAATAGAGCTATCTTCTGTATACCACCCCTACCGTGTCACAACACAACTGACTGGCTAAAATGCATTAAGAAGGAAAGAAATTCAACAAATGAACTCTTAACAAGGCACACTTGTTAATTGAAATGCATTCCAGGTGACTACCTCATGAAGCTGGTTGAGAGAATGCCAAGAGTTTGCGAAGCTGTCATCAAGGCAAAGGGTGGCTACTTTGAAGAATCTCAAATATTTAATATATTTTGATTTGTTTAACACTTTTTTGGTTACTACATGATTCCATATGTAATATTTCATAGTTTCAATGTATTCACTATTATTCTACAATGTAGAAAATAGTAAAAAATAAAGAAAACCCCTTGAATGAGTAGGTGTGTCCAAACTTTTGACTGGTACTGTACATATATTTTTTACAGTGCAGAGAGACATAGTCAGGCAGAAAGTCAGACACTTCCCCACTCAGACAGCCTCTCACCAAGTCATGGGCTGAGGTCATCATCTCAACATGGGGGCTTGTTAATAATTTACCTCCGGCAAGTCAACAGACAGCAGCCAAAACAGATAACAATGCCAGGAAAAGTAGGGAAAAAAGTGTATCAGGAAGAGTACGTTGTATGACATTTCATCATTGGTATTAATCCATTATCTTTGAATGTGTGTGTGTGCTCTGCTCCTTCTGAAACTCATCCCTATTTGAATTCTCTCTCTCTCTCTCTCTCTCTCTGTCTCTGTCTCTGTCTCTGTCTCTGTCTCTCTCGCTCTCTCTGTGTGTCTGGCCATCCAACATCCAACCTGCTCTGCTATCAAGTGCAAGGGCTATCTATCTGTCTACCTTAGTGGGTCATTCTGGAGTAAATCGTGAATTCCTATGACTCTCCTCAGCCTTTTTGTTAGAGAGCGTGATCAAAAATCGATGAAAGAAAAGGTCTATTGAATGCTATAGTGTAGATTGTGGTTGGTTTTATTGGATTGTTCTTATTCTTTATCCAGGCAGAGATGTCTAACCTATTGTCTCCTCTTTGTGTCCTCCAGCGGGCTAGGCTACATCCTGGGCTCCAGTGCAAAGGAGGCTGCAGGAGACTGGCACTGGGCATTGAGGGTAAGACCACCATCATCACCTCATCCTTGCATACTGACCACACCGCTCGCGTTGCAAAATAAATGTACACATGCATGTTATTCAATCATTGCACCGCTCGCGTGCGTCAACGAGCGTCTGCGTATACAGGCGCTAAAATAGAACTTGGTTCTATTTGTGATGCTTGACGTGCTGCAAGTCCCGCCTCTCCCATCTCCTCATTGGTTTTTAGGAGCATATACCCACGTGGGTGATTGAAAGATGAACTGAGGTCCACACTCCAGTCCAGTTGGTAGTGGTAATGCACCTTAAAGTTGGTTGCCAACCGCCATATAAAGTCCGAAGAAGAAGAAGAAGCCTGAAGGAGAAGAGATTACTAGAAACAAACTCAGTTTACCCTTTTATCTATGGATTGATTGTCGGAGTAGAGGACCTTGTGCATTTCAGGTAAAATAACAACCCAATGTTTATATCCCAGGACAAATTAGCTTGCAACAGCAAGCTAGCTAGCTGAATTGCCATACATGTTTAGTGCTTTTCGACCTGTCCCCAAATGAATACAGTTAGTTCAGAGTTCGTTTTGATATTTCAACCTGCGTGTCCTGATCGCGTCTGGTGTGGAGGGACAAAATCCAAGCGCGCGAGCGTTCTGGTAAGCACGTTACATGTTCTCCCCCGCCACACGCTAGATGGGGGTTTGCAGTATGGGGCAGGGTAAGAGCATCATCATCATGACATTATCCCTCATCATCCTCCTTATTGTCGTCATCATCATCATCGTCAAGTCCTCTCCTGACGCACACACTTCTGCAGGGAGCCTATAGTATAGGGCAGGGGTGAGGGGGTTTACTAGTGACATCAGTGACAGAGAAGGGGGGCTTAAGGAAATGCACATACACTCGTGCACATACTGTATACACACCCACTCACTCACACAAACACATCATGCCTCTGTTTATCTGCCTTGGCCACCTTGGTTACTCCTGATAAGGCATCGCTTGACTTAATGAAACCCTGAATGGATGAGTGAAAGATGACGACCAACGCTGACACTAGAAAATGAGAGGGTTGATTTTTATGGTAGTTCAAGGTTAGTGTGTCCCAAATGGCAACCTCGTCCCTATTTAGTGCACTACTTTTGACCAGGTTCCATATGGTTTTGGTCAAAAGTAGTGCACTTAATGGGGAAAAAGGTGCCATTTGGGACAAAACCCCAAAGCTTATAGAAGCTCCTGACCCTGATCTCAGTGACTGAAAACACGTTAATGTTCCATTACCCTCTGGGTCCCTGGGGTCCTTCCTACCAGTGACATATGAAATCCCACTCTAATGACATAACAGGGTCTCTCTAACCTGGCCACAGTCTCTTTCTTAGTGGGTTCTTTGTAGGGAGGAGGTGCATTGGGGGAGGTTTGGCCTGCCACAAAGAGACACTTGTTTCAGGTATTTGGCCCACCGAATACCCTATGGAACTCCAATAATAGCAAACTGTATACTGTTAAATCAAAAGCTCATTTTAGCAACATGAGCTAATTCATCTGACTGAATTTGTTGGATTTAACTGGAATGATGTACCTTAATGAGCCATGTCATAAAGAGGAAATGATTTTTCCTCTTGGCATACATGTGCATATTATGTATTTAACCAGGGAAGATCTCTTGTCATGGCGCTTCTTTATTGCTACATCACCACCATTGAAACACTAGGGGCTCTGTTAAGGCGGTGCTAGTGTCAAACGCATGTCCCTTAGCAATTTCGACTTGTAAAAGCCAGCGCTCTGCTATTCTCCTGTCTTATATCAGCTCGCTTGTGCTGAGGGAGGTGTGGATATATTTGAGGTGTGTCCTTAAAACGTGTGCCAATGTGCCAATTTCAAGCAGTGCTACTGGTGATATTTAAGACTCGCCAAATGCTGGTTTTCGCGGTAACGTAATTGGTTATGGTATACGTTTTGCCAGCTGAGGCGCAGTAGCCTAATCAGTAGCCTACAACCAATGTTTTATTAAAAGTTCAATGTGGCCGTTTTTTATCTCAATATCAAATCATTTCTGGGTAACAATTAAGTACCTTACTGTGATTGTTTTCAATTGTGATGGTCAAAAATAAACAAAAATGGGGCCTCCCGGGTGGCGCAGTGGTCTAGGGCACTGCATCGCAGTGTTAACTGCGCCACCAGAGTCTCTGGGTTCGCGCCCAGGCTCTGTCGCAGCCGGCCGCGACCGGGAGGTCCGTGGGGCGACGCACAATTGGCATAGCGTTGTCCGGGTTAGGGAGGGTTTGGCCGGTAGGGATATCCTTGTCTCATCGCGCTCCAGCGACTCCTGTGGCGGGCCGGGCGCAGTGCGCGCTAACCAAGGGGGCCAGGTACACGGTGTTTCCTCCGACACATTGGTGCGGCTGGCTTCCGGGTTGGAGGCGCGCTGTGTTAAGAAGCAGTGCGGCTTGGTTGGGTTGTGCTTCGGAGGACGCATGGCTTTCGACCTTCGTCTCTCCCGAGCCCGTACGGGAGTTGTAGCGATGAGACAAGATAGTAATTACTAGCGATTGGATACCACGAAAAATTGGGGAGAAAATGGGATAAAATTAAAAAAATAATAATAATAATAATAATTAAAAAAAATAAACAAAAATAGCTTCTTAGCAAAGAGCAATTTCTCAAGCAAGAATTTTAGTAGGACTGTCTGGGCGTGGTCTGAGTGAGAATGGGAAAACGCAAAAATTGCTGTTATTGGCAGAGAGGTTTGGAACTCTCTTTCTTATTGGTCTATTAAGTAATTTACCGCATGGATATGTCAACATGGAAGGCCAAAACTCCCTCCCACCAAAACAGGCAGAAATTTCAGGCGGTCTTTTCAAACAGCTCTTACACTAAAAGGGTATTATCATCGTTCACAATTTCACATTATTATTCTAACCTTATAGTGTGGAAAAGTATATAAAACACAGGACAATCTATAATATAAATATCATGAGCAGCAAAGCAGTCAACAGACATTCCCATTTTTATATATATATATTGGATGTTATTTTTGGCCACACAGCGTCTATGAAAAGTTTGGACTCATTAGGCCTATGTGCGATGCCATTGAATGAAAGGTGTCAGTGACCTGTAGGAAGTCTGTTTAGGAATATCAAGTTATTACAATAGCCTGCTTATTATTTTTCCTTTATCATAAAAAAAAAATGCATCTTCAACTTTCATCTGTTGGACCGAACTGTCAAATCACGGGAATTCCGCATTGCTGTCCTTGGTGCTGAATCTGCTTGTAGCCTAAGCTATTTGCCTGTTCGTTTGTTTACCTTTCACGTGATAAAGGCACTAACAGGCCATATCAAGGTGATATTAGGATAATCTTATTATAACGTTTGTGCAATGTCCAATTGGCAATGACTCGAACATGCAGTTCATTTTTCGAAATGCGAATGCAATGTGTGTAGATGAATATTGTTGTTGAAGCCAATAAAAAAAGAACTAAATTGGCTACATGTTTGTTATAGCTAGGCCTATTGTAGGGTTAGTGTGTACTAATAAACTATCTTCAATGGATAGAACAAACAACCATGCCTCATGCTGAAGAGCCCTTAGGCCTACGTATGCACACAGTGCCTTATGCTCATGAAACGAGAAATGCAATTTATGATACCGTGGTTGTGACCCAATCCTATTTAGAAATGTTCTTCTTTGTTTAAAAAAACAGATTGATCGTTTTTTGCTGGATCTTTACCCAGCTACTGTGAACAGTTTGGATGTGCGTAAAACCTTACATACTAAGTTGCCTTGTCTGTATTATATTCCCACGGGGAGCAATTATAGTGCCTGTAACTATATTTAGACATATATTTATCCTATTTAAAACAAGTTGTTGTTTAGTTTTTACTAGAATTTAATTCAAATGATACACTTACATCTTTTTAGGCCTCATCAATAGCCTAATGAATTTAATCTTGCTATGTTTGGCGTGTCCATGTCCAGACTGCAATTTACAGTAGGCCTAGCCCGCATATCAGTGTGAATGCTACAGCCTACAGTGCATTCAGTAAGTATTCAGACCCCTTGACTTTTTCCACATTTTGTTACGTTACAGCCTTATTCTAAAATTGCTTAAAATAGTTTTATTCCTCATCAATCTACACACAATACCCCATATGACAAAGCAAAAACGGGTTTTTAGAAATGTTTGTAAATTTATTCAATAAAAAACAGAAATATCACATTTATATAAGTATTTAGACCCTTTACACAGTACTTTGTTGAAGCACCTTTGGCAGCGATTACAGCCTCAAGTCTTCTTGAGTATGACGCTACAAACTTGGCACACATTTGGGGAGTTTCTCCCATTCTTCTCTACAGATCCTCTCAAGGTCTATCAGGTTGGATGGGGAGCGTTGCTGCACAGCTATTTTCAGGTCTCTCCAGAGATGTTCTATCGGGTTCAAGTCCGGGCTCTGGCTGGGCCACTCAAGGATATTCAGAGACTTGTCGCAAAGCCACTTCTGTGTTGTCTTGGCTGTGTCCTTAGGTTCGTTGTCCTGTTGGAAGGTGAACCTTCGCCCCAGTCTGAGGTACCGAGAGCTCTGGAGCAGGTTTTCATCATTCATCTCTGTACTTTGCTCCGTTCATCTTTCCCTCGATCCTGACTAGTCTCCCAGTCCCTGCCGCTGAAAAACATCCCCACAGCATGATGCTGCCACCACCATGCTTCACCATAGGGATGGTGCCAGGTTTCCACCAGACGTGACACTTGGCATTCAGGCCAGATAGTTCAATCTTGGTTTCATCAGACCAGTGAATCGTGTTTCTCATGGTCTGAGTGTCCTTTAGGTGCCTTTTGGCAAACTCCAAGCGGGCTGTCATGTGCCTTTTACTGAGGAGTGGCTTCTGTCCCGCCACTCTACCATAAAGACCTGATTGGTGGAGTGATGCAGAGATGGTTGTCCTTCTGGAAGTTTCTTCTATCTCCACAGAGGAACGCTGGAGCTCTGTCAGAGTGACCATCGGGTTCTTGGTCACCTCCCTGACCAAGGCCCTTCTCCCCCGATTGCTCAGTTTGCCCGGGCAGCTAGCTCTAGGAGGAGTCTCGGTGGTTCCAAACTTCTTCCATTTAAGAATGATAAAGGCCACTGTGTTCATTTTTTAGTACCCTTCGCCAGATCTGTGCCTCGACACAATCCTGTCTCTGAGCTCTACGGACAATTCCTTTGACCTCATGTCTTGGTTTTTGCTCTGACATGTACTGACATGGACCTTATATAGACAGGTGTGTGCCTGGTTGTCCAATCAATTGAATTTACCACAGGTGGACTCCAATCAAGTTGTAGAAACATCTCAAGGATGATCAATGGAAACAGCATTCACCTGAGCTCAATTTCGAGTCTCATAGCAAAAGGTATGAACACATATGTTTTTTATATTTCATACATTTGCAAACATTTCTAAAACCTGTTTTCGCTTTGTCATTATGGGGTATTGTTTGCAGATTGATGAGGGAAAAAATAAATTTAATCCATTTTAGAATAAGGCTGTAACGTAACAAAATGTGGGAAAAGTCAAGGGGTCTGAATACTTTCTGAATGCACTGCACTGTATGTTTAACAATGTATTTCCATATTGAAGCAATGCAATTAGAACAATGTGGACTGAAAACATATCATATTTAGCTAATATGGGGCAGGCTATTTAGCGAACTAGACTATAATCTGTAGCTAGAGGACCCCTGCTCTCTCCAGGAGTGTTAACTATAAAACAAGTTTGTCTAGTACTGTCTTTTGCTAGCTAGGGCCATCTACTTTCTTGACTTTTCCTACTAGCACTGACTTTGCCGATAACTTCTTGATTGAGGGAGAATAGACTTACTTGCGGTATGTGGTTGTCTCACCTAGCTGTCTTAAGATTCATTCACTAACTGTATCTCGCGATGGATAAGAGCATCTGCTAAATTACTAAAATGTCAATGTAAAAATGCTATAATAGGCTAACATTCGAATTGGAGTTGATGACAATGCAGTACATAAAAGACTGTGAATACACAACTTGAAGCAACCACATATTTAGCCATGGAGCACGTTCTGATTGGCCAGTGAGGGGCCTCGACACACCCACAACTTGTTTATTCATCAACACCCAGCCCTTTCGTGCCACCGCCAGCTACTGCGCCCATAATTCTGTTTCTGAAAATAGCTACAATATTTCTGACACACCCCCAAACCTATAATACTACCGCCAGCGCTAAGGTTTACTATTGTGTTATGTTCGTTCGAGCCCTAGAACTCCTATTCCCATAATTGTATTGCATAGAAACACTTTAGGACTCTTACCATAACATTTTAACAGTCAGATAGCACAGTTAACAGATCCTACAACAGCCCATACCAGTAGTCCTGGAGGAGGCCTCTGCCATGAGTCTGAGCAGTTAAAGTCCTTACGTGACAGCTCCTCCTCACATTAACATTTATAGGTCGCCTGACATTGAAAACAATCACCAAGGACCGAATGTTACGTGGAAAAATTTAAGGAGGGCATTAACCATCCCTTCCAGAACACCAACATATAAAATATTGTTTGACATGACAGCTCTATTGCCTTGGGTAAACGGGAAATCCATTTGTCCCGTTGCTTTGAGGGAGTAGGAACATGTCTGGAAAACTAAGTGTCGTGGGGATGGAGGGACATGAGGATTGTTCCAGTCGAAGTTGTCACGCTGACCCTCCAATAAAACGAGAGAGAGAGAGAGAGAGAGAGAGAGAGAGAGAGAGAGAGAGAGAGAGAGAGAGAGAGAGAGAGAGAGAGAAAAAAAAGATTAATCACCTCCAGTCCTCCATTGCTCGGACAGAGAAAAACAACAAACACATGAAAAGCCTTTCTTACCAGAAGCCATATCCTGCTTTGAGGAAAAAACACTTTGCACCGCTTTCCGCTTGTTTTCCACTCCCCGGAGCTGCTCAGGACTGGCCGCCTTCCTGGAGGTGTGGAGGGAGGGAGGGAGGGAGGGGGATATAGAGAAGGTAGAGAACTAGCAGGGAGGGAGAGATAGATAGCGGCGTTGCTCAATAGTTAACCCACGTACCTTCACATACTGGGCAGGAAAGGGGTGTGTGGTTAAGGTATGTACAGTACTATAGTGAGAGAGAGTTTCTGAATAGTTACCCTCTAACCCTCAAGATGGATGGATAGAGAGGATTTAGGAGTAGTGGCGGAGACAGCTAACCCTCATACACTGGGCCTAACCCTCCCAACCCTCACACTCTTGGCAGGAAAAATGGATGAAAGGAGGGAGGAAGATAGTTGCTAGACAGCTAACCCTCCCACACTCGGCAGGAAAGACCTACTAGGACCTGCAACCTGACCCTTGACCTCTTGATTACAGCGAGGTATTCCACTGGCATAGCGTCAGGGTCGGAGGCCATAGTGACTTACAAGGCCCCGCTTTCATCTCAATCAATTATCATATGATAACAAGACAAGAATGTGCACGTGCACGTGAAAAACAACCTGTTATTTGAGATTCTGTCTGTCTGTGTTGTACTTTACTGCTTCATGCTATCCGCTGAGGCGCTACAGGACTGGCTGTGGCACTGAGGATGTATCATAGCATTAGATGGAACACTCTCATGTGACAGAGCAGAGGAAACCGTATTTATTACTGCTAACACCTCAGTAGGCAGTGATACAGTCCTCTATACTGAATTATGCGGTAAGGCTGCTGCAGATGTTATATATTTGGAGAACATGAAAAAATCCTACGAAAACATGCTCATGCACTCGTGCTCGGGCATGCACACAGGCAGGCGCACAAACACACACACACACATACTGCATCGGCCGGCTGGTTCCGAATACAGATGTGCCTCTACAACAAGCCGTAAAAAAAATATTGCGGTGGATTTAATCTGGCAGACAGAATTGGTTTTTCTTCCATGAATACTGCGTGTATTATCACCTCTTTCATGTGGGCAACCCAGCCTAATGACAAACAACTCCCACAAACACACACTCTCTCTCTCTCTCTCTCTCTCTCTCTCTCTCTCTCTCTCTCTCTCTCTCTGTCTGTGTGCGTTTGCTCACTGCAGTGAGTCTTATAAAAGATGATGGAGAAAATAGAGGCTTGCCAGAGAGACTAGTAGCTGCAACGGCACATATCACACAAAGAACTGAGCTCTCAGAGTGGAAAAAGACTCCCTCCCCTAAACACACACAGAACACTATCAGACCTAGAGGGCTTGTACAGGACACCAAGCATATCGCAAGACACAATAGGACCGCTCTGCAGTCACTCAACATGCACTTATAAAAGCGCTTGTTATTTTGACATTGCAAAGTAGGTACCAGACATCCCTCCCACATTTCCTTACAGAGCTATCCTGTATCTGTGCCTTTTATATGCGTCTGGTATTCTTACAGGCACAGTAACTTCCTCATAAGCCACTGTGTTGTGTGTCTGTAGGTTTCAGTATGGGATGCCTGTCCTCATAAGCCACTGTGTTGTGTGTCTGTAGGTTTCAGTATGGGATGCCTGTCCTCATAAGCCACTGTGTTGTGTCTATAGGTATCTCCAGTGCTGGGGATGACAGCAGGGACCCTGATCCTGTTCTTCGTGCCTGAGCCAAAGAGAGGCCATGCTGACCAGCTAGGAGGGCGCATCAAACATCGCACCTCCTGGCTCTGTGACATGAAGGCCCTGGCCAAGAAGTAAAACCTCAGTTAACCTCCATTCATCTGCTGTACCTTTACTTATCTATCTATCTATCTATCTGTGTGTGTGTGTGTGTGTGTGTGTGTGTGTGTGTGTGTGTGTGTGTGTGTGTGTGTGTGTGTGTGTGTGTGTGTGTGTGTGTGTGTGTGTGTGTGTGTGTGTGTGTGTGTGTGAGTGAGAGAAATACTGCTAGATCAGATTTAAAAAATATTTGTTTAGGCTTTCCTTTTGTCCTTCAGCATCTGAGATTGCATACTGCAGGTAAATAAATAACTATCTAAAGGGTGTTGTGTGTGTTCCTCCCTTCTAGCCGTAGCTATGTCTTCTCCTCCCTGGCGTCTGCTGCCGTGTCGTTTGCCACGGGGGCATTTGGCATGTGGATCCCTCTCTACCTGTTCAGGGCTCAGGTGGTACAGAAGACAGCAGAGGCCTGCACTAAAGACATCTGCAGCAGCAAGGACAGGTCAGAGTTTACTCTTGAGTTCTCCGTTTTATTCACCTGACCTGATTCATTTATAACCTCTTGCTGTCCAATAACAATTTGTTACAGTGATCTGAAATGTATTCTTCTCTCTCACCTCTCTCCCTGGTCTCTGTGCAGTCTGATCTTTGGTGCGATCACGTGTGTTACGGGGCTGTTGGGGGTGGTGATCGGGGCGGCCACCACCCGCCTGTGTCGTCAGAAGACGGAGCGGGCGGACCCCCTGGTGTGTGCCGTCAGCATGCTGGGCTCAGCCATCTTTGTCTGCCTCATCTTCGTTGTGGCCAAGAAGAGCATCATAGGAGCTTATGTGAGTGGTCTAGTTACAAATCTGTCTTTACTCACAAACATGTATCACGCCATTACTGTCTTCGCTTCAAACATGTATCATACCATTACTGTCATCGCTTCAAATATGTATCATACCATTACTGTCATCGCTTCAAATATGCATCATACCATTACTGCCTGGGCCTGTATTCATAAAGCGTTTCAGAGTAGGAGTTCTGATCTACAGAGTTTTTTCTAGCCACTGTGCTTCTACACTTACTGTTTGGGGTTTTAGGCTGGTTTTCTGTATAAGCACTTTGTGACATCTACTGATGTAAAAATACCTTACTTAATACATTCGACTTGATCAGTTCCACCTTTTCCGATGATCATGAATACGGTTATATGGACAGAGGAGACCTGAGGGTTATACTACAAAGCAGGATCGACCAGCTAACTTGCCAAAATATTCTAGAAAAGAAACGTCTTATATTGTTGAAAGGTAAGCTTGAAATGGGCATGGTCTAATTGTTTGAACAACCAAAAACACATCTTCTAAGTTTAGCTTTCTTAATAAACCGGGAAAATCAATAGTGCTGGTTGTCGATCAAAGTTAGCTGGCTAACTGATTGAACCTGCTTTGTAGTATACCCCTATGAGCCCAGATCAGCACTCCTACTCCGAGACTCTTTGTGAATACAGGGCCAGACATTCCAGTAGCACACAGGGTCACATTCTCTGTCTGGAAGACTGTGCAAACCAACCTGTTTATGGGAATAGGGATATTTTCCATCTCCGTCATTATTATTGCTCAGGTTGTTGAAAGTCAGTTCCTACTCTTTTGTCTCCGATAAGAGCGAAAAATGTGTTCTCCGTGAGTCACACACACAAAAAATGCCACAGTGCATTGTTCCTGTCCGGAGCGGCGATTGTTAAAAGCTGCACTCTTTCCTGCTTTACATGGCAATTAAACACGCAAACACCCTGTGCATTCCCACCGCGGGCCCCTGGCCTGTGGGTCCGTTTCCTTTTGACCTGAGAGACACAGTATAAACCCCTGGCCTTGACAAAGATGGCTAGCCTGGTCCCAGATCTTTGTGTACTGTCTTGCCGACCCCTATGGCCAGTGTTACGCATATGAGTTGGCAAGACAGCGCAAACTGATCTGGGCCTAGGCTAAGAGATGGCTTCTTTCTGAGGACAGCCATCCCAGAGTAACCTAGACTATTCATTATTTACAGACCAGTGTGCCTCTTTGCCTGGCTAGGTGCCTCCTGCCCATTTACTGGGCCCTGTGTGGGTTCATATGAAGTCAACAATCCCAACAGGAGTTCACTTTTACAGGTCAGGAGCAGGTCTGCCCTACATTTTTATGTGTCAGGCCTCCATAGAGAGGTAGCATATTTCAGGGAGATATGAGGACACCTTGGCAGCAGGGCAGCCAGACAAACAGCAGTAGAGAGGTATGATACAGGCTTGGAGTTCAGGGCAGTATTCATGGCTGATATATCCAGACAACTGTACATATTAAATATCCTCTTGTTTAATGCTGGCTGTTACTGTGACAACTCAAGTTACATTGCTAAGCACTGACAGATGTGGTGTTGAAGATAGTGACACCCCAGTGGTGTGAGGCAGGACACAGCAGCCATGTCTGTCTCTCTGTCTGTTTGGGGTGTGATTTGGAGTCTAGATCCAGACAACTGTTGCCTCACAGGCAGGCTGGCCGGCCGATCTGAGGAGAGTTCGTTTGAGGTTCTGTTTCTGTTTCCCAGGAGGCTGTGTGTCAGTCACGGTGTCTGAATGGCAGTTTAACAGTCTGCACTACTTCCAGACCCAGAGTGTCAATCTAAACCCGTGTGTGTGTGTGTGTGTGTGTGTGTGTGTGTGTGTGCGTGTGTGTGTGTGTGTGTGTGTGTGTGTGTGTGTGTGTGTGTGTGTGTGTGTGTGTGTGTGTGTGTGTGTGTGTGTGTGTGTGTGTGTGTGTGTCAGTTGGACATAGATCCTCCAGTCCTCCATTGCCCACCGCGATACATTGGATTCTATCGCAACCAAATCTCTCTGGATCCATTACTAGAAAGCGTTTGTGTCGCCACACAGCCTTGCCAGCTGCTCAGGGCTTGCTTTGATTACAGACGTCAGGAGACTATGTACTCATTCTCCTGAATGTCAAGTCCCTCTATGTTATTCAATATCTGTATTTTAAGTTATCGTTACAAAGTGAGAGCCAGGGATATGGACTCGATGGTTGTTAATTTGTGAGAGCCCTTGTTGAGTTGATCTGTTGTTGTGAGACCAGAAGAGTGAGAACATTTTGTCCACTTGAGGAATATACACTAGCCTCGCTGACAGACATTTACAGAGACTGGCTGTGTCCCAAGTAGATTCCTACATTCCTAGAAAAAAATAAGTATTATCTAGAACCTAAACGGTTCTTCGGCTGTCCCCATAGGAGAACCCTTTGCAGAACCCTTTTTGGTTCCCGGTTGAACCCCTTTTGGTTCCAGATAGAGCCCTTTTCGGTTCCATGTAGAACCCTTTCCACAGAGGGTTCTACATGGAACCAAAAAGGGTTCTCCTATGGGCACAGGCGGGGAACCCTTTTGGAACCCTTTTTTGTAAGAGTGTACTCCCTAAATACGGCACTACTTTTGACCAGGGCCCGTAAGGCTCTGGCCAAAAGTAGTGCACTATAAAGTGAATAGGGTGCCATTCGTGATGCAACCACTTTCTCCATACCATTCTGCACTGGTTCCCTGCTCAGAGGTCAAACACCTAGGCTCGCATCCCAAATGGCACACTATTCCCAATATAGTGAATAGGGTGCAATTTTATACTTAACCCCAGTTCAATGGCAGAGAATGAAGCAGTCCATTCCTGTATAATGTGAGCAGAGCGTAATAGCATGTTTTCAGACAGACCACAGCAACTGGAGCATTTTAATTCCCTGTGTTTTTCCGATATCTGCAAGAGAAGAGACACCTTTCGACTTTCGCTTTTTTCCACTCTCGTTGGCTGTGGCCTAGTCCGTGCAGTGTGAAACTCAGATCAGACAGTCCTAATGGTTGGTATTTAATATCCCTCTTTCTTTCTTTCTTTCTCTCTCTCTTTTTCAGGTCTGTATCTTCATAGGGGAAACGCTGCTCTTTCTGAACTGGGCCATCACGGCGGACATTTTAATGGTACGTACTGAGAAAAAAACGACACTTATCCTCTGTTGCCTACCACTGGCATCTTCTAATACTACACTACTGTAATAAATGGTGGTTATCTCTTCTGGTGCCATTTGAGTTTCTTATTTTGAGTTATGAAATGCGTGACTGTAACAGGGACGGGGAGCTTGTATATATCGGATGGGGCTCAGTCGTCGTAATTATGCCCTTGACCATGCATGCCGCATACACCACTCGTGGAAAGACAAAATGCATGGGAGAGCTCTTTTTCGGACAGGCCAAATACTACTTAATTGAGCTTTCCTGGTGCAATGGAGCCAATACAATCGTCGCAGAACTGCAAATCAACCCATCTGGAACTCCAGGCAGGCTAAATGTTAACACCACACTTATTCGAAAAGGTATCAAATAGCATTTGAACCCAAGTCCCAAGCAATGATCGAGGAGGGTAGCTTAGAACTTGTTTGCACGTGTGAGCCAAATGAAATGGGACTTCCTGTGAAGTGAAAGGACCAGCCAGACTCATGAATCTGCCAGTTAGAATAGACACACTGGTGAGTTAGCTTGCAGAGGGGAGGGGAGAGGAGAGTCAGCTGCAGAGCAGAGGCCCATACAGCACTTACTGGACTACTGTTTTAGACACACACGCACACACACAGTTCTAATCTAACTGGAGATGACAAGCCTGGAGGTCTTTGGCAGTGAGGTGGACTGAACTTGCATAATTGAGGTCTCCTGAAGTTGTTGTTGTTTTACTATGGATGGACGTATGGATAGCAGTGGAGGCTGTTGAGGGGAGGACGGCTCATAATAACGTCTGGAACAGAGCAAATGGAATGGCATCAAACACCTGGAAACCATGTGTTTGATGTATTTGAGACCATTCCACCTGTACCGCTCCAGACCTTACCACAAGCCCGTCCTCCCCAATTAATGTGCCTACCAACCTCCTGTGATGGATAGATCCTTCCTTCTACATCCCTAGTCACCACTTCTGCCCTCGTTTCAACTCGCTCTCCATCTCTCTCTGTCACGTGATGATGTGTTATATCGTATGTGATTGAATTCGGACCTTGACGATATTTTTTTTTCTACGTGACAGTGAAGCTAAATAAATGTCTGCTCGAAAAGTCAGTCAAGTCAAGTCTCATCTGATCTTATCATCTCTCTGCAGTATGTTGTCATCCCGACTCGGAGGGCCACAGCGGTTGCCTTCCAGGGCTTCACTTCCCATCTCCTGGGGGATGCTGGAAGCCCATACCTCATAGGCCTGGTAAGACTACTCTACTCTCACTCTCTTTGTGTGTGTGTGTGTGTGTGTGTGTGTGTGTGTGTGTGTGTGTGTGTGTGTGTGTGTGTGTGTGTGTGTGTGTGTGTGTGTGTGTGTGTGTGTGTACTAGTGTGTGTGTACTTGTGTGTATGCATGCGTTTGCGTGTGTGTACATTTATATGCGAGTACTGTGTGTGACAGTTACTTGGGATCCATAGTCCCGTAGCGTGAATGAATAGGTCGTTACATGCAATACTGCATATGTATCGTAACACGTTCACTCTATTCACTCATCACTTGATGCTTTTTAGTAGCCTTTGTCTAACTATGCCATTGCAAGGTTAAACGAGGTTGGTACCACAACAGCTTTTAACAAACCTCCCGTTGGGACGAGTAGTGAACAGAGGTGTGACTTCACTTTGCCAGTCGTTCGCTAATTTCTGCCAACCCACTTTCCAGTAAGCCCAGTTCCCACGGGGACACCATTATGACTAGCAGTCAGAACCAGAGAACATGGCTCTTACTGGCACTCACATTCTCAAGGACACACACTGCTCTCTAAGTGTTCCCTCTGGTCTCCTAAATGCCTGGCCTTCCACTGCATCCTTGCATAGACAATAGCTTCGGCCCCGCTCCTATACCATCCTATCAGTGGCCATGATGACACTAGTTCCAGGCGTGTTTTCTGAACGTTTCACCAAGATGAAAGAGATATGCCAAGCGTCCATGACATTACTATACCGTTCCAGGTCCATTACAGAAGGGGGGGGGGAAACACATTTCACCCCTACCCGCCAACTGGCATTCCAGTCATTCCGGAGAGAAAGCATCGAAGGAGCACTTTCCAAGTTAAACAGTAACCCAATGGAAGTGCCCCTCTACTCGGCATGGTATGCTGTACTGTGGTCGACCTGGGAGAGAGCCCTGGAGCTGGGAGGTTATACCCACTCAATGACCACATGCCTAAATACGTGTGGCAGGGGGTAAAGGGTGAGGTGGACTGCCCTGAGTAGCCTATCTCGGTATGAATAAGTTCCTTATCTCCTCCAATACGGAATAACTTACGCAATATACTATTAGCCAAAGATGTGCTTCCAAAGCTTCATTTGACCTTATGCCATGAAGTGAGGTGGTTTCACCAGAGTTCCGTTATCTCCCGTACTGAATCTCTCACACAATATTCAAATGGTTATAGTGCTACTCAAAGCTGTACCTCTAAACCTGCAGTAGTTGTTCATGTTTAATGCACGCTTTGGCTTTAGCAAATGGTTCAGAGAAAAGAAAGTGCTCTTAAAGCTTGTTCTACTTAGTGGTAGATATTTACATTGTTGTTCTACCGTCCTCCCTCAGGCTCAGTGTACAGTAAGAGCCAACAGCGAAAGTAACATTGGTCTTGATTAGAGAATTAAACTCAGGCCTGGGGATTCACTGGGGACAGGCGGAACAGTGACAGACGGGGCTGTGGAGCAGCAGATACAGCAGTTATTTAAGAAGGGGGGGGGGGGGGGAGTATATACACTACCGTTCAAAAGTTTGGGGTCACTTAGAAATGTCCTTGTTTTTTAAAGAAAATCCCCCAAAAATGTCCGTTAAAACAACATCAAATTGATCAGAAGTAAAGTGTAGACATTGTTAATGTTGTAAATGACTATTGTAGCTGGAAACTGCAGATGTTTTATGGAATATCTACATAGGCGTACAGAGGCCCACTTAGCAACCATCACTCCTGTGTTCCAATGGCACGTTGTGTTAGCTAATCCAAGTTTATCATTTTAAAAGGCTAGTTGATCATTAGAAAACCCTTTTGCAATTATGTTCTGATTAAAGAAGCAATTAAACTGGCCTTCTTTAGACTAGTTGAGTATCTGAAGCATCAGCATTTATGGGTTCGATTACAGGCTCAAAATGGCCAGAAACAAAGTACTTTCTTCTGAAACTCGTCAGTCTACTATTGTTCTGAGAAATGAAGGCTATTCCATGCGAGAAATTGCCAAGAAACTGAAGATCTCGTACAACGCTGTGTACTACTCCCTTCGCAGAACAGTGCAAACTGGCTCTAACCAGAATAGAAAGAGGAGTGGGAGGCCCCGGTGCACGACTGAGCAAGAGGACAAGTACATTAGAGTGTCTGGTTTGAGAAACAGACGCCTCACAATTCCTCAACTGGCAGCTTCATTAAATAGTACCCGCAAAACACCAGTCTCAACATCAACAGTGAAGAGGCGACTCCAGGATGCTGGCCTTCTAGGCAGAGTTGCAAAGAAAAAGCCATATCTCAGACTGGCCAATGAAAATAAAAGATTAAGATGGGCAAAAGAACACAGACACTGGGCAGAGGAACTCTGCCTAGAAGGCCAGCATCCCGGAGTAGCCTCTTCGCTGTTGATGTTGAGACTGGTGTTTAGCCTTCATTTTAACCTAACTCCTAACCTTAACCCTAGCCCCTAACCTAGCCCCTAACCCCTAACCTAGCTAATTTGTAACATGTCATATGTTTCGAAAATTCTAACATGTTGTACATTTTGTAAATTCGTAACATATCCTACGAAATGGATGATGGACATCCAAAATGTAATACATGCCGTGCGAAATGTAACCTCATCATACTAATTCACACAGAGCGTCTCGGATTTATGTAAAGAATAATACGAAGTGCTCTGAGACCAGGTTGCTGTGATTCATCCCTCCCTGAATGTCGCCGACCTCCAGACCAAGGAGACCAGGCCCAGAATGCCCTGAATGCGTCACCATGCAGCGACTCCTCTATCTCTGACTGGCCCGGAGGTTTAGCAGGCCGGTGTGATGGGCTCATCATGACGCACTCTACCAACCCACAACCCTCCTGCCTCCACACCCGCCCCCCCCACCACAAGAATGAACAGAGTCTGCAGATCTGAAATCACAGGAAAACATGTCAGCCGTTCATCGCTTAGCAACTACAGAATAAAGCAGCCTTGAGCCACCCACTTGGTGCAGAATTAGTTTTTTACAAGTACTTGTGCTGCCCAAGTTCCAAATATTAGACCTGCATTAGAGACGTGCCCTCAGAGGATCGTGAACCGAAGCAGCCACAGTGCATTGCCTTTGTATATTGATGGAGGTTGTGTGTTAAAATGAACTGGGCTCCCACTGTATCCTGCAGTACTGGTCCTTCTTATTGAGTGACAAGCCATTCATCCACAGTATATAGTCCCGCTTGTACCAGCACGTAGGCCAGAGTGGCTGACAAATACAAACCATAGCTTCAGGGAGGAATATAATGAACTAGTGTAAAGACACATGTAAGTGTGTGTGTGTGTGTGTGTGTGTGTGTGTGTGTGTGTGTGTGTGTGTGTGTGTGTGTGTGTGTGTGTGTGTGTGTGTGTGTGTGTGTGTGTGTGTGTGTGTGTGTGGATGTGTGTGTGTGTGAGTGAGTGGATGTGTGAGTGAGTGAGTGAGTGAGTGAGTGAGTGAGTGAGTGAGTGAGTGAGTGAGTGAGTGAGTGAGTGGATGTGTGTGTGAGTGAGTGGATGTGTGTGTGAGTGAGTGGATGTGTGAGTGAGTAGATGTGTGAGTGAGTGAGTAGATGTGTGAGTGAGTGAGTAGATGTGTGAGTGAGTAGATGTGTGAGTGAGTGGCAAATGGCCAGAGGCAGAGTGGGTGGCGATGTAATGTCAGGAACAATCTCCCTGCAATCTTGCAAGAAATGCCTTGCAATGGATAATTTGACATGCACTATGTATTTCTAGCCCACACATACATTTGTGCAGTTATACACTCTCACATGAACACTCTTATAACACCCACCTACACTCTTTCTCGCCCTCCCTCACTCACTCACTCCTGTCAGCACTTCTCCCCTCCCTAGGGGGGAAGAGAGAGAGAGAGAGAGAGAGAGAGAGAGAGAGAGAGAGAGAGAGAGAGAGAGAGAGAGAGAGAGAGAGAGAGAGAGAGAGAGAGAGAGAGAGAGAGAGAGAGAGAGAGAGAGAGAGAGAGAGAGAGAGAGAGAGAGAGAGAGAGAGAGAGAGAGAGAGAGAGAGAGAGGAGCCTGTCAGTCGTCACAGGGAATACCTCAGCACTGTCAGCAGCACTAATCTAGTCTCTGTAATAACCACCAGCCTCATGCCTGTCTGTCTTTACCTTTTTCCATTCAATCTAACTATTTATCCTCTCAGGGGAAATTAAGAAAGGCAAGTCAGGGAACCTGGGCTGTCAGGGCAGGAGTGAGTGTTCTGTGTTCCCCATCTGCCATTCTCCACAGCACTTTGAGGAACACTGGCCATCCTGCACGCACAGTGTGTGTGTGTCAGCACTTTAGTTAGACTATCTCCCCGCTGTTATTTTCTTTAGCACATTGCGTGACGGACCAGGGCAACACTCAGCTCTGGAGAACTCTACTCTAACCTTGAAATTACTGAATACGCTGCTTGGAATATCTACTCTTATAGACATTGGTGTGTGTGTGTGTGTGTACAGAAATATGTTGCGTGTGTGTTTTGTAACATTGCCTCCTTTTTGTGTTTGAAATATTAATTGGTTAAGTGTGTTATTTTACATTATTGATTTGCCTAATGGATCGGAAACGATATGTATGGATTAGCCCTGTAGCCTGTAGCAGTCAGAGGAGCTCATGTAACTCACTACTACTGTAGCCTTTAGCCTCTGTTGCAGGATCTGAGCGTGCTGTCCAGAGATTAGCTTTTTTCTGCTTTGATAAATTTACATAAGAGTCAAATGAATCTCTTGCTAAATGAGTCACACACACTGTAATTATGCAACGCACTATAATTGATGCAGAAACGTTATATGCCGGTTTCCTGGACACAGATAAGCCCTTGACTAAAAAGTACATTAAATGGGGATTCTTCATTGAGAATGCTTTGTAAGTACAGGAATAGGGCTTCTCTGGATCTGGGAAACCGGCCCAAATAGTAATATTAGTGATCACTATTGGTGACTTGGAAAGACACAACAGTGTGCATAATGTCTATAGCATATTCGTATTCCTTTACTATTGTTTTTCTCTTTCTCTCTGTGTGTGTGTGTGTGTCCGTCCAGATATCGGACGCCCTCCAGAAGAGCTACACTAGGTCGGTGCTATGGCAGTTCCTCAGTTTGGGTTATGCCCTCATGCTCTGTCCCTTCGTCATCGTCCTGGGTGGCATGTTCTTCTTGGCAACCGCCCTCTTCTTCCTCGACGACAGGGACAAAGCAGAGAAACAGTGAGTCTCTTTTCGCCCTGCTTCTGTATAACCTAGAGTACATTGAAATTTTAAGCATTTCGTAGACACTCTTATCCAGAGCGACTTACAATCAGTGCTTTCTACAATAGGCAAAGCTACCTCATATCACGATCATTGCAAGTTAGTAAATCCATAACGTTTTTTGAGGAAAAGTTTTTAGGAAAAGTTACATCTGATCATCTTGAAACGTTCTCAGTGAAGCTCACTTTCATCAAGGTTTTACATGTCCATTCATGTACCATCCATAATTCTTCTTAGTTGCTTTATTTCTCCAACATGTCAAGTCTGCTTTTTGGGGTATACACTCCCCACAAGGGGTACAATAGACACACACACATCAAAAGTTTCATTTATATTTTGTTTGTCCATTCTGTAAGACAATCAAGTTGTGATTCCACGTGGAAATGTAAAGTCCGTAACGCTTGAATCGCCCAGAGAGGTAAACAGAGACGAAGCGATCAGGGTCAGGGGAAAGAGATTGTTCCAGGCTTTATCCTTGACAAAAAGGGCTCGAGTCAGCTGGGAGCAGCAGACAACGACTAGACTCTCTCATTGAAGCAATGGAAGTTTAAGGTCAACCGCGGTACTGCAGGCATTGTTAGCAGAAAACGATCCCCCATTATAGTGAATGGAAAAATTACGATCTTCGTGGTCAATCTTCACCTAAAAAAATATAATAATAAATAAAGTCAATCATGGTACCAAGAACTGCTTCTAATACACCAGATGTACAGTACCAGTCAAAAGTGTGGACACACCTACTCATTCAAGGGTTTTTCTTTATTTTTACTGTTTTCTTCATTGTAGTATAATAGTGAAGACATCAAAACTATTTGACCTGGCCTCCACAATCACCTGACCTCAACCCAATTGAGATGGTTTGGGATGAGTTGGACTGCAGAGTGAAGGAAAAGCAGCCAACAAGTGCTCAGCATATGTGGGAACTCCTTCAAGACTGTTGGAAAAGCATTCCATGTGAAGCAGGTTGAGAGAATGCCAAGAGTGTGCAAAGCTGTCATCAAGGCAAAGGGTGGCTACTTTGAAGAATCTCAAATATAAAATATATTTAGATTTGTTAACACTTTTTTGGTTACTACATGATTCCATGTGTGTTATTTCATAGTTTTGATGTCTACACTATTATTCTACAATGTAGAAAATAGTCAAAATAAAGAAAAACCATGGAAATAGTAGGTGTGTCTAAACTTTTGGCTGGTACTGTATGTCCTTGAACCGGTTAATTTTAAATCGCACACAGAAGAAGTTAGTGCTGGATTGAAATGTACAGAATGGTTACCTGGAGGGAAATAGGGGAGGGTCTTGCTTTTCAATTTCAGTCAAGGGGAGGGTTTAGTATTTTTTAAATCTAGTCCAGGGGAGGGTCATTCAATTGAGGAAATGTGAATATCTATCAGTGTTTTAGAATGAGTTGTTTATTAGGCAATGCGTGCCTGATGCTGCCCCTCATCGCTGATTCTCCGCAGGGTGCGCAATATCAGGTGCGCCTATAGACCATTTAGTGTGTTATCAATCAAATGATCCAAAGCCTATAGGCTATAGTGTACAAAGTGCATGCTAGCAGAACCACAGAGTAAAGTTATATTTCTAATATAGCTGCTGGGATGGTGTAAATACAACTAGGCTGTATTACACACTGCAATGGGTATTCCAACCCTGAGCCCCGGCCTACTCTGTTCTTACTGATCAAAAACTGTTTTGTGTGCTGCCTAACCAATGGCTGTGCTGTGTAGGCCTACGGTGGCAGTTCAGGAGGAGAGTCAAAGGCTTCTTCCGATTTTGTCGTTTTTTTGTACTTTCTTGTACGCGGACTAGCCTATAGGCTATGTCATGTTCAGTTTGAAAAGGAGAGTGCAAAGATGAGAAGGAGGACCTGAGGCCAACTTTGATAGCTTGCTACTACTATAATTGATTTGATTAAAAAACAATAGGTTTCTTGCCAATGAGGTATGACAAAAGAAAAACGGAAAAAGATGTAGAACTGCATGACATTTTTATTTCAAAATATATACTTTCTTCGAACCTGCAAATACGATGAGAGATTCATTCAATGCTTTTACTATAAAGGAGATCTTTCCATCCCTACTCTCGTCCACGGTGGTCCAAGGACAACCCACAACCTTCTGGCCTGCAGCCCTGTGTGCTATCAAAATTCCTGCGTTGCCATGTAATGCTTACAGGACGAAGAACAGTTTCTAAAACAGCATATCTAAGGCTCTGGTCTGTCCAGAAAATGTGTGTAAACGGTAGACATGTTCTCTGCTATTCACTTTGTTTTAATTATTATTTTGGGTATAAGGAGGGTCTCTTTTTCAAGCCTTCAGGGAGGGTTTAGATCAAATATATTTTGCTGAAGGGAAATCGGACCATTTCAGATCGGTCCAATTTTCTCCATGTAACCCTTATTATAAATAACGTTCACTCCCACATGAGGATAATTTAGTGGATAATGGCAGCCCGCAGTAACCCGGTCAGCCTTCAACTTGAGTTACTCAGTGAGAAGGGGCAGCACTGAGCTAGCCTGCAATTTCACTCCCTGGAATAGCTCAAACTGCGCGTGTAATGTCTCCATGAGACGCCATCTCAACCGACTTCATTTGGCTTCAATTCGCTATTGAGTCTTCACATAGGAACGAATGGTGTCACGTGACCAATGGCTTTGTCCATTCATATATGCAGTCATTTGCTGGGAGGGAGAGGATGCAACTCTTTACCTTGAACCTGAAGGCCATGCCAGGCCTGTCAAACGAGATGCAGAGCCAGAGAAAGCGGGAATACCTAGTCAGTTGCACAACTGAATGTATTCAACTGAAATGTGTCTTCTCCATTTAATCCGACCCCTCTGAATCAGAGAGATGTGGGGGGCTGCCTTAATTAACATCATCGGCATCCAGGGAGCAGTTATTAGGGTCAGAACAGCAGATTTTCCCACTTTGCTGGCTCTGGGATTTGAACCAGTAACCTTTCGGTTACTGGCACAACACTCTTGGCTGCTACGCCGCTGAGGTCTCCCCCTGAGAGTCCCCTGGCCAATAGAAACACTGTCGCTATAGTGCCCTCCACTCAACCCTGTCAGCTAAAAGAGCAAAGTGCTCTGTCCATCCGAAGCAGAGCTGACCCAAGCTGTTCCACAAGCCATCACATTATAACACTTAGCTTACTTTGCCTTTCATTAGCTACCACCCCTCGTGTATGTAACGCCCAAGCATTCAAATTCTCCAACTCTCTTTTCAAATAAAAACACACCAAGCACACACATACCTTGAGGGCATAGCACTGTGGCATCTCATACCCATAAAAGGTCAAGACAAACAGTCATCCACTCTTTTCGGGTGCTGCTCTAAAATAGAACGGACTTCTATTTTAGCGCTTGGCAACGCAGGCGCTCGTTGGCGCGCAAGCAGTGACCACGCAAGCATTGAAAAATTCATTTACACATACATGTTATTCAATCATTGCACACACACTGCTTGCACGCGCCAATGAGCGTCTGCATTACCAAGCGCTAAAATAGAAGTCAGTTCTATTTGTGACGCTGAACGCGGTGCACGTCCTGCCTCTCCCATCTCCTCATTGGTTTATAGAAGCATATACCCATGTGCCATCTCCTCATTGGTTAAACCCACGTGGGTGATTGAAAGTTGAACTGAGGTCAGTCAGTGAGTCGGTTGTGGTTATACACCTTATGATGAAAGTTAGATGCCAATCGTCATTTAAAGTCCAAAGAAGAAAAGGCCTGGAAGGAGGAGAGATGACTAGAAACGATTCGGTTGACCATTTTATGTGTGGATTAATTGTCGGAGTAGAGGACCTTGTGCATTTCAGGTAAAATAAAACTCTGCGTTTATATCCCAGGACAAATTAGGTAGCAACAGCAAGCTAGCTAAATAGGACAAATTAGCTAGCAACTGCAAGCTAGCTAGCTAAATTGCCATAAATGTTTAATGCTTTTCGACCTGTCCCCAAATTAATATAATTGGTTCAGAGTTTGTTTTGATATTTCAACCTGCGTGTCGTAATAGCGTTTGGTGTAGGGGGACAAAATCAATTTGCGCACGATGGCGGACGCACGCCCTCATCCGGTTTGGGCATGGTGTAGTAAGGAGGAAAATGACTTTTCTAGGAACATGGTTCAATATGGTACCAGTTAAATTAGACAACGTCCATCCAGGGCTGGGGTCAATTCCATTTCAATTCAGTCAATTCAGGAGGTAAACTGAAATTACATTTCCAATTCTCTCCTCAATGCTTGTCTATGAATTGACCCCAACCCTGCTGTATACTGTAGGCCACCATTACAGAAGGACTACTTGTGTCCAGGGACATACTTGGATGATATGCAGCTCTACCTACAGTGAATGTACTGTCCCACCACCATCACCGTGTACCACCGTGCTTCAGAACTCTCGTCATGTTACAGGTTACAAATAGCCTCCCTGTTCTGCAGAAGCCTCTCTCTATATAATCTTTAGATTGTAAATAGAGTTCATTCATGAATCGTATACAGTATATGTATAGCGTGCTTTATAGAGTAGGGCTATTGATTTACCAGTGCAGAGGGGTTCTGACTGCTAAACTTAGCAGCACTCTTATGGAACACTCTTCGAATAGCACTACACAGATAACAACAACAGGATCCTCAGAAACAACGACGACTTCGGTTATTCCTAGGGCTGTCCCCAGACAAAATGTATCTTGGTCAACCAAGTGTAGTCTGTCCTGTCAAAATGTGTATTTTTCCATATATAGACACATCCTAGGTCTTTTAATCAAATCAACTATATTCACTGAGCTTGTCTGATTATTTAAGCACACTGTTTGATTAAATAATTAAGACACACAAATGACTAGAGGGAGTCCGACCAGCAATTGATTTGATTGTGCCGGGCCGGGCTCAGACTTGCTGTGCTGTGTTTAAAAAGAAAAAGACAGCGAGTGACCGACTAGCACCCGTTGTCGCTCACTCCTCCCTGCTGTAGCGACCACCACAGAACATCAAAGTGTTAATCGCGCTGTCCGTGTTGCAGGAGCTAAAACATAATTACAGCCGTTTCTGACTGAAAAGTTCTGTCACTGAAATCCCTCATTTGTTAAGGAAAAACATTCCCTATTCCCTCAACCCTTGTTCTCATTACGTGACACATGTATGCATCGCATGCGCATGACCAATAGGGCCTGACCTATAGGATATCATAATCCCATCAATGAATTGGTTATAACAAACTCTGAACACCGTAACAGCAAAATGGATGCAGAGGACGTGACAAAATAAACTTGAAACGGGGGAATGGTTGCTCGTGGGGTAAAGGTGTGTGGAATAAATTGGAATAGTTGGAATAGTTGTGGAAAAATCTGGAGATCAAGAAAAATAAGGTTAGGAGCAAGCGCTGCGTGCATATTATGTGTGCTAAACAGGTGGTGTATAGATTACAATGTCATTTTTCTTACCGTTTGGAACAATTTAAACACTAAATAAATGATAAGCGTACCAGAGAGTCGGTTGTAATGTATTTTTTTCTTAAACTTTTATTACAGCAAAGACAAAAAATAGTCACATTCGTTTGTGTTCCTAAATGGAACGGCTTATTTATTGTTTAAGCTAATTATTCAAGGCTCGCTTCATTTTATTTTAAAACTAAAATACTTGATTGCATTTCAAATAATGAATGACTTGTATGCTGTGTGATGACATGAACAAATAAATGATTGATTGATATACAGCAGGCTATATAAGTATTGAAATATAGGCCTAAGGAAGTTAAGGTATTAAGACTTAACAGGATGCTCTCTTAGGCCTACAGCTCAGTAGTGGTTATACAAGGCTTCAATACTAAGCCTACTAATGATAATGACATTACTTATTATTATAATGACGATCATAATAATAATAGTAATAATAACAATAAGAAGGAGATCAAGAAAATTGAGCCGTTATTAGTATTATTATAAATATTATTTTTCAATAGAAGCAGGATCTGTCTTATTTCTGTAGACATATATGGATGATTTATAAAACCAGGCACATTTAACAGCTTAACAGCTATTTATTGATTATAGACCTAATTAAATTGGGCTTTCCTATCTCCTCACTTTTCTTATACAATAAGGCAAGGGCTGTTTTCTCGTCTCCTAACTCTGCTGCTGCCTCCGCTGCATTGTGCTCAACACCAATATGCTGGTTAACACCTCTTAAGGATCGCACCCTTTTTTTCAATTTTCCCCTAAAATGACATACCCAAATCTAACTGCCTGTAGCTCAGGACCTAAAGCAAGGATATGCATATTCTTGATACCATTTGAAAGGAAACACTTTTGAAGTTTGTGGAAATGTGAATTGAATATAGGAGAATATTACACATTAGATCTGGTAAAAGATAATACAAAGTTTAAAAAAAAAAATCATCATCTTTGAAATGCAAGAGAAAGGCCATACTGTACTATCCCAGGTTAGGCGCAATTTAGATTTTGGCCACTAGATGGCAGCAGTGTATGTGTAAAGTTTTAGACTGATTCAATGAACCACTGCATTTCTGTTCAAAATGTGTATCAAGACTGCCCAAATGTGTGTAATTGGTTTATTGATACATTTTGAAGTTCATAACTGTGCACTCTCCTCAAACAATAACATGGTATTCTTTCACTGTAATAGCTACTGTAACTTGGACAGTGTAATTAGATTAACAAGAATTTAAGCTTTCTGCGCGTATCAGATATGTCTATGTCCTGGGAAATGTTCTTGTTACTTGCCTACATTAGCTCAACCATCCTGTGGGGGACACCGATCTCGCTGAGGTTAACTTTGCTTTTTTGGCACATAGCAACATGGTCTAGGAAAAGGCGCCAATTCAACAGTGCAATCACACACTGATTTATTTCAGAACCGCGGACAGCGGCCACAATCCAACGCAGGAGAAGCACATTTATTATAAAATAATATTAGTTTCATTAGTGTTGCACCATTGTTCTTATGTAATACAACCATATACAATTTCAGTAGCACATGTCTTAGAGTGATGGACTGTGCCATCCCCACGGCCTCCACAATGGATTAGTCCACTCAGGTGCGAATCAGACAGGTTCCTTGTACACCGTGATATATTTTTTTATTTTTGTGCTACTGCTCAACTAAAGAAATCTCGGTTGACCAACAGCCTATCGACCAAACAATCGACCAGTCGACTAAATGGGGTCAGCCCTAGCTTTTCCACATTCACAAACAAGCTATATATATAACAGTCCGTTCACGCTCAAATGCCCCATGATTTACACATTTTCTCCTGACTTGACAATTGCAGCCCTTTTTCTTGTACGAGTCTGTCCTTAAATATTCTGGGATATTTTTAAAAGCCAAGAAGCAGAAGGAGTGTACTCACTGGAGCAAGACTCTGTCTATTCCTAGACTTATTATGTCTAGGTTGTTAGCTTTTTTTGGCTGAGGGGAGACCATTAATAGCTCAGCTAAGGCACACAGATGCCCCCACACATTCACATACACACATTATTCACTAACTTAGACTTACACACACACGCAGGTGCACAAATACACACACATGGCGTGAGAGCTCATCTATGTCCTCTGCCCTGGTTAGCCCTGGCGTAGCTTGGCACATCGGTGACTCCTCGCGAGTACAGTACGGGCCCGGCTTAACTCACTTCTGGGACGACCGCCTGACGAGGCAAGAGACCAGATTTGTCATGAAGTGTGCTTTGAAGAGAGGAGAAAGGGTGCAGACTCCAAAAGACATCAGGGAGACAGGGGGGCATGTGAGGAAAGAAAGTGTGAGAAGAAGGCGTGAGAGACAGGGAAAAAAATGAAATAAAAGGGCCAGCAAAAGAGAGTGAAGCATAGTGTGGCAAGGGTAGTTATATTAGTCCTCCGTTTTATCCTCATACACACACACACACTGACATGTTTTTTGGCCTACCTCTGGATGTTTCACTGAGCTGTACGTGTGGAGTCTGTGGATCGTTCCTGACGGTCTTCTCTGTTCTGTTCTCAGATTGGCAGCAATGACGCGACCACCCTCCTCAGTAAAGGTATGACAAGTTACGTTTATATCACTCTGAGTTTGTGTATCTACCACTTAAGAGGTTAGATGTCAATTCAGTTTATCATCCGTAATTATTGGGACAGTGAAACATTTGTTCTTATATTGGCTCTATACTCCAAACGTTTTGATTTTAAATCAAGCGATGACTATGAGGTTAAAGTGCAGACTGTCAGCTTTAAATTGAGTGAATTCTCATCCATATCGGGGGAACCGTTTAGAAAGTACAGCACTTTTTGTACATAGTCGTCCCCCCCCCCCCATTTTAGGGCACCAAAAGTATTCGGACAAATTCACTCATATGTGTATTAAAGTACTAAAAAGTTAAGTATTTGGTCCCATATTCATATCACGCAATGACTACATCAAGCTTGTGACTCTACAAATTTGTTGGATGCATTTTCTGTTTGTTTTGGTTGTGTTTCAGATTATTTTGTGCCGAACAGAAATGAATGGTAAATAATGTATTGTGTCATTTTGGAGTCACTTTTATTGTAAGTAAGAATATAACATGTTTGCAAACACTTCTACATCCATGATTACAGATAATCCTGAATGAATCAGGAATAATGATGACTGAGAAGGTTACAGACGCACAAATACTGTATAGCCTAGGCCTACCGTTGATATGGCGCTATACAGTAGAACTGACAAATTTGTATATATGTTTGTATGCACTGCAGGTAGGCCTATGTGAATAATGCAAAGCATTGTGGCAAATGCCTCACAAGTAGACCATTAGAAACCTTTTATGTATAGGTTACTTGGCTAATGCATGGTCAGTATAAGAAAGGCACCAGACGCATTGCTGTAGAACCAGCTTTTGTTATAGTAGGGTAATGGTAACCTACTAAGGGCAATTTCTTTTAAATCAAACTAAACAAGACAATCAATTTTTACAGGAAAATAACTAACATTTTTCTAAATACGAGTATCAGTGGATTATATCTACATTTAGGGGGTTTTACGCATCCAAAATAATAACAGGAGCTGGCAAAAATAATGTACAATAGCCTACATACAAAAAAATTGGGAGATGTCCGCTCACTGTTTTGATGCTGCTCCTAAACTTGATATTATTGGTGATTAAGATTTATTTCAAAGCGGTCTTGCGAGCCAACCCCTTTATTGATAGTCTTGACTACTTGGCAAATGCATTGGGCAGGACAAAAAAAAAATGTCTTCACTGAGAGGGGGTGGGGTATGCTTGTTTTTTAATCATATGAAACGAAATGGGAAAAATACATGTTTTTTTTAATGTTTCTAAACACAAGGTTTACCGGCACAAAAAGCACATCTCTCTTGTTCCATGTGTGTATGGGCACTGTGCCTTATGGGTGGATTAACCCTAACGTAACATGCGTAAAAGAAACACCTGAAACTAGATCCCCTACACACTGGTCTTAATGAGAAGGAAAAAAACCTGTTGGGGGAGGTTCTCTTCTACACTGTTCAACCAATCGAGTAAATGTGGAGGAGGAGTTAAGATGGAGTGTTGCCTTGTTAATGTCCAGAAGTGGAAGTCTTGTTAAGTTTGGCTCTCTTTTCATTTCCCAGAACATCCAGTTGTTGGGGACTTGGCAGAAGCTACAGGTGGATAGGATGCACTTCAGTTGTCAAAATCCATGTCATAACCAACCGGGTTACTGCTTAAGACCAGCTTTCGGTTGGTCTTAAATATCCCCACCAGCGCATACTGAAATTGACACTTTGGTGCACGTTTTTTAGGACACACCTTAAATATTGCCACCCCTCCCACCTCGTATGAGACAGGTAAATGACCAATTCTGGCACTAGGGTTTGAAAATAGAGTGCCAGCTTTAAACAGGTCGAAATTGCAAACGAGTGTGTGTTTTACAATTGCGCTGGCTTAACGCCAGATGTGTTTGACTGTTTAAAAATTGAAGTAACTTTCAATCTCCGGTAAGAAAATAGTTTTTCCTTCTAACTAACAACAAGTTGTAGTGCCCATAAGACACTGTCTCAATGGTCTACAATCACCCTTTAAGTGGGAGACTTTGATTCAATGGTCTTTGAAAGAACTGGGAATATTGGAGACTTTAATTATACTTAGAAAGCACTTTCCCCTAGTTTCCATAGACCTTTTAAATGGCGATAACATTCATGTTTAAAGTGATAAACATAATTATGTCGTCGTATTGATCTTTGATGTACCTCTTGGTTCCTAGGTCTATTGTGTATATTACGGGATGTCGTCGAGGAGTCGTCAGGGCATTATTGGCCTTGGTACCCTCCCTCCTTCCTCTCTTTATCACACACACACACACCTCCCTCCTTCCTCCCCTTATCACACTCAGACACACACACCGCTCAGCCTCTCACATGAATTATCAAATCCCCCGTCCCGTCCCACCAAAAAATAAACACACACACACACAGGGGAAATGTTCTGCATTGCCAACTCTCCACAGCAGGACAATGGGGAGGTTTGGGAGTAACAGACTAAAAATAACAAGATTAAACCTTGACCCACTGATTGGCAAAGATTTGTGTTTCATGTTATTGTGACTTGGCTTTTCAAGGTTATCGTGTTTATACATGGGGTCAAGAATGTATCTATCCCTTTGTGCTCCTGTCTCGGCTAATTAACCTCTTTGCTTGCTTGATACTAGCTCCAGTCAAATGTATACAGTTGAAGTCGGAAGTTTACATACACTTAGGTTGGAGTCATTAAAACTCGTTTTTTTAACCACTCCACAAATTTCTTGTTAACAGTTTTGGCAAGTCGGTTAGGACATCTACTTTTAGGACATCTAAGTAATTTTTCCAACAATTGTTTACAGACAGATTATTTCACTTATAATTCACTGTATCACAATTCCAGTGGGTAAGAAGTTTACATACACTAAGTTGACTGTGCCTTTAAACAGCTTGGAAAATTCCAGAAAATTATGTCATGTCTTTAGAAGCTTCTGATAGGCTAATTGACATCATTTGAGTCAATTGGAGGTGTACCTGTGGATGTTTTTCAAGGCCTATCTTCAAACTCAGTGCCTCTTTGCTTGACATTATGGGAAAATCAAACGACATCAGCCAAGACCTCAGAAAAAAATTGTGGACCTCCACAAGTCTGGTTCATTCTTGGGAGCAATTTCCAAACACCTGAAGGTACCACGTTCATCTGTACAAACAATAGTACGCAAGTACAAACACCATGGGACCACGCAGCCATCATATCACTCAGGAAGGAGACGTGTTCTGTCTGCTAGAGATGAACGTACTTTCTTGCGAAAAGTGCAAATCAATCCCAGAACAACAGCAAAGGACCTTGTGAAGATGCTGGAGGAAACAGGTACAAAAGTATCTATATCCACAGTAAAACAAGTCCTATATCGACATAACTTGAAAGGCCGTTCGGCAAAGGAGGAGCCACTGTTCCAAAACCGCCATAAAAAAGCCAGACTACGGTTAGCAACTGCACATGGAGACAAAGATCGTACTTTTTGGAGAAATGTCCTCTGGTCTGATGAAACAAAAATATAATTGTTTGGCCATAATGAACATCGTTATGTTTGGAGGAAAAAGGGGGACTCTTGCAAGCTGAAGAACACCATCCCAACCATGAAGCACGGGGGTGGCAGCATCACGTTGTGGGGGTGCTTTGCTGCAGGAGGGTCTGGTGCACTTCACAAAATAGATGGCATCATGAGGTAGGAAAATTATGTGGATATATTGAAGCAACATCTCAAGACATCAGTCAGGAAGATAAAGCTTGGTCACAAATGGGTCTTCCAAATGGACAATGACCCCAAGCATACTTACAAAGTTGTGGCAAAATGGCGTAAGGACAACAAAGTCAAGGTATTGGAGTGGCCATCACAAAGCCCTGACCTCAATCCTATAGAAAATTTGTGGGCAGAACTGAAAAAGTGTGTGCGAGCAAGGAGGCCTACAAACCTGACTCAGTTACACCAGCTCTGTCAGGAGGAATGGGCCAAAAATCACCCAACTTATTGTGGGAAGCTTGTGGAAGGCTACCCGAAACATTTCACCCAAGTTAAACATTTTAAAGGCAATGCACCAAATACTAATTGAGTGTTTGTAAACTTCTGACCCACTGGAAATGTGAAAGCTGAAATAAAAGCTGAAATAAATAATTCTCTCTACTATTATTCTAACATTTCATATTCTTAAAATAAAGTGGTGATCTTAACTGACTTAAGACAGGGAATTTTTACTCTGATTAAATGTCAGGAATTGTGAAAAAAATATGCTCATGCTTAATAGCCTATTGAGTCATCGAATGCAATATTTCGAACACGTTGTCCATGTCTTTTGTCTACAACATTAATTTTGTCGGCTACACCAGACAAATTGCAGATCAAGGAGGGGGAAGCGGCAGCAGAGTACCGAGCAGCAGCTATGTATGCTGCGAAGTGGGAAACCGCTTTGTAAAAAAAATCCTCCACTTGCTCAGAAATCTAATATCTTTAGCAATGGCAAATCAGGTTTCCAGAACATTCGGAACCACAGCCACTCCCCAAAAAAATTTCACTTGTTTCATTAGACGCTACTGTTGCCGAGTCCATCAAGGCAAACCACCAATCCATTCACACAGTGCTTTTTAACGTACATATTTGCCATACATGATTACATTGTGCATGTTCATTTAATACAGTCATTATTTTTCAACACCTGGGATTTGAACCCACAACCTCTTGGCTCACAGCATTCCGATCTTCCCGCTACGCAAACATGTCTGTGTCAATGGCTGTTTTCACCTGCACTACTACACTGCTACAATCTTATCTCTGTTAAAAGTACACTCATAGTGAATAAGGAGTAACATTAAAACAGAGTAATATGCCCCACCAACATCAGACAATTATACAGAAAATTGCTGGAACAAGTAAATCCAATCAATGAGGCGAGTATAGTCAGATTAACTGATAATTGACACAGACATGGTGGTGTAGCAGGAAGATCAGAATGCTGTGAACCAAGAGGTTGTGAGTTCAAATCCCAAGTGAGTACAATAGTATTTAGAAATGCATGCTAAATGTAATTGTGTGTCAAATATGTAAGTTGAAAATATTGCATGTTAAAAGTCCTGTCTATGAGGATGTCCCTAAGCCAGCGTTTCCCAAACTCGGTCCTCGGGACCCCAACGGGTGCATGTTTTGGTTTTTGCCCTAACACTACACATCTTAATTAAGAAAATTAACACTGGCGTGATAGATGTGCAGATGATGATGTGCAAGTAGAAATACTGGTGTACAAAAGAGCAAAAAGTAAATAAAAACAATATGGGGATGAGGTAGGTAGATTGGATGGGCTATTTACAGATGGGCTGTGTACAGCTGCAGCGATCAGTTAGCTGCTCAGATAGCTGATGTTTAAAGTTAGTGAGGGACATATAAGTCTCCAACTTCAGCGATTTTTGCAATTCGTTCCAGTCATTGGCAGCAGAGAACTGGAAGGAAAGGCGGCCAAAGTAGATGTTGGCTTTGGGGATGACCAGTGAGATATACCTGCTGGAGCGCGTGCTATGGGTGAGTGTTGTTAAGGTGACCAGTGAGCTGAGATAAGGCGGAGCTTTACCTAGCAAGGACTTATAGATGACCTGGAGCCAGTGGGTCTGGCGACGAATATGTAGCGAGGACCAGCCGACGAGAGCATACAGGTCGCAGTGGTGGGTGGTGTATGGGGCTTTGGTGACAAAACAGATGGCACTGTGATAGACTGCATCCAGTTTGCTGAGTAGAGTGTTGGAGGCTATTTTGTAAATGACAGCGCCGAAGTCAAGGATTGGTAGGATAGTCAGTTTTACGAGGGTATGTTTGGCGGCCTGAATGAAGGAGGCTTTGTTGCGAAATAGGAATCCGATTCTAGATTTAATTTTAGATTGGAGATGTTTAATATGAGTCTTGAAGGAGAGTTTACAGTCTAGCCAGACACCTAGGTATTTGTAATTGTCCACATATTCTAAGTCAGAACCGTCCAGAGTAGTGATGCTAGTCGGGCGGGCAGGTGCGGGCAGCGATCGGTTGAAAAGCATGCATTTAGTTTTACTAGCGTTTAAGAGCAGTTGGAGGCCACAGAAGGACTGCTACAGCATACATACATACATGGCATTGAAATTCGTTTGGAGGTTTGTGAACACAGTATCCAAAGAAGGGCCAGATGTATACAGAATGGTGTCGTCTACGTAGAGTTGGATCAGGGAATCACCAGCAGCAAGAGCGACATCGTTGATATATACAGAGAAAAGAGTCGGCCCGAGAATTGAACCCTGTGGTACCCCCATAGAGACTGCCAGAGGTCCGGTCAACAGGCCCTCCGATTTGACACACTGAACTCTATCTGAGAAGTAGTTGGTGAACCAGGCGAGGCAGTCATTTGAGAAACCAAGGCTGTTGAGTCTGCCGAAAAGAATACGGTGATTGACAGAGTCGAAAGCCTTGGCCAGGTCGATGAAGACGGCTGCACAGTACTGTCTTTTATCGATGGCGGTTATGATATCGTTTAATACCTTGAGCGCGTGGCTGATGTGCACCGTGACCCGCTCGGAAACCGGATTGCACAGCGGAGAAGGTACGGTGGGATTCGAAATGGTCCATGATCTGTTTGTTAACTTGGCTTTCGAAGACTTTAGAAAGGCAGGGCAGGATGGATATAGGTTTGTAACCGTTTCGGTCTAGAGTGTCACCCCCTTTGAAGAGGGGGATGACCGCGGCAGCTTTCCAATCTTTAGGGATCTCGGACGATACGAAAGAGAGGTTGAACAGACTGGTAATAGGGGTTGCAACAATGGCGGCAGATAATTTTAGAAAGAGAGGGTCCAGATTGTCTAGCCCAGCTGATTTGTACGGGTCCAGGTTTTGCAGCTCTTTCAGAACATCTGCTTTCTGGATTTTGGTGAAGGAGAGGTTTGGTAAAGTAGTTGTGGGGGGTGCAGAGCTGTTGGCCGGGGTTGGGGTAGCCAGGAGAAAAGCTTATTGAAATTCTCGATTAACGTGGATTTATCGGTGGTAACAGTGTTTCCTAGCCTCAGTGCAGTGGGCAGCTGGGAGGAGGTGCTCTTATTCTCCATGGACTTTACAGTGTCCCAAAACATTTTGGAGTTAGAGCTACAGGATGCAAATTTCTGTTTGAAAAAGCTAGCCTTTGCTTTCCTGACTGACTGCGTGTATTGGTTCCTGACTTCCCTGAAAAGTTGCATATCGCGGGGACTATTCGATGATAGTGCAGTCCACCACAGGAAGTTTTTGTGCTGGTCGAGGGCAGTCAGGTCTGGAGTGAACCAAGGGCTGTATCTGTTCTTAGTTCTACATTTTTTGAAAGGGGCATGCTTATTTAAGATGGTGAGGAAATTACTTTTAAAGAACGACCAGGCATCCTCTACCGACGGGATGAGGTCAATATCCTTCCAGGATACCCAGGCCAGGTCGATTAGAAAGGCCTGCTCGCAGAAGTGTTTTAGGGAGCGTTTGACAGTGATGAAGGGTGGCCGTTTGACCGCGGATCAATTGCGGATGCAGGCAATGAGGCAGTGATCGCTGAGATCCTGATCTGTCATTGTTTAAGAAGTGGTAGATTTCTTCTGTGTGGGCTATTTTTATGCTTAAGTTTCGTTTTTGCCTCTTTTACTTTCTGTTTTATACACAATCCACAAACAGCTGAAAATACAATATTTTTGGTTATGGAAAAAATATTTCGATTTCTGCATAGTGCATCTTTAACCATACTTTATTCATATTACTTTAATAAAATATTTCAGTTGTGTGTGTGTACATTTGTTTTATTTGATTACTTTATTACTTAATTCCAAGTCATCTCATCTCTATAGAGCTGCGGCCTATCCTGTCTGACAAATCACTATTTTAGTAGTTCTTTAAAGTAAATAAGGCATAATGTTATGAATGCTGGATACCAACTATCAATCACTTAGAATAGATCATGTATTTTCAGGTAGAGATGTATGGCGAAGCAACTGCTTTCTATCCCTCTTGATCGCACGTTATTTTCTCTTCTCTCGTTCTTCGTGCCCACATAGATCGGCCAAGGAACGCAATGAATTGTGGTCATTGAAGTTTATTACCACGTTTTCTGCGCTAAACTATGTAGAATATTGGCTTGTTGGAAACTACAACACCCTACTACATCGGGCTAGAATCGATTTTTCGCTAGAGAAGCTGCACGTTGAGCTCCGAAAAAACCTGAACAAAATGGAATTCAAATAATTGAAGCGACATCGGTCAATTGGTTGTTTAAAAAAAGAAAAATAACAGACATTTCAGTTCATCGCTCAACACTAGAGATCAAATAAGCATGGATCCAATTAATGTCTACACTGGGGTAAAGTAGTGTGGACGACGATAACCACAGAGGGCTGTGGGTTCACATCGACAGCTAGCGCTTGTTAACCCACAGAAGAATACATGTTATAAACTGTCAAAATGTCACTGTTAGATTTGACAGCAGGATGTTTTTTCAGCATTCGCTCTCCCAGTTCCACCTTGTGGTTGACCATTTATTCAGGTGGTCCATTTTTCAGTGCAGCTCCAAACGTCCCCTCTATTCAAACCTGTTTTTGCAGCTGTAGACAGTGAATCCAGACTATCTTTTTCTCCATTCAACAAAAGCCTTGAGTACTCAACAGGGTTCTACTGGTTGGGTTTAGGGTCCAGAAGGTACAGAGAGAGGCATAACCACAGACCACACATACCGTAGTAGTACACCCACCCCAGTGTGGTCTACCCTCCATCGGGCACCAGACCAGACATGAGGCCATGGAAGGGGCTCTTCCTTCCAGTTAATGTGGGGGTGGGTAGGTGAATTTGATCCACATTTCTGCCCTCCTAGACTCTTGTTGACACTGTTAAATGTAGCAGCCAAAGAGAAGCCAGCACATGCACAAGATGTGGTTCTGTGTGCCAAGATACTGCCCTCCTAGTGTGCCTTTTCATAATGTGTCTGTCTATACTCATGACTACCAAGCTGTTTTGTGGGTCTAAGTAGTGCAGCCTATCCATTCGTCCCAGGCAAGCCAACCTGGGTATTGTAGCCAGTCAAGCCTAGCCAAACCATGCTGGGTGTATGCAAACTATGCTTGTAGCCAGCCAAGTCAAGGCCTTCTGTGTCTATTTGCTGCCTCCCAACCTCCCTTTGCCATGATTTGCAGCCTCCCTCCTGAGCAACACCCTCTCCAATTGGTTTGATTGCATTTTTTGGGGGCAGCACTCAGGCTGATCATTATGTGTCCTTGCTTAATCTTCCTCCTGGTCACTTCCCCCCGATGTTAACCAAAAGAGCTTTGGAGAAGGTGCTAGTTCTGCAATACTGCTGTAGAATTCCACCACTCCAGACCTGCTTCAGTGGGGCTGTGTCTAACAGAGGCGGTTGGTGAGAAACGGTTTCCATGTGTTTGATGCCATTCCATTCCAGCCATTATTATGAGCCGTCCTCCCCTCAGCAGCCTCCACTGGTGTCTAATGCAAACGTATCTTACACCTGCTAGTCTGCCAGTATCAGTTTTCAAAGCATCCTTTCTTTCCAAGGGAATGTTATTGCCAACCTCTTTTTGTGTAAGACAATCATTGGAAATAATTACCATAATAAAGCTGCAATACTAAGAGTTTTTGCCTTTGTGGCACACACACACACACACACAAACACATTGTTCTCTGAAATCCTATAATCTTGCAGCGTTTAAGGTAATTACTCTTGTTGTGGATGGGAGGCTGGTGGTACTATGAGGGAGAAACAGTGGAACAGCAACCAGCCAAGCCCCCTGCTCCACTGCTCTAATCCTATTGTGGTTCACAGCAGAGCCCTGGAGCATCCACACACACACACACACTTCTCTAATTCAGTGGGGAGGGAGGGAACAACAACAACAAACATTTTGGCTGAGTGAGACAGGTGTTATATCCCCCCCAATACATCTGTTTCAGTGTAGTAGGTTTAAAGGTGTCGATGTGGCACGAATTGAGGGAGTAAACGCAAACGCCTGTGTGTGTTCATGTTTTAGCGTAGACTGTGGAGAGATCTATCAGCTGGTTATCTGGTCCCAAGTGTGGCCGTGTTTTGGTGTGAAGGAGAGGTCCATTATTGCTGGATCATTCCCAGCGGGCAGCGAGTGTATCAGAGCAGAGCCAGGCAGAGCCACCAGACAGTGTTTGTGGTGTTTAGGTTTATATGGAGTAGTGTGGAGGTCCATAGCTCCATAGCTGCTCCCAGTGGGGTTGGTGTATCGGAGCAGAGCCAGGCCGACCCAGAGCCAGGCAGGCAGAGCAGAGCCACCAGACAGATGGCCGAGCCGAGGAGCACTGGAGCACTAATTACATGGGAACATCCTGTGGGGAGGCCAGAGCCTAACCACACTCTCCATTTCCTCTTCTCTCTCTCTCTCTCTCTTTTCTGTCTCTCTCTCTTCTCTCTTTCTCCTTCGCTCTCTCTTTCTTTATGTCTCTCCAGGTCTCCTGAGGAGGGGCCGTCCTTGGGAGGAAGCAGAGGCTCTGCATGCTGCGCTGAACGAGGGAGGATGAAAGAGAGCGAGAGAGAGAGGGGCAGCTGATCCACGTCTTTATACCCGAGCCATCCACCTTTAACTTCTTCGTCCTCTTCATCACCACCCTCATCATCACTTTTCTTATTTAACATGTTGTGTGGAGGCTGTTACTGTTTATAACTGGAAAGAGGGAGCGCTTTGTTTAACCCTATAGAAGCCTCTGTCACACCACTCCATGGACTGGCCAATCACACAAAGCAGTGTGCTGAAGCCAGCCAATCGGCTCGGCAGCTGATGGCCTCTGACCTTTTCGGGTTGTCTACTAAGAGCGAGTCACAGA
The DNA here is from genome assembly GCF_016432855.1 of Salvelinus namaycush. NCBI lineage: Eukaryota > Metazoa > Chordata > Actinopteri > Salmoniformes > Salmonidae > Salvelinus > Salvelinus namaycush. The sequence continues at coordinate 50,308,991 of NC_052318.1, read as the reverse complement.
ACCACCTGGCCCCTCCCCCAGTGCTATACTACTGAATGCTGAACATGGACCTGCCCTATCTGTCTGTCCGTCCATATGTCTGTCTGTCACATGGCCTGTCAATCTGCACCAAGTGCAATATCATGACATTCCACCACACAGAGGTTCTGCACTGACTGCCGTCACTATAACAACCATCAAAACCAGGAAGTCACTTAATAAAGGCCAAAAAAATGTATAAATAGTGAACAAAGTCAGTGACCCCATTTCTCTCTCTCCATCCACCATGACAGTCACGTCTGATGATCCATCCAGCCAGCCTTAAGACTTTGAGCGTATACATTAATGACACACAGTGCAGGCAGGTTTCTTATTTTCTTTTCATCCCCCCCTTCCATGTTATATTTTGTTTCTATGTCTTTTTAGCACTTATATTTAAACAGTGCCGGCCACACCGTACCATACTCAGTAAGTGATCAAAGATTTTGTTTATTCTACTATGTGATGTTGGATATGAAACTGGAGGTTAATTCTTGATTGCCTATGATTGTTTCAGTAGGCTTAAGGTGAGACCTGCCCAGCTCATTGATGAAAGGACACTGGAGTAGTACATCTTTTATAGTTATTCTAATGTAAATTTCAAAAAAATATGTAAATGCTCCATTTTAACCTATAGAAGCAGTTTTGAAGGGGTGAACGATATACTTGTTTTTACCCGGCTTTGAAGGGAGCGATGCATTCTATACATCGGGAGAAGGAGCCTAGCATGTATTGGCCCTATCTGTGAACAATGTTCCTTTTTAACAAATTTATCTCAGATGGTTGGATTTGAGGTTCCGGACTGGATACACCACCCACATTGAAAGAGAGTGACAGTGGCACCTTTTAATGGTGGATAAGATTCACTATCCCCAACTAGTCACAATAGCTGTCTTTGTGCACACACAGGGATTATTTTACCCCTTGTGGATATCCCATTCCTGGAGTTGAGGAAAGAAAAGGACCCTTAAAAGAGGGAGCCTCAGTCGGTTGTAGTCATAAGTTAATTAGCCACAGAAATCAAACCCTTCGAAAGGCATCATATTGCCCAGGTTAAATTGGAGGAGTTTTTACCCTTATTCACCCTCAAATGGGGACTAGGAGTTGTGGCATTGGAAAAAAGCACTGCTTTCATAGGATACAGAAGGAAATGCATTTTTATCTCGGATTCACTATGTACACAATGGAGATTATCCTTTACTGCCTATGTCATATACTAGTAGACCATTCTATGCATCAGTTTGGGCATCATATTTGGCAAGTTTATGCAATATCATGCAATCTAATCTATCATGCAAACATAATATGTCAAAGAGGAAGACAATAATCATTTGTAGGACGAATTCTGTACTTTACAACGCAACGAAAGCAACTTTTCTCCAGCGCACAACTCTACAGAAGGAATATGTGGCTTCATATTTTCTATTGAAAGGAAAGCACCTTGTAGAACTTGATGCGAAAATGTGTGGAAATTTTGTGGTAGATTGAATTCATTGGATAGGCTTTTAAATGGTTATTGTGTAGTAACGTATGGATCTGACTCATCTTGGCTTGGTGTGTGTGTGTAGGGGGGGGGTGTCGTGGGATGATGGATGTGTCTCTATTGCCAGTTAATTTGTCTCAGCTTCCCTCGCTAGATATGTGACCCAAATGGTACCCTATCAAGTGCACTACTTTTGACCAGGGCCCATAGGGCTCTGATCAAAGGTAGTGCACTCTATAGGGTATTATTTCAGAAGCAGGCATAAACTGTGAGGAGGAGAGCTCTCTGAATGTGATTCTATCCGACCTGATCTGTTTACTCGGCAACATCATCTTAATCAAGTTTCTTATCTTTCTTTTCTTTCTTTTGTGGACTTTCTTTTTATACAAATTAGTTTTATATATGACTGCAATAGAGATATATAGCTATATTATGCAGTGATTTTAATATATTGTAAATGATGGCTTGGATGCAATGTATTTATTTGTTTGTTAAAAGTAGATTGAAGAAGAATCCGTAAAGGGAAGTTGATGTTTTAAGTATACTCTTAAGTATACACTTTATTGTCTCTTTGGGTTAAGAAAGGCTCCTACATCTGCATTCATCATATTCATATTGTATTGCAATGAAACAACACAATACCTTTTTACATCACTGAGAATCCTTGTGTTTACTGTGATCATGAATTGGATATCACACACACACACACGCGCAAACGCACAGACACACACAAACACATACACAGGGAACTGCGTCGTTAACCGTTTTATAACCGAAGTATTGTTCTATGCTCTATTGCTCAATGCTTCATTTTGTATTTTCAAAAGTGTCGCTTCTTTTTCTAGACCAACAAATCAAAGTATTTTGCACGTTAATTTTCATTTGATTGAGAAGGTGATATTCAGGGATTTATTTGTAACCCATAACTGGCATGTTGTTCTAGAATCCACTTCACACATTCTATAGAACTCTGTAGAACACTCTCCCACCGAGCACAGAACACTTTCATGCTGGCATTCTGTCTTAGAACAACAGTAGAGGGGCACATTGTTTTGTTTGGATGGGTTATGAATGGAGGTTCACACAATTCCAAATTTATATCATTTAGATCAAATATCCTTTAGAAGTAAAAACATAATTTGTATGGAGTAATTCTATTTGAATAATCACAGGAGTGATGTATTGAGAATGTGCTCTTTCTTGTCATACAAGAATAATGTAAAAAGAGGCCTATTTCTGATATTGAGCAGAAAACAGAGGTTATTTTTATTTTTAGAATAACTGTGTTAAAAATAAGTGAAAAAGAAAATACAAGCGATCAACAAAATTATTCTAGAACTTAACTGTGACACTCCCTCAGGGGGTGATATGAAATGTACACCTATATGTAAATGATCAAATAAACGTATTTAATCAAAGTGTATCACAGCGTCATCATTTGCATCTGATTCTCGTGTGTTTCCTGCTTTTTCTAAAAAAATATATATATCTTTGAAGATATATTTCATCTTTCAAAATATCTTTGACTTGCGAAGGCAGATGACTAAACAATAACAGTATCACCATTAAGAATCAGTTGAATCACATGAGCCGACGAGTCATTTCTCTTTTGAAGTAGTCAAATTAGATTACATGGCGCCATTTAGTATGAGCCAACATTCAGAACAGAGCCCAGAACCCTTTACAGGCTCCCTCACACAGTTGTGTATCTAGAAACACACACCAGACAAGGAAGAGTAGACGGCCAGGACACCTGAAAGGAAGGTAATGCATAGGCCCATTTAGAAAGGACCCCAGGAAGGGGAGTGGGCCAAGGAACCTATTTTGCTATGGGGTGATTTTTTTCCCCCTCTCTTTTTAGTGGGAGACAGACTCACAAAGGCTTGATTTTAATCATGGCCAACTAGGTAAGAGAGAGAGAGTATGGCTGAGTTTGGAGCATTGAATCAATGAAGCCTTGTATTGTTCCGTGAGGTGTACCAACCATGTAGCCAGGCAACACAGCTCTATGCTACGACACTGACAGAGATTCTTTGGTTCGTGAGTTTAGGTAAGCCTGTGGTCACTATACCGTGTGGTTCAGTCAGAGACACACTAGCTGAGGTACAACGCAGAAAGTGAACCTGGTGTACACAGAGAGACTTTTTCCCCCCAGATCTACATACATATACAGTGTCAAAACACAATATTTGCCTGGAAAGGGAGGGAGTAAAAGGCCAAACCGTTCAGTGTTGTATCATTTGCAGACATATTTCATTAGAAATATGTCAAAATGTTGACGTTCAACCATAGTATTTACATGTCCTTGACCGAAGGGTAGTTAAGGGTGACATATAGCTACAATGGGTTTCCTGTCTACATGAGGGTGTAGACAGGAAACAGAGAGACACACACAGCACTCCAGTCAGCTCTCCTGGAAATTCCATGTGTTCTTTTCCACTGAAACCTACAGAATAGAATCCTTTGACTGAGTCATTTTAGGTACTGTGCAGTGCACCTTGTCCACATCTGACTCTAACAAATACAAGTGTACTACCACACATACAATATATAGCTTACTCCACCAATATGGAATGGATGTGGTCAAAGGCCTGAGCAAATACCAAAAGTTTTAAAAAAGATCAGAATTTCCAATTTGTTTATTTACCAAGCTAAAAATGAATGTGTCTTATGTCTTTGTGCCAACAGAAATGTAGGTCACTCATAACAAATTTAAAAAGGTCTATTCATTTTATTACATAACATTATGTATTATTACGTCTGTAGAATTACATATACTGACTTAAGGCAAAATCATTAGTGGCTTGCTTCCGTAAGCAAATAGGCTAATAGTATGGATTATCCCTGAGGGTTGGGAAGAATAACAGAACATTTTCCAGAGGTGGAAACATACCTAAATATCATACTTGAGTAAAAGTAAAGATACTTTAATAGAAAATAACTCAAGTAAAAGTGAAAGTCACCCAGTAAAATACTACTTGAGTAAAAGTCTTAAAGTATTTGGTTTTAAATATACTTTAAATATAGTATTAAAAGTAAATGTAATTGCTAAAATATACTTAGTGTTAAAAGTAAAACTATAAATAATTTACAATTCCTTATATTAAGCAAACCAGACGGCATAATTTGTGTTTTTATTTTTACGGATAGCCAGGGACAGACTCCAACACTCAGGCACAATTTATAAATGAACCGTATGTATTTAGTGAATCTGCCAGATCAGAGGCAGTAGAGATGACCAGGGATGTGTGTGAATTTTACCATTTTCCAGTCCTGCTAAGCATTCCAAATTTAATGACTACTTTTGGGTGTCAGGGAAAATGTATGGAGTAAAAAATACATTATATTCTTTAGGAATGTAGTGAAATAAAAGTAAAAGTTGTCAAAAATATAAATAGTAAAGTACAGATACCCCCCCAAAAACTACTTAAGTAGTACATAAAAAAATGTTTCCTTAAGTACTTTACACAACTGACATTTTCCAATGAGAGTGTTTACCAGACACAATAACAGAACTGACCGGAGACAAAGACTTGAGGACAGGTTGAGTGACAGCTCTCTAGTCCTGTAATCCAACACACAGTCCCTCCCTCTCATCCACAGACCATAGTTTGAGAGAACAGGCTTGAATGTAAGAGCTAGCTCGGGTCCAGGGGCCGTCCAGCCTGCTTTTACACAGAAGACGTGAGGGACAGATACTGCATCACAGATTACCCTAATTACGCATCATTATCTCATGATTGATACAAAACCCCTTGAGAAGAGAAGAGGAGAGAAGAAAAGAGAAGACCAAGGTCGTAAAGAAATATGAAAAGGAGTATTGCTGACCATCCACTCCCCTCCTATACAGTAGAGACAGGGTAATACTGTATGGTGGTGTAGTATCTGCCCTCTGCCATCATCACACCTCCACTGTGAATGTGTTGGCACACTCCCTGCTGCCGCTCGTCTCCTCTGAACCTGCTGAGGCTCCACACTCCAAAAATAAACCCAGCTAAGGAGCACAGGGATATACCTCTTCCTGGGAACCTAGATAGATCCTATAGTAAAGAACAAACACACCTCTGCTAAACCGTATAGCGCCCTATAGAACAAACCTACGCATATTCATTTAGAAGAGAGTCTAAACGAGATTTAACATAGATCTTTCTCAGGCCTTTACTGTGATTTGGTTTTCTATTCCATAGGGTGTCGGAAGAGTATGTGTCAGTGTTATCTGAATCATTCATTTCATTGTTGTTTTATTGAGTGGTGCATTGAATGCTGTGAAAGATTTAACATCATGCTGTTTTAAGACATAATGCTGAGAGCTCTCAGACATGAAGTCCAATTCAATACAGTTCTCAAGCAACAGCTTAATAACTCACAATAAGAGACTGGAATCAGGTGAAAAGCCTGAAGCCCTGTTGTAGCCTCACATTACATAGTAGGAGGCCCTTCTAGGTTTCAGTTGAATTATGCCTTGAAAAACGAATGAGAATATAACACTGGTGTGTTTTTTCATGAGGAAAGTCCAATACCCCTGATAGTAGGTTTTTTATGGAAGGACCCACATACAGTATACGGTATGAGTTATCAGAAAGGGAAATGAACTGAATAAATTCTCCACTATTACAAAGGACACAGTTAGTACTTCCCCCTCTCCCTCTTCACAGGCAGCATCAAACATAGGGGCAGGTCTAAAAATAGAAACAAACAAAACAGAATGAAATACAAAAACAGAACTTAAAGCACTACATATCACCGGAGGTTCATTGAGGAAAGAGATGACGAGAGGTTGGGGAAGGATTGTGATGGGTTCCAGCCATTCTCATTCCAAAAAAGTCACAATCAAGAAGACAGATGAGTAATTTCTCATCACGGAACCCCTGTGGCAATGTCAGGCCAGTTCACAAAACTTGGAAAAACCAAATGACAAAACAAAAATAAAACAAACCCTTTTTATTCTACGCTATACATTTACAGTACAAATCAAATCCTCATACCGTTTTATTTATTTATTTTCCACATTTTTCCACACATTTTTCTTTTCCCACATTTTTTTTTTCTCCCACATAATATCTGTGTAAAGCTACTGTATACCAAGCCATGGCATAACGCCTGTCTTGACAAATGTTATTCTTTCGAGGAGATAAATGAGTTCACAATATCATGATTTAAGATGCCTAGTTGGATAGAGAAGAGACACTTCTATACTGAAGGCTATTCATATGTAACCAAGTTGACTGTTGTTTGTGTTTGCCAAGTTATATAATATAGCTCGAACCACCCAGGTTATAATATATAAATGCATGTTGTGAGTAGAAAATATAGGATTATTTGTGCTCTGAGATATACTGAGATGTACTACAGAAAATGAGTAGATCCACCACACACCAGACAAAGGATGCAGGCTATGTATCCATACATACGCACAGTAGTTGAGCAATTCAGCGGGTCATGACCTTCCTATCCAGCCTGGTGTGGATGAGCATTAAACCCTGAAGAACCAACCAACTATCATACAGTATGTGGCATAGAGGTGCTGCCTGTGACTGTCAGTCGACACTGCATGAACGAGCGGCTGACTCTGCTCTTATCTGGTCCCTTCCATCTGTGGTCACTGCTGCATTCTTAATGTATGCAGGACATGTGTGGGAAGACAGAAAAATATGTCCTCCTCCTCCCCTTCACAGTCTGCGTCTCTTTGTCTGCCCAATTAATGAATCCGTTTTATCAATGTTCCTTTCGGTTGTAGGCTGCTTTGAGTTCAGTGTTGTGTGGAAAGAGATGGATAGATACTGTATGTGAATGAACGTCGCTGAGCTTGAACATCGAGTTTGAATGAACTCTTGACTCGGTCAGAAGTGAATTCTATTGGTTGGCTCTGAAGATTAGCTCTGAAGATTCTATTTTTTTATCACAAGTACCTCAGGTGAAGTATAAGATGAATCCAGGGATGGAAGTAACGAATTTACAAAAACTCTTGTTACTGTAATTTAGAAGCTTTTCCAAGAACTTGTACTTTTTCGAGTCAACATTATTGTTATCGAGCAATAATGACAAAACTGGGATTGAAATCTTAGATGGAAAGCTAGTGAGGACTCAACATGTATTGCACTGACACAAATGACAGGTGATTGGTTGAAAGAAATTGATAATAAAAAGATTTCAGTGCAGCCTTTGATATTATTGACCATAACCTGTTGTTGAACAAAACGTATGTGTTATGGCTTTTCAACCTCTGCCATATCGTGGATTCAGAGCCATCTATCTAATAGAACACAGTTATTTATTTCATGGAAGCTTCTCTAATGTTAAACACGTACAAATGTGGTGTACCCCAGCATGGCAGGTCTCTTGGTCCTCTACTCTTTTCTATTTTTACAAATGACCTGCCACTGGCATCTGGTCATGAATGGTGTGGCTATTGAGCAAGTTGAGGAGAGTAAATGACTTGGTGTTACCTGTCATGGTCAAAACATATTGATTCAATGGTTCTAAAGGTGGGGAGAGGTCTGTCTATGATAAAGAGACACCACACTGTGCAAAGCAAGTCCTGCAGGCTCTAGTTTGATCTTATCTTGATTATTGTCCAGTCATATGGCCAAGAACTGCAAAGAAGGACAAAGCTAAGCTGCAGTTAGCCCAGAACAGAGCAGCACATTTGATATATGATAAGATTTACTTTTTTTATTGTTGTTTCAAATTATACTAGCATTCTTAATAAGAACGCTGAATAAGTGTGCGTAGATGATCAACATAGCCCTTTTCCTGCCACCTGCTTTCCTCATCATCTCGTAACTGCTCTGGTCCCCATCATTCATGTGGCGTTCCCCATCTAGACCCAATGTAAGTCACTCTGACAAGGCTTCTCAGAGTGTGTGTGCGTGCATGTGTGTTAGTGGGAGAGAAATAATCCTATGGTCGGCTCAATAGAGAGATATGCCTGTCTGACTGTAGACATCACTTTAACAGCTAAAGAAATAGCTTCTTTCCGAGGCTACAAACGCCTAGAGTAATTACTAACTTCCCCCTTCTATAAAATACAACACAGCTCTTGTCTGCCTGTTCGACAGTCGTAGACTCATAATTAAGCTGAATGTAAGAGTTTACTCACCTGGCATATATCATCCTCCTCTGCTTCCAGTGTGTATGAAGCTCCCAGGCAGAGTCAGGGAATAAAGTATGTCTGCACTTGACACCAGGGCTGTATTTTAGATAAGTATTTTCATGCTTATGGTTATGAACCCCTATGTTTTGACTTTTTGGGGTAATTTAACAGGAGCAATTACAGTTAAGTGTCTTGATCAAGGGTACATTGACAGATTTATCCCCTAGTCGTTTCAGGGATTTGAACCAGCGACCTTACAGTTACTGGCCCAACGCTCTTAATCACCAACGCTCTTAATCACTCACTGACCTTTTTTTCCAAATTTGATACAAGAAGTTTGAAAATCCCTCTACGCCCGGAAAACACGCACGCACACACGCACGCACACACACAGACAAACAGAGCATTCACAGCACTGCTCCCACTGGGCCCACTCCTCCCTGTTTACATTTGGCATTAGCCCTTGTTTTTCTCAGCTCTACACCGAGGGCTGAGCCGGGTTCAACTTGTAGATGGCTCGAGAGGCTCGAGGTTGCACGCGCCACATTTAGGGTCCTTTCCAACCCCTCATCCCTCCCTCCATTTCACTCTCACTCTCTTGACCCAGAAATACAAGCACAGGGACAGAGTGATACAAATACAGACACATACAGACACCTGGTAACCAGTAAACGAATACAGACAAATACACTTACAGACTGATGGCAGTCTATAATTGCTTGTGCCATCATAGAGCGTAGAGAATATGTCATTTTAAGATGCAAACTTGAAACATTTGGCTCACATAGTGTACAAGGTCACCAAATCAGATAGATACACGTATCTGATTTATGTCCATGAGTAGTATACACAGTAAAATACGCACAGATACGCATATCAAATGTATGTACTGTATATAGTATTCATAACAGTCAGATGTTATTCCGCTGGTAGCCTTCAGTGCATTCAAGTTAGCTAGGCAAGACAACCACAAATCACAGGCTTAAGTACATTTTTCCTCAATAAAGTATATAGATATCAGAGAAGTCGGTGCTAGGAAAAAGAGACAAGAGCAAGTGTTATTTATACCTTTATTTAACTAGGCAAGTCAGTTAAGAACAAATTCGTATTTTCAATGACAGCCTAGGAACAGTGGGTTAACTGCCTTGTTCAGGGGCAGAATGACAGATTATTATCTGTGGGGGGGGTGTGTGTGTGTGTGTGTGTGTGTGTGTGTGTGTGTGTGTGTGTGTGTGTGTGTGTGTGTGTGTGTGTGTGTGTGTGTGTGTGTGCGTGTGCGTGTGCGTGTGCGTGTGCGTGTGCGTGTGCGTATTTTGCTGGGCTGGTGTGGTGGAGCTGAGAATGTAATCACCTTGAGAGGAATAACATAACCATAACACTGGGCTCATCTCCCTGTAGGGATTCTCTGTTCTGTTCTCCCGCTAGCTAGCTAACTAGCTAAACAATACAAGGGCATACTCAGGTTTCAAGCTGAGATACTGTACGTTTTGTAGTGTAATGCCTTGAGGTGGTGGGGAAATATGAGTGTTGAGATTCCAGTCTAGGTAGATTCCAGTTGGGTATCGGCTGTCAACTCCTGGTGATGACAAAACACTTCTCTACCAGAAACCTTCATCATTCTCTTGGGAATTTGGTCAAATCCAGGGTGAACAAGTTAGCAACCTCTATCCCTCCTTCCTGTTGGAAATGTCTCAATCCATTCAATCAATTAATAAATCATACATTTTACGACATCACAATTGATCCCGGGGAAAGCACATTAAACTAATGGAACTCATACCGTAACTCATGATAAAGACTAGTCCAGTGCCCATTTAGCTGAGGGGTATCAGAGTGCTGTGAGAGACCAATGGCCTGTGACCTGTGTATCAATACTGAGAAGGGCTCCACTGACCCCTGGTTCCTGACTGTCCTAGCCTCCCTTGGCCTCCCTTGCTTACCAGGCCCAAAATAAACCATTAAAAAGCACTGAGGCCTGTTCGCTCTGTTTGACAGACATGGCGTGTGTGTGGGTCTGCTCCGCTGGAATCTGGGGTGTGGGGGAGAGAACCTATAGGGGATCTGGGTGGGAGAGGAGCTACAGGCTACACACAGGGGTCAAATTAAGGAGGGATGTTAACTAAAAATACATTATTAATACCCTTCCCTGCCGGCACAAATAGCATTCCCTTGCCAACTTTTGACAATTTGTTCCCTGGCTACAGGCAGAGAGCTGAGTTCATCGTCAGTGGGCTGTTGACCTCTGCCAGAATAGAAATGGGGAGGCATAGAATCATGTCAAAAACGATCAAACTATCAAATGTCCCCACAACATGAGAGGGGTGGAAAGAGACCGTGGCAATGGGGACATCCAAAATCAGCACAACAGGCAGAATGTTATAATGAATTTGAGTGTTTTTGAGCACTTGTAGCCCATGGGTTGACAGTGGATAAGAGTACATACAGCCCCACAACCTTTCAACCCATATGGATATACAGTATAATAATTGTTATAAAGTACTATGTTCTATTCAATCCACTGGTGTGCGTGGCCAAAGAGCTCTATGACATGAAAATATAGCTTTTTGGCCACGCACACCAGTGGTGGTTTGCCATTGAAAGAAGAATGCAAAGTACCCAATATTTAATGTAAAATATGGTGGTGGATCTTTGATGTTATGAAGCTATTTTGGTTCCACTGGTCCTGGGGCCCTTGTTAAGGTCAACAGCATCATGAACTTTACCCAGTACCAGGACATTTTAGCCAAAAACCTGGTTGCCTCTTGCCAGGAGGCTGAAACTTGGCTGCAAGTGGATCTTCTTGCAAGTACCCCAAGCACACAAATCCACAAAATAATGGTTAATTTATCACGTTTGTTTTAAAGGCTCAGCGATGTATCTTTTTGGTATTTTTTGTATTACTTGTTAAACACATTTTTTTTCTCTGAACAATAGCATTAGTGTGGTGGAACATGTTATGTTTCTGTGTTCTATTCGTGGGCTTATCTATTAACTAATTTCTGTGTTCATGCTAGTAACTGATTGAACGAATTCTCACTATCAGTATCTGCAATTTGGTAGTATGCCCAGAACCTTGTTTTGAGAAAGGATATCTCAGTTTCAAGTTCTCAGCTTAGAGAGAAGAAGCCTCGTGAGGTATTGGTCTGTCACATGCATGACCCAGTATTGGTCGGTCACATGAAGGAAGCAAACGTTAATGATTCATTAATTATGAATGATGAATAAGATAAACCATGCAAATATAACTTGTCTGTATATAAGAGAACTTACGGGACTGCCCCGGGTAGAGATCCTGATTGACATGTGTACACATGGTTGGAACCTCTCCAGCACACTGATAATAAAGAATGATTCACTTAAGATTGACTTTGAGTGTCCCTATGTAGAATTTCCATGACATTAGTATAAAATATATATTCAGCACCAGTCAGAAGTTTGGACACAACAACTCATTCAAGGGTTTTTCTTTATTTTGACAAATTTCTACATTGTAGAATAATAGTGAAGACATCAAAACTATGAAATAACACATAGGGAATCATGTAGATTCTTCAAAGTAGCCACCCTTTGACTTGATGACAGCTTTGCACACTCTTGGCATTCTCTCAACCAGCTTCACCTGGAATGCTTTTCCAACAGTCTTGAAGGAGTTCGCACATATTCTGAGCACTTCAGCTTTGCCAAGAGCGTGCAAAGCTGTCATTTAAAAAAATATATATATATTTGACCTTTATTTAACCAGGTAGGCCAGTTGAGAAAAAGTTATCATTTACAACTGCGACCTGGCCAAGATAAAGCAAAGCAGTGCGATAAAAAACAACAACACAGAGTTACACGTGGGATAAACAAAAGTACAGTCAATAACAATAGAAAAATGTATATACAGTGTGTGCAAATGAGGTAAGGAGGTAATACATTAAATAGGCCATATTAGCAAAGTAATTACAATTTATCAAATTAACACTGGAGTGATAGATGTGCAGATGATGATGTACAAGTAGAAATACTTGCAAAAGAGGGGGAAAAAAGTAAATTAAAACAATATGGGGATGAGGTAGGTAGTTGGATGGGCTATTTACAGATGGGCTGTGTACAGCTGCAGCGATCGGTGAGATGCTCAGATAGCTGATGCTTAGAGTAAATGAGGGAGATATAAGTCTCCAACTTCAACTATTTTTGTAATTCGTTCCAGTCATTGGCAGCAGAGAACTGGAAGGAAAGGCGGCCAAAGAAGTGTTGGCTTTGGGGATGACCAGTGAGATATACCTGCTGGAGCGCGTGCTACGGGTGGGTGTTGTTATGGTGACCAGTGAGCTGAGATAAGGCGGAGCTTTACCTAGCAAAGACTTATAGATGACCTGGAGCCAGTGAGGGCCAGCCGTCATCAAGGCAAAGAGTGGCTACTTATATGTGTTTAAATATATTTGTTTAACACTTTTATGGTTACTACACGATTCCATATGTGTTATTTCATAGTTGTGATGTATTCACTATTATTCTACAATGTAGAAAATAATAAAAAAGAAAAACCCTGCAATGAGTAGGTGTGTCCAAACTTTTGATGGTTCTGTATATTCTTTTTAAATGTCAACATCGAAAATAGCTCAGTATATGTTTCATTTAAACAATAATTTCGTGGCTCTTATCCCTACTCAACCCCTCTCCTATTCTGTATAGTGAGGGATATGATAGATATGCTCAGCTTCACACTGTGCTCCACCACATCTTGGCACCCCACTGTGATATCTGGAGGGGGAAGAATGTGTTGAAGTGTAAAGGTGCAGAGAGCCAGGAGGATCAATGAGAGAAGAAGATTAAGAGAGGGAAAGATCCGACTAGAGGAGAGTAAAGTGTCCGTGAGCTTTCTCTCCCATCTCTCTTCTCATGCAACTCTCAGGTGTTTGAAGTTAATCTGACCACAGCCCCTCTTTCTCCTTTTGACCCAAGCCCAGGTGTAAGGATGTGTGAGATATGGAAGGGTGGGAGAGAGGCTTACCATGTCAAAGAGATACACCCTAAAACCCCCATAAGCAGGCAATGTCAGAAATGTGACTATCAATGGAAAACCATCACACTCCCAAAGGGTTTCGGAGTTGGTGTGTAAAAATAGCAGTCCAGTTATAGTGTGTCTGGGCAGATTAAAGAGCGGATCTACTGTATTTTTTTATGTAAAAAATATCACACTTGCTTTCAGACCATGGGGTTGTGGCTCGTGTGGGTTCCAACTGGGCACACACTGGTCAAATCAACGTTGTTTCCACGCGTGGAGCTGACAGAGGAACATTTCACCTATTCACCATCTCTTATAGGAGGAGAGAAAAGCCCACAAATGGACATGGAGTCACACCTTTGATGGTGCAAAAAGGTGTTGTTTGCTTTCCCACACTAAAAACAAAGTTCTCGCTCCAGTGACAAAAACAGGCAGCCCTCAGCGGCACAAATATTTTGGTGTCCAGCCACAGCTCCTATCTACAGCCTACACATGGACTGGGTTGTTGGCTGGCTGGTGGTGCCCACTGGCCTCCTGGGCCTGGCCTTGGCTAAACATAGCAGGTCTGGATCATAACCAGGGCCTATATTCAGGTCTGGACCAAATCCAGGATAACAGGGCAAAGAGGAGAACATAGCAGGGCCCCTATTCAAAAGCGACGATCTAGGATCAGGTCCTCCGTCCATATAATCATACTCATTATGATCTATAAGGCTAAACTGATCCTAGATCAGCACTCATACTACTTTGTGACTACCAAAACCAGGACAGCAGGGCACTGAACACTTATATGAAGATGCAGGTTTTTGAGGATGAAAGACGAAAGGCCTCAACATATAATATTCCCAACATTTTTGATGCCTGATGAAAACTTTCAACTAAAACATTTAATAATAAAACTGCAGGCGCATTCAACAGTACGCAGGTATCCATCTTTTTTTGTGCTCCCTAATAGCCCTTTTAAAACGTTGATTGAAATTCCGTTCCTTTCCCCAGTCCATCAATAAACTAAACTTGGCACGTTGCAGTGGGGGGGATAGTCAGGGGGGATGTGCAGAGAGAGAAGCACCATAGATCCTAAATGCAGTTTAAAATTCACAACACATATAGCTTCAGCATGAGACGGAGGTAGGCAGTGTTAGATATCGGAGCTTTGAACTGCATCACACTGTCTGCACTCCATATACACTGTACACATACTTTACTCCGCACTCTCTACTCCGTGACCTGGTAACCGATAAATGGTCTAGTGGACGAAGAGAGCGGCAATTCATTAGTAGGCAAACGGAAGACGGTCCTCTCCTCCTCAATAGCCTCCTTTTGGCAGCACAATAGCCTCCTTTTGGAAGCACAAATGTATCCTACATGAGTCCTTTGCAGAAGGGTTTTGAAATCTGACGCACCCCCTTGGAATCAGCTATTGTCTTCTCGAAGGAGAAAAGCATGCAAACATTTAAACACGATATGCTACTTATCCTTTTATCTCTAAAATGTCTTGCACAACTGGCTACATTTGTTTTTATCACATAATTATACATTTATTTTGGGATTCCACCCTGTAAACGTAATTTGCCTGATGACACGCGATTGAGTCTCCTTTCATACAAGCACATTTTCATCCACCTTCCCTCTCGTCACCGTATCGCCTCGATCACCTTTGACCTTTTTCAAAAGAAGGTCAGAGAGGAGGCAGGAGTTGAACAAATCCAATTGAGAAAAGGCCAGAGAGAGAGTGATTGAGAGAGAGAGAGAGTGAGCGCTAGAACAAGAGAGAGCGAGATTGATCGATGCTGCAGAGGAACAGATTGCTTGTTTCCCTTCTGGACAGCCACTGGACATCTCCCGTTACTTCCCACACACACACACACACTGTGCCTACTGTACACCAACACCATTGCATAACAGTCACAGTGCTCCAGCTCTGCATGATGCGCTCCTTTTAAAATGATAGCACAGGGCTTCTGAATATTCAAATCAGCATATAGCCCACCAGGGAAGGGAGGGCAGTAGTCTATCTTTCTACCATTCTGCACCTCACCATCTACCCATCTGCCCAATCATCTCCCTCCCTGTAAAAACCCACCCATCTATCCAATCATCTTTCTCCCAGTTAAATGTATCCCCCATGACATTGGTGCCCAAAACCCAGGGAGGCATCGGTTGGAGGGAGGGAGCGAGCAGCAGAGGATCCATCAGGCCCCAGTGGGAGGGAGACAGGCAGCGAGCAGCGGCCCACACTTAGGCAGCATGGGTAGGAAGGGGATTTATGGGATGTGGACAATCTGGATAATCCAAGCACCCATCCTCGCACGATAACACACACACACACACACACACACACACACACACACACACACACACACACACACACACACACACACACACACACACACACACACACACACACACACACACACACACACACACACACACACACACACACACACACACACACACACCTTCCCACCATAGATAACCAGATGTGTTAAATATTCATATCCCGTAGGAGGCCGACAGCAACCAGGCAGGCAGATCCTACCAATGGACACTGGCATCTTGAAATCTGATCTCATTTGGCTCTGAAACCTCTGAAACTTCACCCTCACAAATAGAGAAGGATTGATAGTGCTGGTGACATCCTAATTGGCTGTGGTAATAAATAATAGGCATCTTTAACTTCTTACGGCTGAAATCCCGTTAACGGGATCGATTTGACAACAGCCAGTGAAAGTGCAGGGCGCCAAATTCAAACAACAGAAATCTCATAATTAAAATTCCTCAAACATACAAGTATTATATACCATTTTAAAGATACACTTGTTGTTAATCCCACCACAGTGTCCGATTTCAAAAAGGTTTTATGACGAAAGCATACCATGCAATTATGTTAGGTCAGTGCCTAGTCACAGAAAAACACAGCCATTTTTCCAGCCAAAGAGAGTCACAAAAAGCAGAAATAGAGATAAAATGAATAACTAACCTTTGATGATCTTCATCAGATGACACTCATAGGACTTCATGTTACACAATACATGTATGTTTTGTTCGATAAAGTTCATATTTATACCCAAAAATCTCAGTTTACATTGGCGTGTTATGTTCAGTAATGTTTTGCTTCAAAAACATCCGGTGATTTTGCAGAAATACTCATCATAAAATGTTGATGAAAATAAAAGCGTTACTCATGGAATTAAAGATATACTTCTCCTTAATGCAACCGCTGTGTCAGATTTCAAGAAAGCTTTACTGGAAAAGCACACCATGCAATAATCTGAGTACAGCGCTCAGGCACCAAAACAAGACATACAGGTACCCGCCATGTTGTGGAGTCAGCAGAAGTCAGAAATAGCATTATAAATATTTACTTACCTTTGATGATCTTCATCAGAATGCACTCCCAGGAATCCCAGTTCCACAATAAATGTTTGTTTTGTTCGATAAAGTCCATCATTTATGTCCAAATACCTCCTTTTTGTTCTCACATTTAGTTCACAAATCCAAATTCACGAGGCGCAGGCACTTAGTCCAGACGAAAAGTAAAAAAAGTTATATTACAGTTCGTAGAAACATGTGAAACGATGTATATAATCAATCTTTAGGATGTTTTTAACATAAATATTCAATAATGTTTCAACCGGACAATTCCTTTGTCTTTAGAAATGAAAAGGAACGCAGCTCGCTCTCACGGCCGCGCGCATGTCTGAGCTCATGGCATTCTGCCAGACCTCTTAGTCAAACAGCTCTTATTCGCTCCCCCTTCACAGTAGAAGCCTGTAGCCTAAAGACTGTTGACATCTAGTGGAAGCCTTAGAAAGTGTAATCGGACCAAATTTACACTATCTTGGATAGGCAAAGACTTGAAAACCTACAAACCTCAGATTTCCCATTTCCTGGTTGGATTTTTTCTCAGGTTTTTGCCTGCCATATGAGTTCTGTTATACTCACAGACATCATTCAAACAGTTTTACAAACTTCAGAGTGTTTTCTATCCAAATCTACTAATAATATGCATATCTTAGCTTCTGGGCCTGAGTAGCAGGCAGTTTACTCTGGGCACCTTATTCATCCAGCTACTCAAAACTGCCCCCCAGCCATAAGAAGTTAAAGGTCCACTCAATGATTTTTACAGTTATTTTTTACCCTTTAAATTAAATGACATACAGTACCTTCGGAAAGTATTCAAACCCCTTGACTTTTTACACATTTTGTTACGTTACAGCCTTATTCTAAAATTAATTTTCCTCAGCAATCTACACAATCCCCATAATGACAAAGCGAAAACAGGCTTTTAGACATGTTTGCAAATGTATCAAAAATCAAAAATCAAAATACCTTATTTACATTCAGACCCTTTGCTACGAGACTTGAAATTGAGCTCATGTGAATCCTGTTTCCATTGATCATCCTTGAGATGTTTCTACAACTTCATTGTTAAATTCACCAGTGGTAAATTCAATTAATTCGACATGATTTCAAAAGGCACACACCTGTCCCACAGTTGACAGAGCAAAAACCAATCCATGAGGTTGAAGGAATTGTCCGAGACAGGATTGTGTCAAGGATCAGATCTGGGGAAGGGTACCAAAAAATGGCCCCATCATTCTTAATGGAAGAAGTTTGGAACCACCAAGACTCTTCCTAGAATGCAAAGCGTCACGTCTGGAGGAACCCTGGCACCATCCCTATGGTGAAGCATGGTGGTGGCAGCATCATACTGTGGGGATGTTTTTCAGTGGCATGGACTGGGAGACTAGTCAGGATTGAGGCAAAGATGAACGGAGCAAAGTACAGAGGACCTCAGTCTGGTGCAAAGGTTCACCTTGCAACAGAACAACAACCCTAAGCACCCAGCCAAGACAACACAGGAGTGGCTTCGTGACAAGTCTCTGAATGTCCTTGAGGGGCCCAGCCGGACACCGGAAAAGGCCCTCATCCCCGTCATTCGCAGGAGAAAGAAACAGAGGTCTCGCGGAAGGAGATCGTGGTGTCTTTTGAAGATCAGGCGACGGGTGGCTAATCTACCTTTGCCATCGGTACTATTGGCCAACGTACAATCGCTGGATAATAAAATGGATGAACTAAAAGCAAGTATATCCTACCAACGGGACATTAAAAACTGTAATATCTTATGTTTCACCGATTCGTGGCTGAACGACGACATGAATAACATACAGCTGGCGGGTTATACACTGTACCGGCAGGATAGAACAGCAACCTCTGGTAAGACAAGGGGTGGCAGTCTATGTATATTTGTAAACAAAAGCTGGTATGAACAGCACGATATCTAAGGAAGCCTCAAGGTTTTGCTCGCCTGACATAGAGTATCTCATGATAAGCTGTAGACCACACTATCTACCTAGAGAGTTTTCATCTATATTCTTCGTAGCTGTCTATTTAACACCACAAACCGATGCACCACAAACCGAGACCGCACTCAATGAGCTGTATACGGCCATAAGCAAACAGGAAAACTATCATCCAGAGGTGGCACTCCTAGTGGCCGGGGACTTTAATGCAGGGAAACTTAAATCAATTTTACCTAATTTCTAAGAGCATGTTAAATGTGCAACCAGAGGGAAAAAACTCTAGACCACCTTTACTCCACACAGAGACGCGTACAAAGCTCTCCCTCGCCCTCCATTTGGCAAATCTGACCATAATTATATCATCCTGATTCCTGCTTACAAGCAAAAATTAAAGCAGGAAGCACCAATGACACCAATGACCAAAAAGTGGTCAGATGAAGCAGATGCTAAGCTACAGGACTGTTTTGCTAGCACAGACTGAAATATGTTCCTGGATTCTTCCGATGGCATTGAGGAGTACACCACATCAGTCACTGACTTCATCAAATCAAATCAACAATCAAATCAAATTTATTTATATAGCCCTTCGTACATCAGCTGATATCTCAAAGTGCTGTACAGAAACCCAGCCTAAAACCCCAAACAGCAAGCAATGCAGGTGTAGAAGAACGGTGGCTAGGGAAAACTCCCTAGAAAGGCCAAAACCTAGGAAGAAACCTAGAGAGGAACCAGGCTATGAGGGGTGGCCAGTCCTCTTCTGGCTGTGCCGGGTGGAGATTATAACAGAACATGGCCAAGATGTTCAAATGTTCATAAATGACCAGCATGGTCAAATAATAATAATCACAGTAGTTGTCGAGAGTGCAGCAAGTCAGCACTTCAGGAGTAAATGTCAGTTGGCTTTTCATAGCCGATCATTAAGAGTATCTCTACCGCTCCTGCGGTTTCTAGAGAGTTGAAAACAGCAGGTCTGGGACAGGTAGCACGTCCGGTGAACAGGTCAGGGTTCCATAGCCGCAGGCAGAACAGTTGAAACTGGAGCAGCAGCACGGCCAGGTGGACTGGGGACAGCAAGGAGTCATCATGCCAGGTAGTCCTGACGCATGGTCCTAGGGCTCAGGTCCTCCTCCGAGAGAAAGAAAGAGTGAAAGAGAGAATTAGAGAGAGCTTACTTAAATTCACACACGACACCGGATAAGACTGGAGAAGTACTCCAGATATAACAAACTGACGCTAGCCCCCCGACACATAAACTACTGCAGCATAAATATTGGAGGCTGAGACAGGAGGGGTCAGGAGACACTGTGGCCCCATCCGATCAATAAGTGCATCGATGATGTCATCCCCACAGTGACCGTACGTACATACCCCAACCAGAAGCCACGGATTACAGGCAACATCCTCACTGATCTAAAGGGTAGAGCTGCCGCTTTCAAGGAGCGGGACTTTAACCCGGAAGCTTATAAGAAATCCCGCTATGCCCTCAGACAAACCATTAAACAGGCAAAGCATCAATACAAGACTAAGATTGAACCGTACTACACTGGCTACGACGCTCATAGGATGTAAAAAAATTAAAAATAAAAATGTATTGAACCTTTATTTAACTGTGCAAGTCAGTGAGAAAGCCGGCCTAACCGATGTGGCAGGGCTTGCAAACTATTACAGACTACCAAGGCAAGCACAGCCGAGAGTTGCCCAGTGACACAAGCCTACCAGATGAGCTAAATAACTTCTATGCTCGCTTTGAGGCAAGTAACACTGAAACATGCATGAGAGCATCAGCTGTTCCGGACGACTGTGTGATCACGCTCTCCGCAGCCGATGTGGGTAAGACCTTTAAACGGGTCAACATTCACAAGGCCGCCGGGCCAGAAGGATTACCAGGTCGTGTACTCCGAGCATGCGCTGACCAACTGGCAAGTGTCTTCACTGACATTTTCAACCTCTCTCTGTCTGAGTCTGCAATACCAACATGTTTCAAGCAGACCACCATAGTCCCTGTGCCAAAGAATGCTAAGGTAACCTGCCTAAATGAATACCGACTTGTAGCACTCATGTCTGTAGCCATGAAGTGCTTTGAAAGGCTGGTCTTGGCTCACATCAACACCATTATCCCAGAAACCCTAGACCCACTCCAATTTGCATACCGCCCCAGCAGATCCACAGATAACGCAATCTCTATTGCACTCCACACTGCCCTTTTCCATCAGGACAAAAGGAACACCTATGTTAGAATGCTGTTCATTGACTACAGCTCAGTGTTCAACACCACAGTGCCCACGAAGCTGATCACTAAGCTAAGGACTCTGGGACTAAACACTTCCCTTTGCAACTGGATCCTGGACTTCCTGATGGGCCACCCCCAGGTGGTAAGAGTAGGCAACACCACGTTTGCCACGCTGATCCTTAACACTGGGGCCCCTCAGGGTTGTGTACTTAGTCCCCTCCTGTACTCCCTGTTCACCCATAACTGCGTGGCCAAACACGACTCCAACACCATCATTAAGTTTGCTGACGACACAACAGTGGTAGGCCTGATCACTGACAACGATGAGACGGCCTATAGGGAGGAGGTCAGAGAACTGGCAGTGTGGTGCCAGGACAACAACCTCTCCCTCAATGTGAGCAAGACGAAGGAGCTGATCGTGGACTACAGGAAAAGGCGGGCCGAACAGGCCCCCATTCTCATCGACTGGGCTGTAGTTGAGCGGGTTGAGAGTTTCAAGTTCCTTGGTGTCCACATCACCAACAAACTAACATGGTCCAAATACACCAAGACAGTCGCACGATAAAACCTTTTCCCCCTCAGGAGACTGAAAAGATTTGGCATGGGTCCACAGTTCCTCAAAAGGTTCTACAGCTGCACCATCGAGAGCATCCTGACCGGTTGCATCACCGCCTGGTATGGCAACTGCTCAGTATGTGAGCGTAAAGCGCTACATAGGGTAGTGCGAACGGCCCAGTACATCACTGGGGCCAGGCTTCCTGCCATCCAGGACCTATATAATAGGCAGTGTCAGAGGAAAGCCCATAAAATTGTCAGACTCTCTGCTACCGCTTGGCAAGCTGTACCGGAGCGGCAAGTCTAGGACCAAAAGGCTCCTCAACAGCTTCTACCCCAAGCCATAAGACTGCTTAACAATTCATAAAATCGCCACCGGATAATTAAAATTTACCCCACCCTCCCTTTTGTACACTGCTGCTACTCGCTGGTTGTTTGTTACCTATGCATAGCCACTTCGCCCCCACCTACATGTACAGATTACCTCAACTAGCCTGTACCCCTGCACACTGACTCGGTACCAGTGCCCCCTGTATACAGCCTCGTTATTGTTACTTTTTTATTTTAGTCTACTTGGTAAATATTTTCTTCTTCTTGAACTGCATTGTTGGTTAAGAGCTAAGAGCTTGTAAGTAAGCATTTCACGGTAAAGTCTACACATGTTGTACTCAGCGCATGTGACAAATTAAATTTGATACACCTGGGCAGTTTATGTCATGGAAAGAACAGGTGCTATTAATGTTTTGCATACTCAGTATGCTCTTATCTGTGTACTATTTTCTTACTGATGTTCTTTATTCTGAGTCCTGACCAGGAGATCCCTCTCTCTCTGTAAATAATTCCCATCATTACCATTCATGTTACTGCTGACTGAGCCATTCACTGTGGAACGTTAATGGTTGGTTTAGAGAGGTACTCTTATCTCAGTGACACTGGGGAAACCCTATAGCTTACTACACACTCCAAGACCTACCCTTACCTCATCCTTGAAACCCATTCACCACCCACTGTCCCCCCCCCCCCTCTGCCTCCCTCGCAGCCAGCCTGTCAGTGTCTCCCCCTGCCATCCTGTCGGTCAGATGCCTTCCTTCACTGTCTCCCGCAAGCCCCCCTCCCTCCCAATAAATGTGTAGGCTGCAGGATTATCTTTTTTACACAATTCCTCTTTCCGTTCAAAGCAGTATGGCCCTTTGTTCCGCATGGTTATTTTTTAACACACTTGGCACCATATTCGATATCCGTGCCCCCGCGGAAATCTAATTAGCGTCATAAAAAAATCCCCATAAAAAATATATGTTTAAATTAGAGACGTTTTTTTTTGCAGGGTGTCTCAATCCACCGATGTCAGCCTTCCACAGCGCAGTTAGACCAGGAGATATCCCGAAAATCGGTCTTCTAACGAAAATGTCTGTAGTGTTTCTATGGAAAGAGTGGTCTCCATTTTGCTGTACGATTTTACTGTACAAGTGTCAAGGGACTCGACTCGTTTGAAAGTAACCTGGTACCGGACCGAAAATTGAATGGAAGTGGATGGGTCATTTCCACGTCCAAAGGTAAACGGATAGTAATTCCAGTTATATTAGATTAGACAAATCATGACCTTATTTCTTTTAGATATAGGACAGACACTTCAAAACAGTTCTTTATTTTGGACCGTTTTTCGATTTATGAATCTGTCATTCAATGCATTCCTATAGGCTTATAGTGTTAAGGCCAGATTCAATGTTTCATCAAAAAAACTTTTTGGGGATACCTGCAAGGGTCTAAAATTCTAAATAAAATAGCCAAATGATCCTCGGTTGGAACATCTTAAAGCATCCCTGTGTCCGTCTATCAATCCACAATATCGCTGAAGGTAGTGGGGGTCAATTTAACTGCATGGGTAAAACCTTATATACCTCAAATCAAAGATCAAAACCACAACTAAGATCATGTCTTGCCTTTACAAACTGGATTACATGAAATAATGCATTCAATACTAACTTCATAGTTAGTACAGATTTAATTCAATTTAAGCTATTTCCTTTAGAATATTAGCTAGTCTTGGCCCATTATGAATGGTCTTTCTCATATCACAGTAGATACTATGCGCTTTGCAACACATAAACCAAATATAGTTAACCTCCATCCACTTAATGTAATTAATCAGTAATTAAATGCCAACACATGAATCAAAGGATATACTTCAATTAACACCTATAATGAATAGTGATAAAACAAAATCGATAGTAACATAACACCCTATTATTTTTGGACATATTTATATATATTTTTTGCTAGGTAGCATTAGCTAGCGCTAGTCGGCTCTACCTGCGCCAAAACTTCAGTATTTGTCATCCTTTTTAGCACTTTTATTTCCATGACTGATAAACACATTTTCTCATGAGCTCTCATCTCTCTGCTGCAAACAGTGAGCAGTAGGTTCAGAACATCAAATGTGGTGTAAAGTACTTAAGTAAAAATACTTTCAAGTACTACTTACGTAGTTTTTTTTGCCATCTGTACTTTAATATTTTTAGATAACTTTTACTTCACTACATTCCTAAAGAAAATAATGTACATTTTACACCATACATTTTCCCTGACACCAATTTTTTTAAATTTTGAATGCTTAGCTGGTCATCCCTACTGCCTCTGATCTGGCAGACTCACTAAACACAAATGCTTTGTTTGTAAATTGTCTGAGTGTTGGAGTGTGCCCCTGGCTATCCGTAACTGTTTTAAAAAAAACAAGCAATGGTGCCGTCTGATTTGCTTAATAAGGAATTTGAAAGGATTTATACTTTTACTTTTGATACTTAAGTACATTTTATGAATTACATTTACTTTTGATACTTAAGTATATAAAAAAAAAATAATACCTTTAGACTTTTACTCTAGTATTTTACTGGGTGACTTTCACTTGAGTCGTTTTCTATTAACGTATCTTTAATTTTACTGAAGTATGACAATTGGGTACTTTTTCCACCACTGGTATCAGCACCCAAGTACTGTGATAATATATTGTGAGGTCCGTGGCAATTTCCAGCTCTAATGAAGAACCTGTAACGAGCCATTGAGGCCCCTTGAGCTTCGGGAAGATGGACATGAGACATGGTCCTTCACTGCCATCTACAGTACAGAGATGCACAGACGAAAGAGGCGGTGCCAACTTCGGTCTTTGAGATACTCATTTTATTTCCAAAAAATAAACAAAAAATAAAAAGCACACCACATCCTGATGTAACAAAAGGGGTACCCCATGAGGCTGGCTTTGTAGTAGGGAGAAGGTGGATGTACTGTACATAGCACTTGAGGTCTTTGTGACAGAGAAAATGTATTTCTTTCAAATCAAAAACATTTCTCAACTCTTTAAAAGAACATTGCCAACATCTACATTGCCTTTGTTTCATGAAGTTAAGCGTTGTAAATCAATGCACGACAACACTACAGTTTAGGCAATTACATAAAATCTATGACAAAAAAAACATCTAATCAAAAAGTAGGTTTCATGTACATTTAAATTCAATGAAACAATAAACGGCATTTAAAGACAAAGCCAAGTCAACACAGTATCAGAGAAATGGAGTATGGCAACAAAACAGAAGAACTTCACAGGAGAACGTGCTATAAAAATGATCTGCAGTCCGTATCAATTAAGAGGTGTCCATTGTAGGTTCTGAAAATCAAAGAGAGATACAGTAAGAGTCACTACACCCATTATACCTGCCCTCAAAGTACATCTAAGAGGTGCATTTCCCATAGATGTAGGTTAGGCATCGGCTCATGCAGTAGCAGTTTATGACCTTATCAACTTACAGTGAAAACGTCTCCCAACTTCTATCAAAGTTGCTTTAAGAATCAAAATGTCCACCTCACACAATACAGGAACTTCATCAGCTTTGGAACTGGGTCCGAGTGGAACCAGGTGTGTAGTGCCAGGGCAAAAAACAAATGTGCACCCCTTTGGGTCCCCAGGACCAAGGTTAAGAAACACGGCTCTATGACAAACAGACAGATAAACAGCAGACTCACGTGTTGTTTCATTGAAAAGGAAGGAATCTTGGTACTCCTTCATGTACTGTGAGGATCTGGACTCGTCCAGGAAGAGAGAGTAGACCCTCTTAATGTCCTCCACCTGCACCTCCGTTCCCTGAGAGAGAAGCACAAACATCTATCACGCACTGGCAACTCCCAGCATCAACATCGAAATGGTTCCACAGCAAGAACGCAGTAATCAAGGAGACTAGGGGTGCCCTGCCCAGATATCTGCTAGTTCTGTCTTTCAATAAATGAATTCGACTTGAATGAATATAATTGCATTAAACAATGAAGCAGGTAAAATAAGGATATATAAGGAGAAACAAACATGAGAATGCATACTATGTGACTGTTTGGAATGCAGAGAAATTCTTACATCAGTGTGTGTATGGATGTGAGAGGCTTGGCTCATGCCGTGCATCACTAGGTAAGTGTGTATATGAATGAATTGGCTGAAACTCACCCTGCGCTTGCGACACACCAGGCCTGCGGTGCTGATGAGCTGGATGGCGTAACGCAGCGATGTCTCCTGGCCGATACGTGTCAGGACAGTGTGAGCCTCCTCACTCAGCTCCACATCCTCCTCCTCACACCTGGACAGGGACACAGAATAGAAACATAATTTCAGATGGTGTTTCAGTCCAATATGGGAATAGGTTTTCATCCGGAATCAGCCGTGAACATAATTTTCAATCACTATGCAGACCGTCTGCAAACTTAAATCATGTAAGTCATGGTGCAGCTTGTTTGCTTGCTAAAGCACAGGCTTGGAGTGTTAGAGGGGTGATTCTCACCGGATCTTGAGGATCTGCCGTGTCTCTTTCTCAGTGTAGGGGGAGGTAGCAATGATGAGGAGGCGGTCCAGTAGATCTATGGGGATACCATGGGGACTCTGGTAGTTGGTGCCTCGGATACTGACAGAACAGAGGGGTTAGAGAAAGTATTTACCACACATACGGTTTGAGGCCAAGGAAAGTTCTTGAGAAGCACTACTTTAAAACGGACAATCTGCAGTCCAAACAATAAAGCGTTCACCACCCCACCTCTGTTTCAGTAAACAGCTGAGGGATGGGGCTGGAGAAATGTAATCAATCTCAAATTCATAGACAGGGCTATCGATGTAAGGACCATCCATGATATCATAGTTAACCATGTTTGAGGCTATACAGTGTTTGTTTATAATTTCATCGGGGTCGTTCTATATGAATTTCCTATTGATTTGAACAAAACCTTCCATACATATTTGCCCGTGTTAGAACTGGACGACATGGGTCCCGTTATGTCTCGCGAAAACCAAACATTGAATCTACAGTAAAAACCTCATGGTTTGGAGATGCTTTGCTACCTCTGGAAAACTTTCCATCATTGAAGGTATCATGAATTCTGCTCTGCATCAGAATAATTTTATTTAAATGTGTATCCCTTTACCCCATGATATACAATTGGTAGTTACAGTCTTGTCCCATCGCTGCAACTCCTGTACAGACTTGGGAGAGGCGAAGGTCGAGAGCCATGCGTCCTCCGAAACACAACCCTACCAAGCCGCACCGCTTCTTGACACACTGCTCGCTTAACCCGGAAGCCAGCCGCACCAATGTGTTGGAGGAAACACCGTACAGCTGGTGACCAAATTTAGTGTGCGTGCACCCGGCCCGCCACAAGGAGTCGCTAAAGCGCGATGGGACAAGGACATCCCGGCCGACCAAACCCTCCCCTAACACGGACGATGCTGGGCCAATTGTGTACAGCCTCATGGGTCTCCCGGTCACAACCGGCTGGGACAAAGCCTGGGATGGAACCCGGGTCTGTAGTGACGCTTCTAGCATTGCATTGCATTGCCTTAGACCTCTGCGCCACTCGGGAGGCTGCATCAGAGAATTCTTAAAGAGAATGTCAGGCCATCCGTCCGGTAGCTGAATCGCAGCAAGACAATGATCCAAAAGACAAGCCCAAAAAGACACATTTCAAATTTTGGAAGGGCCTAGTCAAAGCCCAGACCTTAAACCGATGGAGATGTCGTGGCAGGAACTGAAACAAGCTCGAAAACCAACAAATGTCTGAGTTAAAGCAGTTCTGCATGGAAGAGTGGGACAAAATTCCTCCACAGCGATGTGAGACTGATCAACTACAGGAAGCGTTTGGTTGCAGTCATTAAAACCTGTTATCGAATGTAAGGGGGCAATTACTTTTTACACAGGGGCATTGGATGTTGCATAACTTTGTTTATTAAGTATCACGTTTATGTTATTTGATCACTCAGGTTCCCTTTATCTAATATTAGGTTTTGGTTGAAGATCTGATAACATTCACTGTAAAAAGCATGCTAAAATATTTTAAAAAATCTGAAAGGGGGCAAATGCTTTTTCACTGAACTGTATATGAACGAACGTTTTAGATAATGGATGTTAATTAAAAATTTAATAAATAAAAATGATAATAATAAAATTAAAATAAAAAATCTAAAATAGTCTTGATTACCCAGTTCAAAAACTTTCAAATTATATCAAACCTAACTGTTTATCTTCTTCAGTGATGAAGACATGGATGTCTCATGGTAGGGTGGGGTATGCAAAATGGGTCAACTTTGAGCACTCTCCTGAATGTTTTGGCATTTAGGTCAGAAAAGTAACTTTCTGACCACTTCTATCATGGGCAAACATGTATGGAAGGTTTCGTTCAAATCAAAAGGGGTGTCAGTCAGAAATGGATTGAAATCATATATGATTGACCCATTGTTCACAAACTATGGAGTAAAACAAGCTTATATTTTGGGTTCTAAACTAATGAGGCTAGACTTAAGTTATATTCTTCCAAGAATCAATGGTATAAACAGTATCATTATTTAAACTTCTAAAAAAATGGATGAACCAATCACATATTGCTTCTTTAAACTACCGGCAAAATTACATGTTATCTTTACGCTGGTTCTAAACATGCCACCAACATCATGTTCTTTCTTAGACCCATAACCACACCCAGATGATAGTGGGAGCAGTCGAAGACTGTAGGGTAGAAAATTACCGTGTGATGCCTCTGTTGGTGGCCATGATGAGGACAGGTGAAAGGTCACTCTCCAGGGCTCGGTTCAGGAAAGAGAAACACTCCATGTCCAGCATGTGCACCTCGTCGATGAACAGCACCTGGAATGACACAAATGAAGAACTCACTCAAGGAAGGCTTTGAATTGAACATTAAACACTGACCATGTCGGGCCAGTTTTCCAGACATAGATTAAGTCTAGTCCTGGACTAAAAAGCACTGTCAATGGAGAATTGAGCAAGCTTTTTAAGTCCATGACTAGGCTTAGTCTGTGTCCGGGATACCACCAAACACACACACTCACCCCAGGGATGATCTCAGCCTTGCCCTCCTCCCTCCACTCAGACACCTTGGCATTAATCTGTTCGCGGACCTCAGACTTGATCTCTCCGGTATCACCAGAGAACAGGGCCAGGAACCCCTGTGTACGGCTGTTTATGACATCTATCTCATGGAGGGACACTGTGTGCACCACCTCCTTCCTCTTCTGTAGCTCCCCCTCAGGACATTGGACAAACTGTGTCTGGAGGAGCACAAAGCAAACAGTAGATTATTTAAAAATTCTCTCACAGAAGCCATAATTAAACATGAATCCTAGGCAATCGTGAATTCACTTTAATGCAGAGAAAGTCATGGTAGCAGTGCTGCTGACTAACTCAGTGGAGCTTAATTCAATGTTCAGTTGTATCGCGCCACTGTAAACACAAGTGTCTAGGACCAATGTGTACCTGTGCTCCCATAGCATCGTAGTCTCTGGCTCTGGTGAAGGAGCGGCCCAGCTTGCTGATCTTCCCTGTGGCTTTATCAATGGTGATTACATCCCTGGGAAAGAGTGGGAGATCAGCACATTAGGTCAAGTCTTTGGATTTATAGAGCTGAATGAACTCAAAGTCATACTACCACAGCGTGCAGAATAAAGATCTTTATCGTGTTTATTAGGCACCAAGTGAAGGAAAACCGACCGAAACCAGAAGGGTCTACCCAGACCTGTCCAATAACTAACGCTGTTTTAATTGTTATGTCTCAATGAGCACGACCATGGTCAGCCCCTAGTGATGAGTGTGTACTACAGCCCTTACTGGATGCTGAGTGTGCACTACACCTTAGAAGAACTCACCCTGCCTGAACTCGTTCTTTACTGAGGCTCTCGATCATCTTACTGCCCAGGTCATAGATAGTCTCCATCTCTGTAGTCTTCAGGGTCAGCTTACCCACTTTAGCACCCTACAAGCAGCAACAACAGGTTAGAAAGTGTACTGGGAAGTGGGAAAGATGGTATGTGTGACAAAACATTTAGTTTGATACTTTAAACTCAGGTGTGCTAAAAACTCTGGCGCTGTGTGATGTATTGAGCAACGAATGAACACTGAAGTTTCAATAACTTATGAAACATTGAGTGCAGCCAAAATATCCCACCCAGAAATCATATTATCAACTCCCTAAAATGAATATCCGTTCACTGTGATACGCATCTATAATAAGGCTGCTGCTGTTAAATTAAATACTAACAGACCCGTCTCTCTCTTATCACCAATCTGTCTCTCTAAAGGATAGAGTCTTATTAGAAGACAATCACAGACTGAAATTCAATTGGTCCATCAGTACATCTCTCCAATATACACCTTATGAGTATGACTCAAACTAAACAAAGAGAGACAGAGCACATCGAGAGAGTTGAGCCGAGTCAGAACTCACCGTTCCAGTGGCTGGTCTGTCAATCTGAATCTCCACCACTTCTCCTTCAATGATCTCAGTCTCCTCTCTGCAAACACACACACACACACACACATCATGATTATCAATTAATTTGAGAACAAAAA